>NC_134965.1:300000-591000 GCF_965638725.1 Aptenodytes patagonicus | reverse complement strand
GCCCACCACCGTGCTGAGCCAGGGCTTTGTGCTGCCATGATTGATGCTGCGAAGCGCCTTTCATCCGCCCCCCCCCCCCCCCCCCCCCCCCCCCCGCCGCCTCCCGGCCGCCTCCGGGGGTGCCGGGGACAGCGGGAGAAGTGGAGCGACTGATGTGAGAAAAGCCTTCGCCTCCCCCGGGAGCCGGCACGGCAGTCGAGGTGCGAAGGAGCTCCCACTGCCTGTGCGGTGCCGGCGGGGGGGGGGGGAACGGACGGACGCCGAGGGGCTCCCGCTCCTTCCCCGGGCTGGTGGTGGTGGTGGTGCCAGGGCAGGGACCCTGCCTGGCCCCCACCGCTGAGGGGTTGCAGCCTCATGGGCTCCCCCGGCTGCCACGGGAGGATTTGTTTGGGCAGATAAAAGGGCTGTGACCTGGGGCAGGAGAGTCAATATTGGCTGCGGGACAGGCTCCAAAGTCCAGCCGGGGGAGCCGGGCACAGCGTGAGGTGGGGGCTGCCCGGGGAGGGGGGGGGGGTTGGGGGTGCAGGGCTGCCTCCCTGTGCCAGGGGTACAGCCCATGTGCCAGACACCCCCCCACCCCACACCCCCCGCCCCTGCAGCCAGCCCCACGATGCTGAGCCCTGAGCCAGCTTGGTGCACCTTTGGTGGCATCGCGGCATGGCGATGCTGCTGGGGCATGCGCATGTCCCAGCTCGCGGTGCCCATGTGGGAACAACCTGCCCTTGCCGCACCCTGGCACTTGCCAAGTAACTCGCTGCCTCTCCAGCGCTCACCCAGATAAGCGGTCCTGCTGGGCCCCAGCTATCGGGCAGCGGTGGGGCCGCCGGCGCCTGACCACCACAGGCTATCAGCCCCGGCAGCCCGGCCGGCTCCGCCGGTGGCAGCCAGCCCCGAGGCGCTGGGCATGGCTGGCCCTGCTGGGGAGACAGAACTTTTCCACAGAGCCTGCCCCAAAGCGGAGCTGCCCCTTGTTAGGGCTCTGTGCCGGGGGACACCGGCTGTCCCCTTACCACAGCCGCTTTCAACCCTGTGCTGGGGAGGCTCAGCCTTCCTCCGTACCCCCCCACCCCAAGATCATCCCTGCATCCCCTCTCCGTCCTGCTTGGAGCAGCTCCAAAGGTAGCCAAAGGCCTGGCTCCAGCAGGGTTGGGGCAGCTGCAGACGCCCCTCTGCAAGGGGCAAGCAGGGCTCAGCACTGCCCCATCCCTGCCGGGGCAGCCCCCCCCAGCTTGGGCACCGCTGCCATGGTTGCCCGTCCCCAGTGCCAGCAGGAGGGACGGCTGCAGAGGCTGAGCCAGGGCTGCCACTGGGTGAGAGCGGGCTCAGGACACCCCAAGGTCCTGGTCCAGCTAAGCATGGTGAAGTCGAGCCTAGTGCCCCCCCAGCACCCGCTGAGCTGTGGACGTTATCCCCCCTCGCAAGGCAGGACACTCCCTCCAGGTTTTGAGTAGCAGAAGGGAAGTCGCTGTGCTCTGGGAATGTGCTAAAAATCCCAAGTTACCCAGACTATTAATTGGCTAATATTAACAATTAAGCCATGAGGAAGCCAAGGGGGGGACCAAGCTCAAGGCTCCTCACCCGCTGCGCCCCCGTGGCCTCCCCGAGTCCAGAAAACACAGGTGGCCCCACGGGGTTTTGTCACAGGCCAGCCCCGGTGAGACGGCGGGTGCAGCCGGGCTGGTGACCATCCCCCAGCCCGCGGTGCCAGTGGGCAGCAGGGCCACGGCTGCCCGCCAGCCCGTGCACTCGCTTGCCAGGCGTGGGGACAGCTATTTATAGCCCCTGCACAGGACATTAATGCCATGCAGGGGCTGCTATAAAAAGCAAGTCTCCGAAAAGGTCTTGGAGCAGATGCTGGTGTGAGGTCTCCACGCTGAGGCCTGGAAATGTCCCAGCTTGAGTCACACTCTGATTCACGCAGGTCCTGTTGCATGCCCAGCAAGCCAAACCACCTCTTGTGGAGAGGGGATGAGGCTTCTCTGGGGAAAGCAGCATCTGTCTATCGCCAAGAGCCTTCGAGCCCTCAAACCCATCAGGGGATTTCCTCTGCCCAGCAGAGCTGGACCTGGCTGGAGCGCTCCCAGCTCTGCTCCTGAGCAAGGAGGACGATGAAGTCACCCAGGAAACCATCACGCTCCTGGCAGTGCAGCACTGGCAGAAATGCAGGCAAAACTTTGGCCGACACGTTTATTTCACAGATGACGGGTCGTACATCAGCACTGGTTCATCACCTCCCCAGCCCGTGCTGCCGTTGAAGCTCACTGTGTCAGAGCGCCCAGCGTGTCCCCGTTAGGCTGCTGGAGACCAGGATGGTGGGTTGGGAGTTGTGCTCTCAGAGACACAGCAGGGACGGTCCTTGCTGATCTCTGAGCTCCAGCCCACAAGGCTGCGGTTGCTAAACACACATTAACAAAACAAGGGAGGCAGTTTTGACGGCCAGCCAGCCAGGCAACGCTGGGGTGAAAGAGCAGAGACATTTCAGCTCCCCCATCACCCCCTTGTATTCCCTTCAGGAGAGCTACCCAGTGCCACCCTGCGTGCTGTGGCAGGAGGACAAGTGTCGCACTGGCAGCCGGCAGGAGACAAGGGACCGAAAGGGGTGGCCAGCCCAAGGACTGCTCCCACGTCCCGGTGACCTCCCCCTGTCCAGGGGCAGGAAGAGCACGGCCCCGTCCCTCATCTCTGGGGAGGACAATTAAACAGCCAGCTCAGAGCACGCATGTCCACGCCAGCACATTATTTTGTGCCCAGCACAGCTTAGGAAGAAGGGTGGTGTGCCACGGCAGCCCTGCCGCAGAGGGCATGGCACCACCCGTCTGTGATACTGGGAACCGAGGCACAGCCCAGGGGCTGGTATAACCAAACCTGAGCAGGAGGCCTAGAAGACGGTTCTCCAGAGTTGTAAGCTGACCTGACCCAGACTCGCTGTTCCCTCGACCCCTTGCTCTGCGGCTCCATTTTCCCTCCGGAAGGCAGCGATACCATGTCTGATGGGGGCTCTGGGGAAGGCAGAGGCGAGACATCCCAGACAGTCCCACACGAACACAGGGCGCCTGCAAAGGACTCGCTGCAAGCCAGTTTTACAAACACAAGTACATAATGTTTATTTTTAAGTTTCCAATTTATTACAAGTACAGCCCTTAGCAGAACCCCCTCCCCCCCAAATGACATTTATTTTTAAAAAACGTACAGTTCCAAAGGTTTCACCGTGTAGGACCTGCAGAAAACGTTCTCTATGAACAGGACAAAACAAAGCCTGTGAAGGAGACTTGTGAAATACAAATGTCAGTGCTATTCTGTGGGGCAGGGAGCTGAGGCTGGGCAGAGGGGAAGAGGGAAGTGGCTGGAAACCTAGTCTCTGCAGCCATCGACAGTCCAGAACTGAAACGAATACCTGTTAAAAAAAACCCTAAAAAGTTCACAAAACTAGGCTGCAGTTTTTAATAGATGATTCTTCTCAAATCACAGGAGCTGCAACAGCTGCTTTTGCTTTTCTGTTACAAAACCAGCATAGAGCAGCCCTGCGGCTGGTTTGTTCCAAATTGAAGACTTCTATAATAAAAAGTTCAAGCCCTGATTGTATGATCAAAACCTGTCATGATGGAGAGGGAAGGGTGATGAAAAAACCACACGCTTTTCTTAGAGAAAAGTCAGTATCTCGGGCGGCAGGACCCACTGCTGGGGCCGCGGCAGAGCAGCCTCCCAGCAGGATCAGGCTGGTCGGCCGGTGCGGGACGGTCCTCGCTGCGCTGGGGGAGTGCGAGGGAGGTGAGCTAGGGAAGGTATTACTATAAAACATGGTGAGAGCGTGGCTAGAGAGGGACTGGGAGATCCCCCGCCAACAAGTCCCCCGGTGTAACTCCAGCTACTGGTAGGAAAATGAGTTTTAAGAGGGGGGAAAATATAAAGCAAACACGATTTCATATAAACTGTACATGTGCCAAAGCAAGACAACGGTATCTTACAGGTGTTCTTTGTACAAGATCACAGCTAGAAACAAACCACTTTTAACTAGAAAATTAATTTAAAAAGTTACACAGAACATGTTTCTGCTGCTCCCCTTGCCCTGGAGCTCCCTACAGGGTGTGCAGAAAACCACGCTCTCCAGTATGCTTCTGGCACTCGGTTCATCCAAAGGGCTACATGATTGTGTGCTGTTCAAGGTGAGCGGGGAAGCCAACTGCCTCCTCTTTGCCGTGTACGTGTGAAGAGCTGAGCTCAGAAGAACCCTCTTCGGAGCGCAACCTCCGGAGATCGCTCCCCGAGAAGAGAGAGGGGAAAAGCAAGAGCACCTCGAAGCCAATTGTGTTAGGATGCTGGTGAAAGCCGTATCTCCATAAATGTAAGTGCTTGCTCGCCCTATGCAGCCCTTCATTGGGGGCTCAAAATTAACACCATATAAATATATACATACAAGAACTAGCAGCCCATTGGCCTGATCGCACCCAGTCCTTCCGTGAAGCAATATGATCCCTCCCTGCACCAGCTCAAGGCTGGTTTCACATCACAGGCAGCAGACGGCAGAGGTCCCACCACTCTCCGGCGCTGGCTGCTCGCGGAGGGGAGGAAGCGGCTCATCCCAAGGAAGCCGACAGCGCCTGAGCTGGAGTAGGCTTCGTGCTCCCCCGCCCAGCCAGGCTTTGGCCAGGCCTCCCCCTTGCCCTCCCACCTTCCCCTCCTAGCAGGACAGACTCATTCAGAGCTTTGTGGATTTTGCAGGAAGCAGTAAGTCATCTCTGCTCACTCAATGGATGACCAAATACTTGAGGAAATTGCAGAAAAATTAAATCTAGGACGGGCCAAAGGGAAGGCTGGATTAATAGAAAAGTGCCTGCTGCTTCCCAACTCCCTCCAGACAACCCATCCTGCTGCCTGGCAGCACCAGAAGGCCTGCTCCAGCTCTGGCTCTCCCCCTAGTCTCCCCATCCCTCATTTCTTCCTTTTCCGCCCCCGGGAATGTTCAAGGGGCTCTGACTCACTGTCCCCTTCCTGCTCCTCCAGTCCCTGGCACCTGGCAGAGAGCTTCTTGCGTTTCCTGCGTGCATACGTGTGGCCAGGCAGGTGTTTGTGCACCATGTCAATCAAACACTGTTCCGTCTTCTCCAGGCAGGACAGTACGTGACTCCCGTTCTGGTTATAGCGCTCGGCGTTGGAGAACACCTGCTTGATGTCAGAGAGGAACTCCTGCACTGAGCGGTAATTGCCACAAGAGCACTTGCTCTGCATAGTCTGGAAGTCCATAGGGTTGCTGATGACCTCAAAGTAATCTTCGGCTTCCTCCGTGGTCACTGGCTCCCTGCCGAACGAAGAGCCACAAAGATAGGAGGAAAATGACGGCCTTGGCCGCACGCAGTGCAGAGCTGTAGAGGAATAAGAATCACCCCCACCCCCTTCACTCGAGCGGCAGCCCTGACCTGCACCCCCCCAAGTGCCGTAACAAACCCAAGCAGCACCTCGACAGTGCTACAGACACGTCTGCCCCGTGGTGGCCACGGCACGATGATGGGAAGGACAGCAAGCTTGCCCTTCTGCCCAGAAAGCTGGCCCAGGCACAGGGACTGGCACATAGCAGGTATGGCTACCTTCTCTCAGTCACGCTGCCTACAGAGTGCCCTGCAAATCCTGGGGGCTGCAGAAAGCACCCACCCCAGCCTCCCCTCTTCGGCCCGCAGCCTACCACCCTCTCTTACACCACCTCAGAAGGGCCCCACGTCTTCAGTCCAGCAGAGGACAGAGAGCGTGGTGGTTTCTTCTGGAGCAGCTTCACTGCCTTTCTTCCCATCCATAACTTGCTTTTGAAACCCCGGTCTCACAGCCAGCGAGTGGATCCGGCAGGACTGCAGCATGGCCAACCCACACCTACACACTGCCTGCGGACAGTCCTGCGCCCACGGAGAAGGAGGCCACCTGCCCTCACCTGAAGGGCCAGCTAAAGCGGTACTTGATCAGCTTGCTGAGGATTTCCTCACACTTCTGCAACTCGAGGTTTTGGCGACGTGCCGTCTTCTTTGTTTGAAGGACCTGCCCACACAAAGGATGCTGTTAAAAGGAAGGGACCGCTACGGGCTTCAGTGTTCAGCAAACAGTTTTGAGGCCAAAGAAGCTGGTTCTTTAGCAGACCTTTTCTTTTCAATCCTCTCGCTTATGAGCTAGTGTCTCAATGGTTGGGGATATGTAGTACTGCTGCAGAAACAAAGTTCAAGTCTTTCAAATGCAGCCATCTTCCACAATAATCAAGAGGCAAACTGCTCTGCTGCAGGACCTTTGATGGTAACAGCCAAGACATGCAGTGGCAGCTTGAGTTACAGAACGGGAGGCCCATCCAGAAGCTCTGGTGGGCATAGCTCACAAACAGCCTGTCTTTTCTTCCCCTTTTCAAGATGGGTTCAAAGACAACACGGTCAGAACAAGCAGCCAAAGAATAAATGACAGCAAATGGGGAGTGTAAATTCCCTCTCCCTGCCTTCTCTGAGCCCCTGGCGGACAGCACGCAAGAGGCAGAGGGAGAGAGCACTTGCGCTGCTGTACTGACATTGCAGAGCCGACCACGCCATTTTAAATACCAAAGAGCAGCTGATGCCTCGAGCACTGCTGTCCCGCACACAGGCTGAACACAAGGTCAGCCATTTGCCCGGGGATCCGCAGCAGGTCAGGCACCAGCACAGGGACATCCCCTCGGCTCTGAGCGCACCGCTCGTGAGGCATGGCTGCTTAGGGTACGTCAGATGGCGGGAAGGCTCCACAACACAGGGCACTATTCCTGAGCTAGCTTCGGTCTCTTCCTAGGACAAATGGTAAGTGAAAGAGCCCTAGCAGAGTCCTCTTCCCCAACTCAGTGTTTTGTCAGAGACCCTGACCCGGCTGTTCCAATAAGGTTTTCCCCACTTGAATATCCCTCTAAGCTGGCCGTGGCAGCCCATGCTGGGCTTGCTGGTTTGGTTGCCCTCCATTCTGTAACACAGACCAGCTAAAAGGACACTGCAGATCCATTAGCCAGCCCACCCACACCCAGCAAAAGCAGCAGTGAGCCCAAAGACCATGATCGAGATCGCTCAAGAGTGACAGGACACACCAGCACTACTAGTGCCTGTCAGTGGACAGATGGCAGATCTAGCAGAGGCTTGTGATGTGGCCCATGGGGCTAGAGTATCCTCACGTATCCCCTGTGGTGTGTCCCCTCCCAGGACAAACAGCACAGCACGCTGCAGCTCCACCCCACCTCGCATGCACGCACACACACACACAAGATTGCTCTGTTCAGGAGCATAAGGTTTTATTCTTTAAATGTCAAGTGAAACCTAAACCAGCCAAATTATGTCCTGGAGGTTGGGGAGCGACCATACGGACAACAACTGTGAGAAAATGGCCAAGGCTGGGGAGCAAGGGTCCAACATTGCTGGCATTCTCTGACCATCCAGGACCCCCTCAGTCCCCCCACCTCTCTGCAGAGACATATGGATACTATTTAAAACCCTTTAACAAGCTGCAGGCTGCCTGCTACTCAAGGGGGACAATGTGTGAAAGCGGCTGGGGAAAGATGCCTGGCATATCTGTGCTCCGTTTGTACCGGGCCCTTAAGGATATGCCTCCTTTGTTAACCCGCCCCCAGCCCAGCCCGGGTTTCACAATACGATTCAGGGTATTTCTTTGGGAAGGGGAGGGGAGGAAGCGTGACACCTGTTTCGTTTATAACTCATGATGTGAGCAGCCTCCAGGGAGCAATTTGGCTCTTACCAGCTCATCAATGTCTGCGCCGTTGACAGGTGCAGCCCGCTGCCGGGGTCCCCTGGCAGGGTGCAGCGACTGTTTCTTCCTTTGGTGCCTTCCCTGCCTCGAGGAGTACATGGCTGTGCTCTGCTTGCCCCGGGCTGCCTTTCTGGGCCTCACTGAAACATATAAGCCATGGGCTTAGAGGAATGGGTTAACCTGGAAGCAGAGATCACAAGCCCTTTGCCCAGCCGTATGCACCAGGCAGACCCTTGCTCACAGCACAGAGGAGCTAGCGAACCCACAGACGACTGCAACGACCCAGCTTCTTGTCATCCTGTCCTCACTCAGCACATGCTCATGTCAGCTGTGCTCTTGATACCCTCCCCAGATGAGATATGCGGGTAATCGCCTCCTGTCCAAAAAGAGGCCATTGCCATCTGGCAACAGCCTTCTCCTAAAGGGTGGTCACACATGCCAGCCAACAGCACTGGCAGACCTGAGACCCGGGGGACCTGCTGCAGGTAAGGCTTGCCCAGGGCTGTAACAGCAAGCCCCTCTGCTTGCAGAACCAAGTGCTGAGACCCGGACGCATCGAGACTTGAGCGAGGGCAGAGGAAGTAATGCAAGGCCAGACAGTTGTCTCAAATATAACTGCAACATCCCTTCTGAAAGCACCAGGAGCAGAAACTTGCAGTTTCCCCAGTTTCCTGCTGCCCCCTTGCTCCTCACCGGTTTGGGGATGGGTGCTTTTTCCAAGCATTTTCAAGTGGCCCACACAGTAGGATAAGCCAGTTGCTAAGCCCCCCTGGAAAGTGAACTGCGTGCAGGGAGAGTGTCGAGTTACTGCAGCCGGGAGCTGCTCCACGTGCTGCAAGTGGGAAACAATGGGATTTTATTCCCCAAGACCGGGGCTGCTGCATTATATCCCACAGAAGGGCACTTGCCCGTTTGTTAGTCTGCCTGTCAGAGCTTCACACTGATGGAAATGCAAGCGTGCTGACGCACTCCCTTGTCTTAAGTTTCTCCCATGACCCCTCTGTATCAGGAGAATGTGTTAGTCTGCTTCCCCAGCCAAGCTCCTTCCACCTGGTCACAAGTGCTTGAGCAGGCTGTATCCAGCGTGCTGTAGCACTTCATCTGCAGCCTCTAATCCAGCCCTGTCCAATAAATCATCTTGCCGGGCCCCCTGTATGAGAAGCGTGTGTCAGAGCAGTGGGACGTCTGCCTGCTGTCGCTCTGCTTGTGTGTCAAGCGTGCGGCACGTGTTAAATGTCTGACAATCCAACATTCTAGGTTATATCCCTCGGGATAAATGCCATGAGGATTAATGGGACTTCTCTATTAAAACAAAAGTTTTCCACAGTGACCTTTCCATGTTAATGCTCTTTAAAACCAGGGGTTGCATTTAGCGCTTTATTTTTAGTGACTGTAACCCTCTTTTGCTATTGTTTGGAAACCTTGGCTCAGCTCCTGACTTGGCCATGCAGCATAGGCTGAACACACTCCAAGTGTGGACATGGATACACCGCAGAACAACAAGCAGTGTCCATAGCCAGGGTATCAGTGAACATCTCTGAAACCAGAATAAAGCAGGAGAATCAAGACTGATAGACCTGGATGGAAACCCTTGAAAGAACATGGGATAATCCTTTGGGTCCCAGTCTCCGGATTCCACCATCTGCCCTGGTTAAGACACTCTGAAGTTAATTTTACGTCAGTCAAGGGCATTTTGACAGAAAGCAAATGCTGGTAACGTGCCATTCCAAGATTGATCTTTTCAGTGCATCAAGTTGCCCAAACGAGACTGAGTCAAATTCACCTAAAACCAAAGTGGATACACATACTAAAAAGTGGTTAAGTGGAGAAGCAGTCATTGAGGAGTCTAGAAAATGCTATTTTATTCCACTCAGCTGCCCAGGAATGAGCCAGTTATGCATACCGAGTGGTCTCTGTATGCAACCAAAAGGTGCTGGCAGTCCAGGCCACACTACACCTCGAGTGCTGCGCCTTCCCACAGGAATGGGCAGAGGAAGTGCTAGTCCTACTGTGTGAAAATGCCTCCTTGCTAAATCACTACAAATCCTGCATTTAAGAGGTTATGAGCTGGTGGGAAGGGAAAAAGCGGAGAGAGGTGGTTGTGGTTAAAGCTCCATAAGCATCTATTAACAGCATCCAGTTTACCAACAAACCCTGTAGGCACAGAGACTGCCAATACCAGTAACTGATAATGCTGTTGCCTCACCCTGCCCTGCTGCAGCCTCTGCTGACCGCCTCACAGCACTCTTAATGGTCTCAGCAGCGTTCCCAGGGGAGTGACTGGGCAGCAAGCGAGAGCTCACTGCAGTTTCAGTCTTTGCTAGCACTGACCCTACCACAAAGGGACAAGAGTTCACTCCAGCTCCCCAGGTAATGTACAGCACCACCACAACGTTCCCCTGTGACATCTCCCAATGTTTCCAAGTAAGAACCTGTTCTATGTGAGGAAAAGCACAAGTCCCAAATGGGACCAAAACTTTGGACACTGAAGGCAAAGTCTTAATATTTTCTGTTACTTTCCTGCATGGTCAAAGCCTTACATTTCAGTCCAGCAACTTCATAATCTTCTTCCTCCTCTTCTTCCTCCTCAGCATCTGGTTCATCAGAAGCTTCCTCACCTTCTTCATCTTCATCTTCATCAGAATCCTCTGCATAATTCCTAGAGTAAGGCAGGTAAACACATTTGTTGTACCAGAGCCTAGGCATCAGGGGCCCTGGGCCCTCTGTTCACAGGCAGAGACTTGCTGATCACCTCAATGTAAAATAAACACCCAGTCTCAGACTGAAGCAGTCTACTGTATTTCAGAGAGTATCAAGTTGTAGCTACAGCTAAAAGGGCACTTCCCAGGCTATCATCTGAACATCTGGGCTGAAAATCCCCAACAGCTGAATGTGTATATTTTTTGCTGTTCTAGGCACCTTGGCCACGTGATAAGGGATTTCAAGATTGTGATTGCTGTGCAATTACTCCTCCCTGAGAGGACGTGCTGCTGTTTTACCCAGGTCTGCAAGCCTGGCCTAAGGAGTTTCAAAAGGGGGGCTTTTTTGTTTCTGCTGGAATATTTTCCCATTATCTCCTTCCACTGTCATGCCACTTGCATGTGCACTATAGGAAACAGACCTCGTTTAGTATTATTCACAGCTAAGCTTGTATTTAGTAGTGAGCAGAGCGTCAGGCTTCTTATGTGCTGATGTCAGAAGCCACAGAGACTCCCTGCCCAGGACAGTTGCGACTTCTCACATGTGCCTGTTAAAGCATTCAAACCATTACAAAAACAGGAAAACAGAACAGCATGCATAGGCAAAAGCGGACAAAGGCAAAGCTGTTGTGGGGGTCTCAATCCTCTGGAAAAAGAGGTTCTTGAGCAGTAAAAGGAATAAGACTAAGCTCCCACAGTACAGGGGGGGCAAAAGTGCTCCCAGGCTGACATTTTTTTCCTGCCTCAGCTAGGAAGACAAGAGCAGAAAGCAGATAACAAGACAGGTGTTACCCCACCTGATGGCTCTCATCCAGGAGCCAAGCAGCTTGCAGGTAACTCTGCCACATCAAAGGAACTATGATCTCAGGCTAGAACAGCTGCATTGAAGCCCTGTCATTTTTGTACAAGCCTGATGAACTCTTAAATGGTGCCCAGGGCGTAAGTAATACTCTTAAGGCCATACACCACCTGCACATTACAAGCTAGTACACCTCTATTGTCTGCCGCTCTGGAAGGGAGGATCTGTTTGTTGACTGCTTATGCTTCAGATGCCATTTGATAGCCTCGCCTTGCTGACAAGCAGGTAGATGCAGTACAGCCACGATCAGCAGAGGACATACATTGTAAACAGAAAAATACATCTCGCATACATTTAACTTTCAGCTTGCAATTCAAAAAACAATTCAACCCCTTACTGTCAGGAGGCAACTACTAATTTCTGCTGCATAGAACAACTTTGATTCCTCCTCAGATCATGTTCCCTCTGTAGCCCTTTAAGGACTCCTGCCTTGTTAAGGTTTATCAGGTCCAGAAAACCATCAGAGTGGCATTTTGTAGCCTGATTTTTAGTAGCACAGTAGGGGCTGAGCTGCAGCCTGGAGTAATGTCTGCTCTAACTTGACAAGAACACAACAGTAACAGCCCAATGGACTACAGAGCTGCAGTGCTACCAACTACACTCCCATAAAAAAGCAACCCAACTAGCTGCTCAAAGAAAACAACAGCCCTTAGCGCATCCAATTTTGGTTGATGTTTTGTGCATGTTTTCACTGCCACACATAAGTCATTTATTAAAACTCCTGAAGTTGTCATGGGTCAGTACAACACAGGTGTGCTAAAGTTACAGCCTGAAAAAATTGCTTTTCTATTGTGCCAGTGCCATTGAGTTAACTAGGCTATTTCAAACCTTTTAAAGGGGCTCTGTTTCAGGCTGTTTTGGTCATCTTGTGAAAGCACGGCTAGAACTGTGCATCAGTGGCAACGCAAAGGAGAGGAGGGTCACTCACCTGCCCCGTGAGCTGCGCCTGGCAGTAGAAGGCTGACACGCTGGGCACTGCCATTCACCATCTGGTATCTCATAGAGAGCCGGTCTCAGACAAAACAGGTGGAAGGCTTTGTTACACTCGTCACACAGGATCAGCTTGTCATCCTCACCTAGGAGAGGGCAACTTACTTGTAACTGAGTGCTGCAGCCTTGCTCAACCTGAGAAGCAGAAGCTGCTGCAGTGCTGGAGGTCAGGACAAAGCAAGAGAAAGATGCAAAGTACCCTCTGACGGCAGGGACCCTTCCTTCTTGGTTCCACCACTGCAGTGGAAACCAGCAGCGTTTAAAAACAAACAAACAAAACAATGCAAAGTCCCTTGCCCTGCAAAGATTTCATTTGAGGCAAAGGTAGAAACCTGCCAAATAGGTTCCACCCAGGCTAAATCTCAAGCCAAACACAGGGAAAGAGACGTTTGCTGCAGAGATGCCCAAGAGCCTAGCAAGAAGCTATGAATGCAGCTGTTCCTATTCTAGCCTCAATCTGGTCAACTTGCACAGCATCTTATTTCTACTTAAGGTAGCAAGCCTACAAAGAAAATCAGTATGCAGCAGAACTAGTCTCTCTGTGCTGTCTCTCTGTGCTAGTCTCTCTGTCTCACTGATGTAGGGAAACAGGGAGACAGTCCTGAGCCAGCTATTTCATTTACTGAAGAGGAAAAAATAGAAAGTACAGAGAGCTTGCCAGCATGTCTCTTTCTCTAACATCCCAGTTCTTAAGTTCTGTGAAACTACAATCTGTCAGTCTCAGGTGAACCCGCTCTTACATCTGCCTAGAATCTCCTCTCAGCAGGAGATAGGACTGTTTCTGCATTGGTTTGGAATATCCCTGAGGCTCCACAGTGAAGGAGAATGTTGCACCAATTCAGCCCTTATTTTCTTTGAAGAGGTGGATGGTAAACAAAAGTGGCCCAGCATTCCCCCAGAGGTCTGCCTGCCCTCATTTCCCACTAGTGTTTCAGCAAATAGAAAGTGATACAAAAGGCACATGATGAGGCAGAATGTACTACCAAGCTCTTTCCTCCAGGCTTCCATCCAAAAGGAGAGGTTATGGCAGAACAAATATTAGCACTCCATCACTGGTGACACCCCTTCTACTTCCCCCTCCACCTGCAAGACCCTAAAGCCCTTCATCCTATAGTGCATACAGAGAAGGTGGCCCCTTGTCACCTTTTTGGTTACTTCCCCAGCCTTAGCAGAGCAGCAGCCAAAGGCACATAGCTTAATTTCTCTGCTCTCACACAAGAGGCAAAGACTTTGCTTCTTCCAGCTCATCAAGCAGTTCTACTCCCACTCCAGCCTCAAAGCAGCATCATCCCACCTCGCTCTCTCCCATTCGGCTACAAAGGACAATAACCTTCCCAACCTCTCCTTGCTCGTTCCTTCTGTAAAAGATGGGATTAACTGACAAGGCTCAGAGACCCAAAGACCATTCCAACTCAAAAATGAAACCAGGGAATGGACAGCGGCACAAGTGTTCCCAGAAGGATTTGCGGATGACTTGTATCCAAGTACCCTGAATATCCAGGGGATAGCAGCTCTGCAATGTTCTGCAAGACTGTGTACTGGTTTCGTAAGAATGGTTTATTGGAGTCAGGGTCAAATGCTTCTGTGAGATCAATGCTTCTGACTGTAAATCCTGACGTTCAAAACTCAAAATACAGCCAAAGACAGAGTGACAGACTACAAGGGCACGTTGCCTAAGCAGGGCATGGAGAGGTGACAGCGTCCGACTGTTACGCAGGCGTGGGGCAGGAATGCATACCTTTCTTGCGACACACTTTGCATCTGGCATTCTCTGCCGACATATCCCACTTGATACAGGCATCCAGCATCCCGAGCAGCACGTGCATACGGGAGAAGGTCTGGGCCTCACGGATTGCTGTCTTCCACTTCTCCATGGCTGAAGCAACCTGCAGACAGACCTAACAACTTACAACGAAGCACACAGACACAGCTCGCTACAGTCTGAAGATGTTTTTATATCCTTTAGCTGGGGCCCTTAATAACCAAAGCTCAACTCTGTATTTCTTTCCTTCTGTATAGCCTCAGCAGTCCTATTTGTGGTTTATCCATAACCAGCCTCACTGGATCAGACAGTTTGTTCATAACAGTAAAGCCCTTTTGCATTTCACGGCCAGGCTGAAACAACCTATGTGAACTCCACTAAATTCTTGCTCTGAAAGTCTAACCCAAATAATCATCAGGCTAAGAAAATAAAAGGCAGAAATCTAGCACTGTAAAATGCAGGATGAAAGTTAGGCGACAGCTGGCAACACCACTTGAGCGTGGTGGATCAGAGCAGCCTGTGCTGCCCTCCAGTGGGTACTGCAGACAC
Source organism: Aptenodytes patagonicus (assembly GCF_965638725.1). Classification (NCBI taxonomy): domain Eukaryota; kingdom Metazoa; phylum Chordata; class Aves; order Sphenisciformes; family Spheniscidae; genus Aptenodytes; species Aptenodytes patagonicus. The sequence goes on along the minus strand of NC_134965.1, from coordinate 576,395 downwards.
TGGAGACCATCAGCAAGACCCACCACATGCTTGGTCCTCCCGGTCCTCCGAGCTGCTCAGCTGGCAAAGGGGACCGTGACATCAGCGACAATCAGATTTGACAGGCAAAGCATTTGGAGCCCCAAATATGAAACCAGCCGCTTTCCTGAGACAAGATGACCTCAGTGCATGTGAAATCCCTGAATTAGCTGCAAGTGAGGATGAAAAGCATTAAACCTGAGATTTGCATCAAGGCAACTGCTGGAGTCTGCACATAGCAAGCCACACGCGAAATCTCAAACTCAGCTCTGGAGGTTTAGAAACAACGTTGTGGTAAATCGGAAATGCACCAGAACAGAGAAGTAATCCAGAGCCACCGCATGTTCAACTCCAATGTTAATCCTTTGCTTTACAACAATGAGGTGATGGCCTAGACATGACAGGGACATAATAGGACTCAAGTTAATGTTCTTCTACCCCAGGAGAATGAAAAAACAAACAGTGAAGTGTCAGATGGGAAAATCTAAACTCTGCAGCTGACAGCAATTTGGGAGCCAAACAAAATCCAGGATTTTTGCAGAGTTGCACATTCTCCTCCCACTGAATTTGAGGAAGCACAGCATATATTAGATGCTTGGAAAAACACACAAACTGTTCTAAAATGCCAACATCCTTGCTGCCATTGCTAGCGTGGAACTTGGAGCCCAAGACATTCAAGACAAACGGAAACCTGCACAGCCTACTGTGGCAGATTACACAGCGCTGTGCTATTTCTTTGCAGAACATTGTTGAGGTGCTTCACATACTGTGTAATTGATTTTCCAAGTAACTGTTCCATGGGTTTTGCTGTTAACATACCGGGTAACTGCTGGGCCAAGATAAATCTGCAAAAGCTGTTGGCAAGTTTTGCTTAGATTTTTCTCCCCAAGCCTGTGGAATTTAACAGATTTTTAGCCTTGCTTCCCAAGCATCATGAGACTATGGCATTTTAGCAGTACCATTATCAAGGGAGTTCAGACTGCCAACTAGGCAAAACAGGAGATTGGAAGAAGTTACTTAAATACCCTCCTGACTGGAGAGGAGCAATCTAGCAGGGAAAACAAAAAACCCCACAAAAATACTAAAGGAGAAGTCCTCAGTCACATTTCAACTTCAGAGTGACAGAAAACGCCTGCTTTGGTAAAGGTGGACAAACCTCCAGCTAGAAAGGCTCTCATCTGGTATCCTAAGATGACAGATGTCCCTCTGAACAGCTGAAACGGTAATCGCTTGGTTGTGAAGCTGCTCTTTGAGTATCGTCTGCAGGTGAAGACTGCCCCCCCTAGCCTTTTCCCTTGCAAACACCGCTGACAGCAAGTAGCAGGGGTGGATAACCTACCCATGCTCTTCACTACACTCAGGCAATTGTGCTGCAATGTCATGCTGCAAAGAGGTCGCATATTCCCTGTCCTCTTCTGGGATAGCCCAGTGCTACTGCCACTGGAAATGGGAACATTTGCCTAAACACTGGGGCACAAGACTGCTTTTCAGAAACAGCCATAAGCCAGGTCTACATTGCAATCTTTTGCCACTCAGCAGCGTGATCTCTAGCTATGTAGCTGAGCCAGCAGGAACCCTTAGTATAGACAATTGTGTCAGCAAATGGGTGCCTATTAAGCCATAACTTGTTTCTCACAGGAAAAATGAGACATAACCATACTGCAGGACTGCAATTTCACTCGTATAGTCTGCAAGTACATTAAGTGTGTTTTTCCAGTACGGCTATGCTGTATTTTACCTGCTATGTACTCTCAGTGCAGTTCTGGCCCTAAAAGACTTCATAATTCTAGGCCTATGCAAGAGATTTGCCTTTAAAAGCCTAACAGTCAGTTGGGTTTTTTTATCGGATAACTGTATCTAAGATCTGGGCTGCTCTTTCAAGGTCATCTATAAAGGTTTGCTGCTTTGGCAAAAAGAAAGCTCATTCCAGATAAACCGAGGCAAAAAAAAAAAACCCCAAACAAAACCTAAAACCAAAAACCAAACAAACCAACAAACAAACCCCAAAACCCAATAAAAAAGTCGAACATTGCTCATACCACCACAAATGTCTAGAAGACTCTTGAGCCAGATAAAGAAGGCACTGCACTGCATAAATAAATGCTCCAGAGACGTTGGCACAACACAAAAGCCAGTGCTCTGGAGGGAGAACCTGCACGACCACAAACTCAGACTGGCAATACTGAAATCTGTGCCCATACCTATAAGGCTGAGCTGTATAGCTAAGTATGCAGTCACATTAGACAGACTGGGTAACACTAGTGAGGGGGGGGGGGGGGGGGGGAAAAGTAACTTATGATTACAAGTCCAGCAATATTCAGAAATCCTACTGTTCCAGCTGGTTTACAGAGGAGAAAGTACAAATCGGGATGTTTCAGTCACACAGAGCACTTCGTCTAACCAGGCTGCTGTAGCTGAAAGTTCTGCAAGTGCTGGAATGAAGCACGCTACAGAAGCCTGGCCTTGCTGTAACGAACAATGCTCCGTAACCATGTCAGCAAGTAAGAGAGCAATGCTCTAAGGCAGAATGGAGAAACTAACCAAACATTAATGATCAAAATGGCTCAATTTTCAGGCAGATAAAAGCTTGGGTTTTAAATCTGATATAGCTTTAGCAACAGTACAGAAGTGACCAGGGTTCAAATACAGAGCTCACACTGCTGAATTACTATCCATTTAGATGTTGTAGGAAAATCTACCCTTAAAGTATGCCCTACAGGTATAACCTTTATGGTTATAGCTGTAAGACACATGAGAGTAAGGCATGATATGGTGTTGCTGTAGATACAGGAAATGTGATGATCTGGGTCCTTTTTGTCCCAGACATAACTGATTTTTACGGCTCTATTCTGCCGATAGCTTTTAGGATAAGGTAGCCTTCTATTCCCTTTGCACTGAAGACTGGAAGATTCAAAGTTAGCAAAGGTTAAATACTTCAGGACAACTAAGGAATGTGAAAATTTCTAGCGCCTATCCAAATATCCTGCTAACATGGCAATGCCACAGCACAGCAAGGACTTGATGTTCAAACAAGGGTTCAGCATACACTGACAGGAGCTTTAAACAACAACAACAACAACAACAAAAAAGAAAAAACCCCACACCCCAACACCAGTCAAGCATCTAATATTTCTTTTTGAAGTTAGGAATTTCAAATGCTTCTGTTGATCCAATTCTGATCTTGCTACTTCTGCTGAAGTCAGTGATCAATCAGGGCAGAGCACATTGAAGGGGGCAGTGGGGAAAGTCTTGTCATGGGTCACTAATGTCCCATTCAATTCAGTGCACAGAAACTACCCCTGAGCACTACTATCCCTCTTAGGATGAAACACTGGTACAGCTCAACTGCCTGTAGGACCCTACCAAATCCTACGCAGCTCTTCTCCATCCCTTCTGAGCTTTGATTTGGAAGGCTATGTATTTACCCTCACAATACCACTTTTCTACTGCAGGCACATATGGCTTGCTTGCCCAGATGTCCAGACAAGCTGTGTACAACCCACAGTTTGGCATCTTCTGTGGGTGTCTCCATGCATACAGTGATATTTAGCTGAACCTAACTCCCCTGCAGTCACCAAAACCTCACCATGTCTCTCCTCCTCTTTACGGATCAAAGGCATTAAGCCACCATCAGTCCTCTCTGATGGATATAACTCCTGTTACGTACTCTAAAAATGCTCCCTTAATATGCTTTTATTAAAGTACCCAACTTGCGTGAGGAACTGCACGAAGGAAGTCAAATATTTGACTTGACCCATTTCCTGTTCATAGAGAGAAAGTTAACTGTGATTCCACAGTATGATTTTCATTTTGCCAATACTTTTACTCTTCAAAATAACCAGGGAACACCTGGCCCCATAAATGACAAGCCTGCTGCACTCTAAACTTGGAATGGGGAGAAGCTGCTCAGGATTTAATACCCGATGAAATGTATCATCCCTGCTCAGAGAGTTATATTACAAGACCGGAACAGAGCCCTGAAGTGAACAATACCTTAGCTTCTTCTGCCATTTTCTTGTCTTCATCTACCTCCTCAGCCTTGGCAATGTAATCTTCTCCTTGATGTTTCCTTCTCTTCTGCTTGGGGGCCATGAAACCTTGCAGAAACTTCTTAACAACACCAGCTTGGAGTGCAATCACACAGTCTCCAAAATCCTTCAAGCTCTCTAGTGAGTATACCTGTTAGGAAGAGCGTATGATCACATAACAGTTGGATGTTACTCTCTGTGCTGTTTCAGGTGGGTCTGTCCTGCAAACGAATACATGTGATAACAACGCTGCATTAAGTATCTACCATACTTAGTTATGGAATCTGCATATTGCTGCTGCTTCTGCTAGAGTTCATACATAGCTGATGATCATGCGCAGCACTGTTCAGAAAAAAAGCATCATGCCTTGGGAAAAAAAAAAAAAAAAAACAACACCAAAACCCCCCCAAAACCCAAGGCCAAGCACTAAGCCATTCTTCCGCTCCTTTAGTGACTTCACTTTTCCCCTCCTCTTAACACTTATGGTCTCATCTACACAGGGAAGTCTCTGCAGTGACTCAGGATGCAGCTTAAACAGAGCTTTAACCATTCCAAGCCAGACAACGTCATCCTTTTGTAGGAGGAGCATGCACTAGTCACAGGAGTGTGTACTCTACCCACACCAGGCAGATTTATCCCCTCCTAAAGACACTCAGTGCACCAGTAATGCTCATGTGAGTTAGGCTGAACTAGCCAGAGCACTAAAAATTCAGACTTTAGTTCACTGGACAATAACTTCCTTGTGCTGACATACCCATGGACAGAACATCCTTTAGGTCCTAGAACTGGGACACAATCATTACCCCAAGCCTAAAGTGGTCTGAATTTATGAGAAAAAAGAACAAACCCAAAACCCACAACAAAAAAACCCCAAACACCAAACAAACCTCCAAAATAGAAAACTGCTGTCTCAACAAGACATGCTGGCTTTGACGCAGAAGCTGAAAATCAGCTATAAAGAGTTCTGCTAATGCTCCATAAAGAAGCCCGCCACTAGATGAGGGAAATAGGACAATTTAACAGCTGTGCAGGACACCTAGCTCCAACATTATGACCCACCTACACCAAAAGGACCTCAAGCCAGTAGCTGTGTAATCTTGAAATAATAGTTTAGAAAGAGAGGACACATGAGAAAACTTATTTTCCTGATCCTCTTGTCTGAGGAGAACAAAAGACTCAAGACCTTCCACAGAAAGTATCAGCTCACACTTGTCTTGCTCGGTACTACTTTGCCTGTTCACTCACTCTTGCTTCATATTCTGGTGTCACATCAACATATCCCAGGCCTCCTTTTTGCAGCCGAGTCGCAACCTCAATTAGATCACTTCGGAGGTAGTTCAGCAGTTCCTGGTTGCCATCACAGGATTTGAGGCCCAAGTTCTGTTTCCGAGCCAAATGGATAGAATGCGTGATGTCCTGATACCTGGAAAATCAAAAACCACCTTTGAATACATGCAGGCCACTGCCCTGTGAGCTACGTGGGCACTGGGGCAACAATGGTATCCACCGTGATCTACATGCTCCACCAGTGCAGAACGTTCTTTGAAAAAGACACTTGAAAGCATGTGGTAGTTCCAGCTCTGTGAGTGAGACAGCACTGCCTTTGTTTCCACTTGCAAGGAGCAATTTAAAGATAGACAGAACCTCTTCACAGTTTAGAGTATTACTTCTCAAGAACCTGCAGTTACTGCCCAAGAAAAACAGCAATTTCTCATCCTCAATATCCTCCCCTCTTCAGCACAGGCACGATCAAAGCGAAGCACAGAATGCTGCCCCAGGAATGGAAAGGCTTTCTGTGACGAGGATATGCTTTGACTTTGAGAAGGCACATAGAGAAAAAAAAAAACAAAAGAGCAGGCTCACCTTTTCTCCAAACGCTCCTTTAGTTGGCTCTCTCTTACTCCTTGTGGGTGCAGGCAATCCAGCAGCTCATCCAAATCCTTCTGACTGTCACAGAGAAACCTGAAAGATATAACATACACCAACATCAGCTAACATATCTCTGTGGCAAGACAATTCCTTCTTCTAAATAGTTCACAAGTATTAGTAGGCAGGGATGACAAGTAACCTATATCGCAACCCCGTGGAGCAAGGTGAAACACTTCCAGTAATGCTGGCATAAGCATTCTGACTCAGATTGGCCTCGTTTCAAGGTCCCCCAAATGTAGCCAATTCCAGGGTAAGAAAAATAAAAACAAAATAAACACAGAACTGATTTATAGATTTTTCCCCATTAAGTTTATTAAAACATTGGCATTTGAATTTAGTCATCTACCCCAGGGATTAGATTCACTAAGTTGCAGTCAGTTTAAGTAATCTGAATGTCATTTTAGATGCACTAGAAAAGATTAACATGCTATGCACTGCATAGCATGGCAATTTAATCATTCTTTCTGCAGAGCCTTCGACTTCTTTCATTAACCCAAGAAGTCCCTAGATTAAAAAAGGCTATGTCCTAGCTTATACCACAATTGCTGATGATGTAGATTTGTGACTGTGAAGGCTATGCCCTCTGTAAGTGCAGAAGTCCTCCTTTCTAAGAAGCTCGCCCTAACCTGAAAGCTCAAATGCAGTATGTGAAAACCATATTGATTAGCTTTAAACCTTTCTGCTCAGAAAGTCCTTCAGGACAGCAATGATAATTGGCAGTTAGCTGAATCTAAAAGGGGAAAACTTTTGCAGAGTTCTCTACAAAAGGCGTTCTCTCTGCAATTCCAGAGTACAATCAAGTTTTAGTGCTGGGTTGTAGATATAAACTACCTTTAAGATAGCCTGAAATTCTGCTCTTTTCCTCTTTTTTTCCCAACTCTATTCTAGGATGTCATGGAGCCTCCTCACCTGATGGGCGTGGGGATTCAATCTGAGCTTCAGAGCTCGTTTCCAGAAAATAAGACTAATTACATATCTTCTAGAAGAGGATTGCTCCTTAGAAGAGGGAAGTGATGGAATAGCAAAATCAACCTTATATGGAAGCAACTGCAAAGGACCACTATGTGATCCTTACCAGCCACAGAGAAGACTCCAGATCTAATTTTTCTTCTTGGGCACAAGCTCAGGTGAGCCAAGCAACAACTAGAGAAAGATGCTGTTCTGGCTCCTCTTGGAATAACAGTATCCATAATGCTTACTTTTCTGGCAGAAATACTTACTAAATATCGTATCTGAAAAGAAAATATTTCAGAGTTCTAGTATGCTCATATTAGGGGAATGGCCTCACAATTTGCATTGTTAGTAAATTAATAACTCCAATAAAACATAGGACTAGACTTCCATAGTTTAAAAATGGAAGAAAAATAGTTTCTTGCCAGTCACCTGCTTCAATTCAGCTCCAACCCTGCGGAGCATCCTCATTTTGCACATTGAGATCAAATCTTTAGGCCACCACTATCCTCTGCACACCCTCCCTGCGAGAAACATGACAGAGCAGCTCCAAGTATCTTTCACCCACTAGAGCCTAGCACAGGCACTTCAAAAGTAGTAGCGATTAAGGGCTGGTCAGGGGATCCAAGAGGCATTCACACAAACCTGTAACAATATAACTTGTGTCTTTTTCTTATAGATGCCACTTATGGTGACTAATTAGCATTCCTACATTCACTGGAAGGTCCACAGACAGACCACTGCAAGGACTAGCATTTCTAAGTCTACTGGACTTCTGCTAAATAAAGAGAAATTTCTCTAGAATATTTGGTATCAAATTGCTTCCAAACCCTTGGGACAAATCTTGGGATTGGTCCTAAGCCATATTTCAGTATGAAGAATCTGTCACAATATGGGAATGGCATAAACCAAGCTTCAAAACAGTTGTCCTGCAGATACCCAGCAGAGGACTATTTCTCAGGCATGTCGAGAAGGTTGCCTAGGTCATGATGAAACAACATCAGTCACTGCTGGTGATACACCACGGGATCCAGTTGGAAAAATATCCGAGAAGACCATGCCCAAGCTTTCTCAGCTTTCCCCCGTGGCTGCAAATCTAAGGGGGGAATTGCCTGCACAGTTCTATCTTACTGTAAAAATGAAAGGGCACTGGAAACAGTTAGCATATGGCGCTTGGATTCTCCAGTGTTACGTGGTTTGGGGAGAGACAGCACAGGCTGCTGGCCAGCGTGAGAAAGCAGGTATCATCCTTTTAAGAAAGCTAGGGTTAAGCCCTGGCACAACTTTGTTCCTGCTGAAAAGGAAATGGGACAGGGAAGGGAGAACATCTGCAACAGGTACTTGAGTCTTCCCACTTCGCCCTGAGAGAAGAACTGGGATTTCTGAGAGAGGGAACTGTTCTACATCAGCTTGAACTCAAATGTGCAAAATATAAACATATCAAAGAGGTACCTGTGTTAGTTTGATTGGTGACACCTTACTGCTCTGTGCAGCCACAGCTCCTGGTTCTCAACCTAGCTCCATGCACTCCCTACTACCTGAAGGAACCACCTGCACCTCCATCCAGGGCTCAACCAGCACGAGGCTGGGAGCACAGATATGATAAGACAGGGCTGGCATTTTAAACGGGGGAGGCAATAAGGCTATGAGCTTGTGGGTCTTGGTAAGAGGGAGGGGAAGGCAATTGGTGCCCTTCATGTGGCCTGGCACGGAGGTTAATAACAATCCGGAGTGATGGGAAAGATGCCTTTGGGAGAGTCAAGATCAGATGGAAGTCTTCAAACTGACCTGAAAGGGGGAAATCCTGACTGGGGTAAGGGCTTCCCACATCCCTAAGTAACAGCCTAGATTCTTTTCTTACGTTTCTGGCAGCACAAGCCAGCAGACTGGTCAGCAATCAAAACAGAAGGGACAATGGCACAAGCATCAAGTCAAAAGGAGCTCTCAGTATTCACTCAGGCTGAATATTCCTACCTGTTCTCAGGCTACAAGCTGCAAGGGACAGAGAAAGGTATAAAACCTGGACTGCAGACTAGGGAATGAAGAAATCAAGAGGACAACATCTAGAGGAGCCCAGGATCAGTACCTGCTCTGGAGGGTTGGTGGAAACAGGGGAACTCCATCTGTAGAATATAGGCGTGAGAATGGAGTCTGTCAGCACCCACTCATGGTTAACTCAAATTGTCTGCTGAGGGGACCCGCCATATCATGGTGTATTCCTAATAGATGAAGAACAACGGGAGTTACTCTGCAGAGATGCCACTGTTTCCAAAATTCAACTGCTTTCTGACCAGGATGAGCAAGAAGTCTCCTGCATACTAATATACTGCAAAGACTGCGATTAACCCGTGGTTCTTGCAGGAAAGACCAGTATGTACACAGCTCACGAAGCACTATGGTATGGACAAAAGACTTTTTCAGGGACCATGTGCCCAGAAGCTTTAAAACAGGGAGATATTTTTTTAATAAGCATCAACATCAGTGAAAGTGGTGCACAATGTTAGAAATGGGACTGGTCCATCTGCCTGGAGAAGACAGAAGTAACCAAGCATTTATGATTCTCAATGAGAACAATGATTCAGCCTCTGCACTTTTAGGACAGAACACTGGGCTCTCTTCTTTTTGGGGACAAAGTACTAAAAGCAGAAACCACTTTTTCTGTAGCTCTTGGCAGAAGTATGGAATCTATTTCTCCCTTCACCAATGTCCTACCAGCTCCCATCCTCACAGAGAAAAGGGGCAGGACTGTGAAATACAACCATTCACTGAGTTAATTTGGTGTTCATTTCAAAGTCTTATCGCTCTAGAGTATAAAAGGGTAAAGCTAAAGATGCTCTATGTGCACTGTGAGGCTACTCTCAATCCCATGTTAGATGTACTACTAGGAAAAAGAGACAGATGGCAGGAGTTAAAGCAGAACACAAAGAAATCAAACTTCCTATGCACCACATGCTAACATCATGAGTCATAGCTTAACAAGTCCTTGTGTCCAAACAACAGGGGGTGTAGATATCCAAGGACTTCAGTGTGGTCTCAGGGCTTCTCAGGGTGTGCAAGGACAATGTGCAAAAAGCAGCCAAGGAGGAGACTCTTCCATAACCATCTATGCTCATGGGAGTCCTTGAGACTGGAGAGATCAATGGCAACAGCCACAGAGGAAAACACAGTAATAGGAACATGGATTTCCTCAGAGGCAAGTTCTAGTTACTGGCTATCCCCTGAAATAACAGCTCTCCGGTTGTCACCTGTCTTCTTGTAGAAGCTTACCTGTACATGGTGACAGCTGTCAGATAGCCTGTTTGCTAAGTACCTATTTGCAGTTCTAGAGCTTTAAAGAAGTCTTTCAGCTGAGGAAGCTTACTGCTTATCTGCGGAAATGGCTTTAGGCGGCCCTGTCAGTTAGGAGAAAGCCATGCAGACAGCACAGAATAATGCTAAGTTAGAAGTGGTTACATTTTCTTTGAAAAGCTGCCATTGTGCCCCCTGCTCACTTGAAGGGCATGAAGGCCTACATCTGGCTCAGATCTTCCATTTGCAGTGCTTTACCTCGACATGCTGACACTGCCAACCTGCTTGGCAGAACAACGCACACAGGCATGACACTCTCAGTAAAAAACCAGCAAGTGCTGTGATTGTTAGCAGTCTTTCCTAGCAGGTACCAAAAAGGACAGAAATCAAAAGACACTGTGGCATAAGAGCCAGGCCAAAAAAAAAAAAAAAAAAATCCCACCCAGCTCAGTATCTTATTTCTGAGCAGCAAAGGGGCAGAGAAGGCATGCAGCGACATTTCTTCGACCTGCCACTACAGATTTTAGCATCTGCTGGTTTGAGGACTTCCTCGTGTGCCAGGACAAGAACCTTTGTGCTCAACGAACTCCTCTTTCAGCGATTTGTCCAACTGGTGCTTTGAACAGGTACAAATTTGAAGATCCACAGCAGCTGGTAGCAGAGAGTTGCATGCATCAGCTGTATGATCTGAAGTAGTACTTTCCCCTCTATTTCAAAACTGCCATTTGCTAGTTTAATTTCCTGATCCCTTTTTTCTGTATCAAAAGAAAATCCTCTTTCTTTAGGAGACTTCCCCATTCTCCTCTAGCATTACTCTCCATCTCCCTGCTGAACACACAGATTAGAGTATTTCTGTAATTTGTTTCGTATTTCTTAGCCAATTATTCACTCATGAGAAGAGCCTCCCTCTTATCCTAAGGCAGGCTCTGTAACAACAGATCTTGTGAAGCAAGATTGTTACTCAAGGGAAAAAAGAAAAAAAAAAAAAAAGTTTTGTCCTTAGTCTGTACTTCGGTTTATCATCCTTTTTATTTCCTTCATTTAGACTCAACCACGGTTTTTAAGTAGGCCTTCTTACTTTTAATAGCTTCCTTATCCTGATGTGAACCATACTGAGAATGTTTTGTTATTGTTGCTGCTGTTTTGTTTCCAAGTTTCCTCAAACCTTTTTTTCAAAGGTAAGAGGCAGCACTTGCTTTGACCATCTAGTATGGAAACTTTAAGACAATCTCTTTGAAAGTATTTTAGGCTTTTGGCTGCCACTTTAAGCTTTTTCTTTTCTTTTTTTTTTTTTAACAAGCTTCTTAATTCTTTTTGTTGCTCTCTTTTCTAAAAAAAGGAGAATGCCGCATATTATGGTCACTTCATACAAAGCAGCTCTTAGTAACAGAATATAATTCAGTCCTGAGAGTGTACAGGACCTGGTTCAGAGAGCTGCTTCTCCTGGGCTGTATGAGTAGTTACTCTAGCCTCCTACCTTTATAACCACTCTGATCCCTCTCAGCATGTCGTTGAGAGTTGCCAACCTGACTGAGCAATTCAACACTGTAATATCAAATACTATGCTTTTTCAAGTTCGGCCTGGAATTACAAGTTTCAGGGATTCCGTGTTACTTAACTCATCTGATTTGGCGCTATGTTGTCTTCAGTTTATAGCACTATGTACTATTAATTTAAGCTACTGTTTTCCTCATATAATTTGTCCTTCTACAAGGAACACATCTTGCCATCTCTGCTAAATGAAGATCAAGTATTAGAAGAGGCAGTTAGGAAGACCAGAGAGGACTTCCCTGAGGATCGTACTGTCCTCTAGGACCTCCTGTTTAGCACCCATTCCCCAGGAAATTGCTTGAATTTTGGCCATGTGACAAGATGGGCAAAGTACTAGACTGAGAAAGGGGTGGAGATTTGTCATGGCAATATTGGACAGAGTGAAGGCATGCAGAGGAAACTCTGCTATCTCCTATGACCTGCTAGCAGTGAAAGAGAAGGGGTAGAGCAATACAAAGAGTCAGCACTCAATGCTAATGGTTTAGATGAATCAAGAAATCCTCAAATTTCAGTCTCTTTAACAGTTCCTGCTGGGGGAGCAGGAACATCTTTAGTAGAGTAGTTCCGACTTGCAGCAGTGGAACTATGCTTTGGAGCTAAGCTCACAACTGGTGATATTTATCGAAGACCAAGTAACCTCACTTTGTGTGTCAGCAGTGGAAAATTCTGGGGAAAAGCCGCTGCTAACGGGAGCTGCAGGAGCAAGTACTTTGTGACAGTTACTTCTTAGGGTTATCTAAAAAATGCAGAGTCCTTCACAGGCAGTTTAGTAGGTAAAGCTGTAGCCAGTATTTTCTGGCACAGGGACACTGCTGATCACTCCTTACCACACAGGGCAACAGTTGACATAGATTATCTTTCAAGATAAAAGACATTGGTAGGGCCAATTACTGGAGCAAGTCACAATCAAACGTGCTCAAAGGTAGAGTGTTTACATTTGATTCACTTAGAAGACACGTTGGTGGCTACTGTTTGGCATTGGGAAACATTAAAGGGATAACAGGCTGTCAACATGGAAGAATAATTTTGCTAAGCTATAATTATCAGTAGCAACAAAAATCAATTCCATGATATGGTGCTATAGGAGAACAAATGGACACCACCACAGTCTGCTGCGAAGCCTAGGAAGAAGACACTGACAAGGAGCTGGGGGATGGCTGTGCACGTCTCACATAGTACAAGAACACACAGGATATAGACCTGTCTCCAAAGATCTCAATGAAGACTTTAATTTCATGTGCTCAAGGACCACATGTGCCACAATTCAGGTCTGCTGAGATGAACCATGAAAGAAAACCTAGACACACTTAGCTAAGTCACTGCTCCCCTCTTCTTTTTTTTTTTTTTTTTTAAAGTAACGCTTACCAATACTGAAAAAAGCGCAGCGATTCTTTTAAATTAACAATTCTTCTGAATATAACATATTTAAAAAGCAATGCATCAAAGTAGCATTTTACCAGCTTAATTTATATTGGCTTTAAGTCTGATTGATTAGATTGATTATAATGGTTCCACTGGCTCTTGGACTGGCTGCCCTATTAGCCATTCATTACTAGTAATAATATCAGTAACAGGGGCCTGGAGAGCTGCTAAACTAATCCAACTGTTAAGTACTGAAACAGTAATAGGTATATAGTAGGGTCTATCAAAAGAAACCTGCCTAGTTTCCTTGACCTCTACGCTTTGAGTACTTCGCAGCTATAAAAGCATGCGTTACCATAAGTTCTGTCCCTGCTTGGGTGCAGTGGTCTCTGCGGGAAGGTCTGCAGCATGCACAGACCGGTGAAGCTTGCTCACTCTGCCATCGGCAGCTGCGCTCTTCCGTTTGTCTGTAAAAGAAAAGCACAAGCGCTCAAGTGTATTCATTTTCCTCCTCAGTGAGCATTTTTATTTTGCAAAAACTAACCTATCTCCAGTTAAGTGTTTATATTCAGCATCTAGGCCAGCAATACATTTGTCAAGGAAAACTAATCCAGCATTAGTTTGCTAAAGCTCACAGTATATGCATTTATAGAAATAGAAAAAAAAATCACGGATTTTTAAATAAATTACTGCATCATAAAGCACATATATAAAATAAAGCATTCCTACTATTTCAAATACATAAAACTAGTTTAACTTTTTAGCTATATATTGATAAAGTACTTTTAGAACTGAACGAGTTATAAATAGGATGTATTTGTATTTCTGAGCATCTTAGACCAGTCTGACATGAAGTTAAACCTTTGCTTATTTAAGCCTTTGCTTGTTATGTTTCAAAAGGAACGTGCTGAAATCTTGCACACTAGCTGGGTAAATACACAGGCAGCAGTTGAGAAATTAATACAGCTGGAAGCAAGCTGGTGTACAGGAACATGGCTGGCCAATATTTGAAAAAGTTCACATAAGAAAATACACTCATTGAGGGCCGCTGAATGATACCACCTCCAGCTCAACAAGTCACCAAGACGCAGATGGCTGGAAAGTTACACGCTGGATGAAGTATCTCACTGTGGCTTTGCCCTGTTCCATTCTTCTACAGATGTCTACTCTGCCCATTGTCTAAGACAAAATACCACGAGGTGAGGGCTCTCTGATTTAACTCAATATAGTCTCTCGCATGCAGTAGATGGACTCAATGTCAGCCTATGATGCTTCAAAAGCAAGAAATGATCAGGACTGAAACGACAACTGGAGCCAGATTATAGCATGCTCTTCTGTACCAAGAACTATTTCCACATAGAAGTGTTAGGTTTCCCTCCCCACAGACTGATTTTTGTGCATGTCCAAGTTCTGCCTGCGAGGCTCCACCACCCAGGCTCCAAGTCAGCCAGGCAAAATTACAGGAAGCACTAGAACTTCGGCTAGTCGTTGCACTTCACCTGCACATTCAGTACAAGGTGAACAGCAGGCTGAGAGGACATGTGCAAGAGGGCTGTTTGCCAAAATGGCCTCAATCAGCAAAGTTATAGGTATCTAGAAGACTGTCCTGCTTGATACTATTTCACAGGTTAATCTGGGAGTCTTGCCACTGGTGGAACGTTAGCATTGTGATGGATACCCTCACTCTCTGCAGCACACAACTGACTACTTGTCCAAGAAGTCTGGCACACTGCAACTCAGCAGGTTCAGAGTAAACCAGAGGGATTAGCCCACAATTGAAATCAACCTCACTGCTTTTAAGAGAAAGGTGATTTATCACATGGTCCTTATGTGGTCCATTGCAGGCAGTCTCAAGACCTGCAGCAGCAGGAGGGACATCATCATGAACATCAGACTCTCCTGTGTGCAGGCTTCTAGAGTTTAAAGGCTTAAATCATAGTATCCCCATGAAAACACTCAGACTAGACAGTTCTCTCTCATATTCACAAATCCATTCTAACAGTCAGACAGCAACAAAGGAAATACCAACAGAGAAGCAGGCTGATCATACCTCCTGGGCTGTAGTCCTTTTTAAAATCATCTTTTTTCTGATGGGGAAGGATGAATCTGTAGTCTACACTGTCATGTACCCAGCCTTTCTCAATGAACAAGCCAGGAACCTCATCTGAAAACAGCCAATACCTGTAGGAAACACACATGTTAAAAGGCACCCGTCTCCTCTTCCGGCTAGTTACACACATCTGCCTTTAATTGCACAGAGGGGAGAAGCATCTGTGTGCCTGACTCAATAAAAACCAAATGCATGTGTATCTTCATATTAGCACAGTTGAGAAACACGAAAAGCTTTTATTAGAATCCATTCTAAGAGCATCCCTGTGCAACAAACATGAAAAAAGAAAAAAAAAAAAAAAAAGAAGATGGTAATTAGGTTCTTGAGCACTGATGCAAGCACTTGAAGCTCCACTGGCTAGTGGATCCTGACTTCCACAGGAAGGCCTCAAAAAGCTGGCCATGTAAACCAGTGAAGGCCATTACGCTCTATATACACAAAAAACTCACTTCTGCTCTCCCCCACAGTTCAATACACAGGGAGTCCTCTCAACACCCTCCGTATCAATCACCTCTTGTGGACTGCTACCTGGTAAAGCTCCTCTCAGAGGGGAGAGCTGGCAGCTTGAGATCATTTCCTTTCCTACCTGTTATGATTACGATCGGTGCCAATTGGGGTCCTGCGCATCACCAGCTTCGCTTTGGCAATTCCATCCTGGAAAGTTTTCTCAGCTGCAGCTTTATGCTTCCGGATTCTTTCTTCCTCTGCTTCTTTCTCCATCCTCACTGTTGGAATTAGCACAGAGAAGTATTAGCTTTCTTTTACTGTATCCAGACATCAGCATTCTCTTTTATTTTACTACACCATGGGAGTAAAAAAAAAAAAAAATTATTGGTGACTTTGGTTAATATTCTTTTAGCACAGCCATCCATCCTTCATCTTACTTTCCACCCACCATCCTAGAAAAAGCTCAAGAATTATTAAGAAGTCAAGGCATAAGGATGAACTGGGCTGAGGAAAGAGGAAAGTCTGGATGAAAATTGTCTGGAGAAATTAGTCCTCATTATTATTTCTCATTCTAGATCAACAAAGTGGCATCCATTGCTGTGCAATCCCATATAACAACAGGGTCAAAGATGTCGAACTACAGCACAATATACGACAAGGACTTCTGCTCTGGCCAGCTCAAGTGTTGGGAGCAGTCCAGCTGTGAGACCACAGAGGTCAGCATGGCTAACGGACACCTGCATTTCCACAACTGCAGCTATGGGGAACACTCTCCCCACAACCCTACCTACCAAAAAACCAGATCTGGCACAATAGAGGCCTCTTCCAGGCACAACTGTCCCACAACAGCAACTAAGTCACATCTCCTAACACCTCATGCTTTCCCATATATGCTATGATGTGGAAGAGCATTAAAATAGAAACCTCAGGTTTCCCACTCACGACGGAAGTATTGGAATTTCAGTAGCTCTCAATATCCATGGCTGTTGACAAAAAGACGGGGAAAGAAAAATACTAAGCGGCCTAAATCCTGACATCACAGGCTCCTTGGAAAGTCTTACAGAACAAAACATGTCATTTCACATCTCTAGGTAAGGAGCAAGAAGCAAGGCAGCTTCTGCCAAGAGACAAATCATTAAGGTCAACGGGATTTATGCTTCTCATGATGGTTCGAGAGTCTCTCTACACTTTTGCCCGTCTCTGAAGAATAGGTGTACTTTCACCAAGAACTGCCTGAACAAAAAGGAACAAAACATCAAACTGAGTCACACTGGCTCTTCAGAGCCTTGATCTCAGTCTAACAAAAACATCACCCCTTCACAACTTGCACAAAAAGCTATAGGCAACATTCTTCTGTGTCCTGAGAACACTCGAAGAAAAAAAATAAAGAAGACGAAGAAATGAAGACTCATCTTTGCATCCCAAAGGAGGGTTTGAAGCAGATGGAATGAGACCATATGGAAGGGGTGAGGTGGAGTGGGGCAGGTAAAAGCGAGCATATAGAGGTCATATGCTGGCTGCTGTCCCAGGGAGAAAGCTAACTTCTTGCTAGGACTTTTCCCAGGGCTACTACCTACTCTTGCTCTTGCAGCCATTTTCTGTATGAAGATAGGTTTGGTAACAGTCGATTAGTAAATACCTGGTAAGTCTCTGAAGTCCTGCCAATGTAATCAATCCTGACTGATTAGAAGAGACATGCTGAAAAACATACCCTTGCATTTGTTACACCAACTCGATATATCAGCTTTTATATAATAACATACCAACAATATACCAACTTACAGTAATTGCAGCATGGCAAAATTGTCCTGTCAATCCATACCTGCCCGACACAAGCAGCTGCACAACCCATATGTTTGTAAATATCAACTCCTCCCTAAACCTTATGACCTCTCCCTATGTCAAAATACTGAAATCAGACAAGTAGCAACAGCCACTCTCACAGTACAAAATGCCTCGTGTCACCTAAATCTGAGCCTCGCAAACCACATCAGGAGACCCATACTACAGGAAGTACCGTTCTCACCTTCCACTAGAAGAAGACAGAGGTGATATGGTTCCCCCAGGATCTCTCTCCTTGACACCTTCTCAAGACTTACTGCCATCACTGGATGCTAGCACAAGGTACACTTCCCTCTTCCTCAGTACCCTCCCCTCAAGAGCCAAGACTCCAACCAAAACAAGCCATACTGCCAGCAAACTCTTCAATGCTTTCAACGTGGGATATCGTGGACACTCATGAGACAGGTATTTTTTCTGTCCAACTGTAAAGACCAGTTGCAGCAGGTACTATCAAGTGCCAGAATAAGGAAGAGGCAAGGAAAGAACAGAAACTTAAATTTACTCATATGCCAAAACTGTTCAAACAAAATGAGAACAAAGACACCAAACTAAAGGGCTCCTCCCCGCATCTCATTTTCAATTGTGACGGCAAGCCAGTCTCAGTTGGTACTTTCCTCTCTAGCAGGCTTCGTTAGCTGTATAAGCTTCCGGCTCTCCATTCTCCTCCAACAGACTGTATGGGAGCTATTGCTTCATGGAGTGATAAGGCAAAGAACAATTAGTAAGTGCTGCAGTAACACAGAAATGGAAGTGACTTGACTTTTACTATCGAGAAAGTACAGATATTAATCATGTTATCTCAACAGGAAGTTCTGTATGGACTTCTTTTGAACAAAAAAATAATCTATGCTTTCTTACACTGGGTTCTTTTTTGAGCTGAGACTAGCTTGGTAGTACTGGCCGCAATCTTGATAGGTTTAACTTGAAAGGGGTTAGCGCTCCCAGTGTTACAGATGTTACCAGAGTGGTGAAAAAGAAACCTCTGACTGCGAGATATGTATCTATATATACGTAAAAGAGTAGTTGCTGACAAAACACCTATTGTGCAGTGGTTCATCCACATATATATATATGAATATTGAACCACTGCACAATTGGTGTTTTGTCAGCACCTACTCTTTTACTTCCCCCGGAGATACTAACACTATTAAAAGCAAATGCAAGTGAAGTGGTGTGAAAGCCAGTATGCTGAAAAAGCCCACAGAAAGCCTGTGTGATGGTAGGAGCACGCTGATGCAGTTCTCATTGTGGTTATGCAGAACTATTTTTCACATACTGAAACCACACCAGCCCCCAAGTCTGAAGTCCTGAACAGATTAGCTCCGAGCTGCTAACCCTGCAGCCCTAACTACTGCACCATCAACACTAACCAAGATCTTTGGTACTTTTGAGGGTACCTTCATGCTTGGTAACAACTGCTTAACAGGTAAAAAGCCCTGGATGCCTGAAATGTTGGGGTTTGCTATGGGGAAAGGAAGCAATACGAATTCAAACCTTAATGAAAGGCTTGATCCTTCCTTCCCCGCCAGAGAGACCTAGTTTTCCTTGTGGAGTCCAAAAGAATGACTTAAACTTCCCCAGCATGCAAGCCAAATGATTCTTATCTCCATCAATGTAATATTGCTTTTTTTCATATATAACTAGCACAAACTATCAAGTGAGAACAACAAGAAGGAGTAGTGTCCAAACTATTTAATTTTGCAGTAAAATCTTATCATGAACTTGACCTTGCTGTCAAACAACTGGAACACTATAAGAATTGGGGCCAAGACGCCATTGAGCTACAGCACATTAGATATTTGGTATTTTGTTTTTCTGGAGAAGTAGGACAGCCCTCCAGATCTTCAGCAGTTTATCGATACTCAGACTCGCAGCTCTTAACAGAAGATCTGAAAGGTCTATTTCCTTTCAATGTGAGGCATGGTTGTATCCAGTCTACTTCCTTAGGAGCCTCAGGGTGTTCCACATTATTTACCTATTCTTGGTCTCCTAGAACAGATACTCCCAGATTCCAGCTAAGGCACATAAGCCAGGCTGCATGCGGGATGCTTGTCCCTCAACTGTTTCAGAAGGGAAATAACAACCCAGATGAGCTATGCTGTCCACTTCCATCTGCCCAGTACCCACATTTACAACCAAAAAAATCCCTGAAGTGTAATTCCGAAGTATTTTTCTCTTCATATTCCATACTCCTTAGCAAAAAGCACTACTTACACAGAGGCATACAAAGTTTGGTATTGCAACTCGTGATTATAGAGGTTTGAGTGGATAGTTTATATTTATACAACGCCATAACTAATTCTTTAAAGTGATAAACTGTAAACTGAAATCTGTTGCCTAAATCCTTACCTGGGAGAAGGGCAGCTAGCATCAACCTGACAATGTGCATGGCAGCAAGGCCAGCAGCAGCTGTAGGAACTAGCTTTTAGGCAGGAAGTTATCTCCTCTGTACATAAGAGCTGGAAGATGTCTGGACGCAGACAAAGATATTTTTTTGTTTTCTGTTCCCAAAACAGATTTTCTGTTCTCCAACCTTCCTGGGCCTGACAGAATTAGAAAGGTACTGAACAAAAGATGCCCACAGATAAAAATCTAGAAGCAGTTATTGCTTTTTCTTAACATTCCAGATTTTGAGCTGCCATAGGAACCATAGCAGCTGAATTACACTTCTCCAGTGAGTAAATCCCTGGTTTTAAAACTGGGTAATGCTTTTGAAAATAGGCTGTCAATTTTGCCATTAACTTATTCCCTTCTACTCCACAACCCACAAACACTCTACTCTCCTGGTATTTTTCTTACCTCTCATTTGTATTTCTTGTTGCTCCCTCTCTTTCTTGGCTTGGATGGCAAGAAGGCGCCTGCTCTTCACAGCACTGATCATATCATCAGCTTCTATTTCTACCCGGTGCTCTATTTTCATCATCTCGTTTTTTTTCTTTTCATTTCTTCCCATCACATTCTCATCTTTCCCGTTCTCCTTGTTCTTGGCCACCATTTCTTTTCGCTTCTGTTTTTCTGCTCTCTTCTTGTCATTTTCTTCCTTCAAGATAGCTAGGCGCTCCTTCCACAGCTCAGCTGACGTCTGCTGCTTGGCCTCCACATGGTCCTGCACGGAGTACGTCATTAGAATCCGGTGGCACAGCGCTCCAAGTATCCGCAATTTCTCTTCAGGAGTCAACTCAAAGAACTCTGATGTCTCCAGTTTCTCCAAAAACTCATCCTGTACTTCATTATCCTCAAAAGCTGCCGAATCCTTGCTTTCATCTACATTATCTGAGACCTCACTTTCCTCTTGCACATCTGACTTGCGTAGGCATAGGCGAACCAACTCAGAAGCAGAATGCAAAGTAAGTGGTATTTCAGAAAGCTTCATTCCCAGCTCAGCATAATCTTCAGCGATTTCATCCTGCAGCAGGGTCTGCAAGAGAATGACCAGTACTCGGTTCAAATAAAGGAAGCCTCCTTTTTCTGCGCAAAGTGCTTCCATCAGGGAAACTGCTGTAATGGGATATTGAGCATCTGGCATCAATAACCCTGAGTAACAGCTCAGGAACTCCACCACCATGGCAACATCCCCAAAGAGCGTATTAGGAAGTCCTTCTGGAGTATCAACCAGTTTAAAAGTAGGCAAGGTCTTCCCTTTAAGATCTTGGTCCTCATATCTTTTCTGTTTTTCCAGTTTTTCCTTCATCTCCTTCTCCTTCCGCTCCTTTGCTCTCTCCTTCAGTTTCTCTTTCAGCTTCTCCCTTTTCTTCTTCATATACTCCTTTCGCTGTTCCTCTGTCATCGTGGCCCATTTCTTCCTGTGCTCTAGAAGCTCGTAGCGTTTCTGTACTAACCCTCGCAAATCCTCAGGGAGACGGGCACGATCCTCATTTGAGAGTAACCTAGCTGTTTTGGAGATGATGCAGGAAAGGGCACTTTTTTTGTCTTCCCGGTCTTTGTTTTCTTTGTAATAGGCAATGAGATGGAGTGCCGCAGGAGGCAGATGTTTCTGGGGTTTGCTGGAAGACCTAGGGGTGCCTCCAGAATTCCTGGGAGCCCTGGACACCTTAGTGGTACCTTTAGCCATGTCCAGTAGTGTCATTTGTTTCATTTTCATCTTAGGGGTCTTCAAGCCTTTCCTAGGAGACTTTGATTTCCCCGATGACTTCTGTCCATTCAGAACCCTTTTGCCTCTTTGCTTTTTGTCCAAGGATTTGTTGCTGCCCTTCCCCAGTCGGCTCCTCTTTGGAATGTGAAAGTTAGAACCAAGTTTAGCAGGTGACACGATTTTCATCACCTCTTCCAGCTCCTCTTTAGGACATTTTGAATTCTTAGAGTTTTTCACCTTCAGTGGAGAGCCAATAATAGATTTCTCCAAATGCACGTGGCACCACAGAGTAGGGCTCAGTGGCTGGCCCAGGGATGATCCATCAGCTTTGGATTTCTTAGAAGGCTTTCTGTCAGGTGATCGAGAGCTCTTCCTCTTGGTTGAGGGGTTGAGAGTCATATACTAAAATTAAAGAAAGAATGATTTTATATTAATATTTAAAGGTAAATAAGGGTTATCTAGATCCTTTTCTGTCAATTATTTTTGCCTATGTTTATTTTTAATGTATTTTTCCAATGAACAAGGAGTACTCAATACGTTAAGGGTAACAGACTTCTGCAATAGCTTTCAGTATTCTGCACTGTAGTCACTACATTGGTTACGAGGTCATTAGCTCATTCCAGAAAGTTCACATTTAAGTTTATAAAATGAAACACTGCAAAGAATTTTAAGTGTTTCCTACTACATTACATAAAACCACTTCGTTTCTGCTTAAAAGGTTGTGGGGAGGGGGTTTGCCTGAAAATTAATTTCAAAAACTGTTCCTCTGCTCAGAGACTTCTTAGTGGGTCAGTCCTGGACCCCACCCCGCTCACCACCCAGAGCAAAACTGAAGGAGCACAGAAGTGATGGGTGACAGGGGTTCAGAGACTGGTTTCTGAACTGCCTGAAAGCATCTGGAATGAAGGTGAGACAGGATTCAATTCTGAAGTAATGTGATTGAATATCTGACTGTTTTTAAGCTGCTGAACTAACCTACCTGACAGCATACTTTTAGCACAGAACAGTTTAACCCAGAGCCAAAGAGAGACTGATTTCAGGACTATCTCAGCATCTCAAATTCAGTTTCAGGATGCACCCAGAATACTAATATATTTCAAGAAGTGAAAAATAAAACACCAGGATGTAACCTTTAGGTTATGGATAAAATTACCAGAAAACAGGGGCTGAAAATTTGAGATTCCTTAGCAATAAAAAATTCCACAGCGGTAAGCACAGCAAAAGCTGCAAGCATCTAAGAAGCATTTATTTAAGGACATACACAAACGTGATCAAGTTAAGACTATAGGAATATTCAGATTTTCTGGCTCATGGATGTTCACTCTTGAAGGCTTTAGTTTAAGAGCCCTCATTAGCCCATTAGAGACATTTTTACTGAAGACTGCACGATCACCGAATCCAGTGTCTGCATAACTTCATTCTACAAAAATTCTGTGTTGAAATTTTTGCTGAAGAGAACTACCTAAGCCAAAAGCATCCAGCATTGATATGAATCATGATAATCACAAATTCACAAATATTAGATCTACAACTTATACAGTATATCCAACTGCCACTTATACAAAGTTATTTTGTCAGAACACTAAGTCTGGATTAATAAATTCTCCAGCCACTTCTCAAAATTTAAAAACTCAACATAAATTCAATCTCTATGCCAAGTGGGAGAGACACTACGGAAAGCACCATCCCTAAACATAAAGCTAAGGACTTCTGTAAGTCAAACCAAAGATGTTATAGTTGTGTATTTTTAATTACACTAAGGGTACGCCTCCATCCATCAGTGTGCTGAATAAAAGAATTTGTACACCACCAGCAAATACTTTAATTTCTATTAAGGCAGTGACCCCCCAATACTACAGCAAGGGTAAACACAGCTCAAATATGAAGAATTTATTTTTCCCTTTAAGCAAATCTACAAGCGTCCAGAAGAGTCCATAGAAGCTTGCTAGAAAAGGGTGTTCTCCTCCTGATGAGGAAAATGGGATATAGCAAATAATTCTCTGCTAGTTTTAGAACAACACTTGAAAAAGACCGAGTCCATGAAAAAGTGAGTTTACTAAATGAACAAAGTAGTGCTTTCTACACCCAAAGATGGATTTTAAAACAGCAGATTTCATGATATGGCATTTACTTGGTCAACAGTATATTTGGCTGGTCATTACAGAGGGCTGGGAAAAAACCCATCCCTACTACTTAGAGTATTCAGTACAAAACTTGTGGTATCTACCATCATTCAATCCAGCACCATACAAGAACCAAGCATCATGAAATCAAACACATCCAGCTCTTGCACTGTAACCATGAAAAGGGCCCAATAACTGACATTACCAGGTAAGGGCTATAGCTCTTCCATTTGTCTTACACCAGGAAATCATGTCTTTACTTGCAGACAAGTAATGCAAACTATTGGGGAAAAAAAAAATAATAATCAAGAAAAGGCAGTTACACCTCAAATTTTCAAAGTAGACCACCGTTTCAGACATTCATGCTGCGTCACCTCACAAAGGGTCAATCTTCAAAAGAGCGGGCCTTCCTGCTCTGCATCTCTCTAAGCTGATGCAACTGGCACACTGAAGTCTCTGCCAAAGACTGTTTAAGGGCAGGGAATGGGTGAGAAAGCAAAGGAGGTACTTTTAGGAATTCTTACCTTATGTGGGTCAAGCAAGAAGTCACTAAATTTACTGGGGAGAGAGTATTTCTTCACTAACTCATCCTCCACTACCCACGGGGCATTCTCACACGTGCCGGCCCGTAGCGCATTATGACGGATGAAGTACCTCAGGATCTCCTTGTTGGGAGGACGCTCTGTACGGACTAAGCTGTCTGCTGGTACGTTGCTGATGATCTTGGAGATAACAAACAGACAGACTGTTAACATTTAACATCTAATCACATTATAAATACATATGTGGCTAAAAGGAGCAAGGACCATTGTACTGCTTCATGCCCACAAACTCTTCGCTCTTTCAAAGCTCTCTTGCAAAGACTCAAACCAAACCAAACAGAACTTGCAGAACTGAGATGCACAATAGAGATTGGTGGGAGATTCAGTTAGCCAAAAAAGTAAAACACGTTAGTTTATGTTGCAGATTTCTTGCCAAAGCCCACTGCTTTATCTCTGACCTTCCTTTGGCTTGTGCTTGCTACTAACTTAAAAGCTTTTACGTACTAATGTTTATTTTGTTTTGATTTTTTTCCTGAGACCAGAGGAGTAACTCTGCAAGTGGTACTCATTAAACTGAGGTCAGCACTGCCTCTCTTGTCAAATTAGCAAACAGATGACAAAAAGCACACAGCAGCACTGCAGCTACACCGAGCTTCCTGAAGCGCAGCTACCTACGACTCTCAGAGGAGCTCAGTTAGAACAAGAGCAGCAACTGCCGCTTATGATTTAACTAGTCTACCTCTGACCAAGTTTCATTAACTGCCTGACCAGAGATTAGCCAGTTAACAGCAATCACTCTAAAGCTACTGTAGCAGCGTGTGGTATCAGGGAATTGTCAGGTGTCTCCATGCACAAACCCCAATTATATATAGAAAAAGCCAGGCTAGTCAGCCTCACAGGCAGCTACAGCCATCCTGCTTCTAATACCATGACTCTGGCAGAAAGTACTACATTGTGCTGTACAGACACACTGATAGTGATTATTTAATTAAACTTGCATATTCATGTTATAATAGAAAGGATTCAAGCAGACAACTCACCTTATCTTCATTTTTCAGCTTGACATCATACTTGTGTGGCAGGAATTTAGGTGGAACCCACTTCCTTTCTTCCTTCTTCAAAGAAGTGGGAAGCTTCCGAGGAGACCTACGTGCTCGATCGTCTGATAAAGCAAGGTAAGACATTAAGTGTCTTAGTATTAGAGTCAAAAAAAAAAAAAAAAAAAAAAAAAAAAAGTTAAAGAATCCAGACCATCGCTGGACTGGGCACCCCACCCCTTGCTATCTATACAGTGTTTGGTTAAACTAGAACATCAGGAAAAAAGTCTCAAATCAGATTTTAGAAATATCCTGAAGATGCAGGCTGGCAATGGAGTCCCTAAACAGCTCTCAAGTAGGAGGTAACACCTATCTTCAAGGAGTATAAAGGACCACTTGCAGTATTTAAACCCATCTCTCCACAGACAGTAAGCTGCAACTACCTATGCAATGGGAGAAAATGTCTATAAAATTCATGAAGTGGAGACAGGTTTCATAACCTAACCAGTAACCTGCTTAGGGAGCTCCTGCCGAGAGCCCTAGCTGTCTCTGCCGTGACACATTTGAAATAATTCTACTGCAGGGATTACTGACTCTAAATTAAAGTAACTTTTAAAATCATTTAACTTTGGTGGCCATTAAGCGTTTTACAGTTATAAGCCCTATGTGTATGGGCTAGCTTAGCTGGAGATTTTAAGCATACCAGTCTTTTTATTCTCAAGAGATGTAACTGAAAGAGTACAAAGGCATCACATCTTCTTGCCAGCTGGTGTTGAGTCTATTATTTCTATATTCCGGTTGCGAATGTTAATCAATTAAGACAAAATCCAAGCTTACTGAAGAAAGCGATCCCCAAATGTTTTTATGTTTGTGGTTATGACTCAAAGAAAACAATAAAGCAAGCATGACAGATGAGAATAATTATCTACTAAGTATACGCAGAATACAAGTAGATGCTAGACCTAAGTCAGACTTTTGAATATATACATATATATTTAAAATTGTCACATTGTAAGCCCTATAGCATTTAAGCTTCAGCAGCATTATAGCTCACATGTTATAAAACCAAGTTCTGCGCCCCCGCCCCCCTGCCTTCCAAAATCAGTCACCTTGGCTAGGGAACAGATCGCAGATGCTATGGGCTCACTGCACCATATACATAAATGTGCAGCTACTTCCCACATTTGTGCTACATTTCAGATAATGCAATGTAGAATCCTCTGCACCAAGCATCACTCATTATAGAAGCTTTTCTTTAAAATAAAACCCCTGAATTTCGTAACAGTGATAGTATGTGTGAAAGGAGACTAATCCTCTCATTGCACGTCAGGCTGAGACGTAACTTTTGCCTGCTTTGGTTCCACATTTGTATTAAAAAAATCTTGGTAAGTTCACAAATACTGAACTATGTTTTTCTGCTCAACAGCACAATGGAAATCACATACAAGACACTTCAAGCTCTGTAACAGACCTGCTTTCAGAGATCTGCCTCAATGTCTTTTAAGTGTCTGAATGTTATCTTTGCTGGATGTGCATACCACACGTAGCACATTTATATTTAAGAAATAACAATGTGTTGCTTAGTCCTGGCTCTGACTTTGAAGGACTCTGTTACACTGCTGCTTCTGAAACAGGCCTGTAAGCGACATCTCCTTTTGTGATTTACTTTCTAGATTCTAGAAATAGGGATGACTACACTGAATTCCATCAAGCAGCACCTGGATACTAAGGGGTGGGGAAGAAATCACTATACATTCCTTCCTAAAGATATTTTACAAAAAGCATACTTCATTTGTTGTTGCATTGTACTGTAATAAAATTTACATTTACTACGCTACTGGAACCTCATAAAGCATCCATGCTGTTGTCTCCTTCTATTCACCACTTATTTTGGATTTTCCAAAGCAGTATTAGTTCCAAGTACAGCTCAAAAGCTGCAGAACCTGCCTTCAGTAGTTCATCATCCATTTTCAGGAAAAACTAGCCTTTCCTCTCACTTCTGCAGATTTTCCAGAGTTCACTCCCTAAGCAACTAAAAATACAAAGCCGCTTCATACTGCACGTATGACGCAATAAAGCTGGTATAAAGCCTTATTTTTAGCTTCTGAGGCACAGTAGACTCCTAACCAGAGAGAATGAAGCTCTCTTTCTCTGCCCCTTTTTTCCTCCAACAAAATCAGCAAGTTTGACATAAGTATTCGTAAAAATGCTAAGGTTAACTCTGCCCCCTCGTGTGTGCACAGAAAGATACAGCTCTTACGTCACACACGGTTATGCAGAGTCTGTTATTGCTTCTAAATGCTCACTCTTGTGTAGTGACCTCAACCCACATTACCAGTGGTCAAGTATGCAAATTATTAGAAAGAAAAAGTCAGCCTAAGCGTGGCTAGGTACCTCCAGATACTGTACACAGCCTCCTGCAGGTGCAGCTCAGGGCCTGAACCCACTAAATGAAAACAAGTCTTTACTACTTCTGTAGTATGCTGTACAAATGTAACAAATGCTACGTAGTGATTTTAATGGACTCTGGAATATAGATTCAGTAACGAGTTTACTATGAACCTATGCTCTATTATAACCCAGAATATAAAAGCATTAGCAATAAAATATCCTTTTAATAAATGCATATGTACAAGGAGAAGAGTTAAAAGAATGAGCAACCTGGATCTAGTTGAAGATGTCCCTGCCCACGGCAGGGGGGTTGGATTAGATGACCTTTAGAGGTCCCTTCCAACCCAAACTATTCTATGATTCTAATGAGTACTTACTGCTTTCACTGATTATATTATGACTCTGCTAGCATCTCTGATTTGAAAATGTTGAGGTTCATCTTTTACAGAAAGAGTAGGACAGTCCCAGTCTATAGAGGCGACTAAACACAGGTCAGATAATCGGCTGAGTCAGACTGAAAAAGGCGCAGGAATCCCCATTCCTGCAGTATTCTTCCAATCTCGGAGCGCTGTACTGGCAATGTCAGTAAGAGCTCAGCTGAACACAGCTGGTTAGAATACTGCACACCAATGAACAAAATATTATGGTAGACTTTATGAAACACCCAAGCCCAAAAATGCTGCTGTGAACTTGGTCCATGAGCATTTTTGAAGTAAAAGGTATTTCCCACACCTTTTATGAGGTAGTTTGAGAGAACTACCACTCAATTAAAAAAAAACCCAAAACCAGCCACTCAAACATGCATTAGTCCCCCTCCAAGCACTACCACTGTTTCAAGGGATGAGTATAAGGCCAGATCATTTCTGCAACACTTTTTTTTTCCTTCCTGGTTATACAAAACACTGCAGTGAAATCAAAACAGCTCATAACTTTTTCCAGTACCAATCAGAAACATTTGACTATTATTAAGCTTGGGACCAGAGCTTGGTAGAACTTGTTTTGCACTCCTGACTTTGCTATTAGCTTGCTGGGCTGTTTTCAGAGTTTCCTCTTCTCCATATTAGAGGTGGTTATGTACACCTTCCCCAGATGTTGGGGTAGCTATTTACAAATGTAAACAGTTTATTACATTTATGTGCTTTTAAAATTAAGCTATCCAGATTAGAGGTATGCTCTGGGGTTGGTTTTTTTGTTTGTTTGTTTTAAAACACTTTTTGAAATCTCTTTTAAAGAATCTTCTAATTCCATTTTTAAGAAGTTACACAGGACATGAAACTAATTTTTTTTTTTTTTCTCTTTCAACAGTACCTTCTCAGAGTCAAGAAAAGCCTTGGACATCCACTGTTTAGTTCTGCAGCAAGGAGGAACAGATATGAAAGAGGGGAACAATGTTTCAAAGCATGCTTTATTTTGAATCCTTAGAAAAAAAAATTAATATGCATTTTTCCTGCATGAATTTTGTCTCAGCATTTGAAAACTGGAAAGGAGATAAACCAAAATAAAAAAACCCTTATTTTTCTATGTCAACTGGGGACATGAAAGAGAATTAGAGAGAATTGTCTCTGACTGCAGAACAACAGGCTTTAGAACTAGAGATGTTTGTTCTGATGATGAACATCACAGCAGAACTTTACGATTCTGCATGAACCTTTGCTGTTCCCCTCCCCCTTTTTTTTTTAAATACACTTCTTATATTTTCGAAGCTTATACGTTTCATGCATAGCTTTCGTTACTACACTTAGAATGACCGCACATTTTCTGCTTTAAAACAGGCAAGAACAGTTGAAAGCCAACAGCACTGATGCCACCAAAGATGCACCACTAACAGTGACAATTTCAGGATATTCGTTACATAACACTGTTTAAACATCGCGTACAACATTCACAGCCCAGGCCCAAGACGTACATAAATTCAAATACTCACTTCCAGGTGCTACCTACTGGCATGCTGTCTTACTACTTACTCATACTTTCCCTCCTGTTGTCATCCTCCTTCAGGATAGCTTCCTTCTGGTTGTCCTGGGCTGCCTGGCTGGAGTTCTCCTTGTCGCTGGATGGGGAATCACAGGCTCCGTCAGATTTCTTTTCCGAGGCCTCTTTATCAACTTTCTCCAGGGGATGTATTTTCACAACTTTCACAGGCAGTATTTTCTCCTTACCAACCTGCACGGAAATATTGATGAAAACTGAACCTGAGCAAGACACATGAACTAATGAGCTTTAACGCTACGAGGAAGGACAAAAAGCAGCTAAGAAGACCTACAAACAGTAGTTTGGCAAAACACTTAATTGACATCCTCCTTGAGAGAAGCTCATGATCCCTCTCATGAAACAATTACAGGATTTCTTTCTACTACTCCTACCTGGAAGTTCTGTACAAAATGCTAAGAAAGAGAGAACTGCCAACCCACAAGTTTTTCCAGTGTTTAATAATGCTGCTTTCTCAGCCTAAGGAAAGAGTGTGTGTGCAAGGCGCAAGCATGCTCTCTCAGCAGCCCCAGTTGAGAGAATATGTCCTAAACAGATTCCTAACAGAGAACATTTTATAACTTTCCCTTATTTTTAACAAGTTTGAGTTTTCCCCGTCATTCCCAGTTTTGGAGGGCATTTTCTAATCATTAGAGCATTGTTAGAGATTTGTAAGCAGTTGACTTCAAGCTGCATTAGTTTAAGACTACCACTCCTTCTGGGAACATGTTAGGTTGAAAGATTACAGCACATTATACATAATCAAAATATGTATTTTTATATATATTTAAATATATAGACAGACCATCACATATTTAAGCAGTGTAACAAATCTATGTCTACTTCCCCATGCACACACATAGATCAGTCATTTTTCTCTCGCCATCAGTATGGGTCATCCACGTGCTTCTGCTTATGGAACCATTTTGCATTCAAAAGCAGATGCTGTCACTGGGATTCTATAGAAAAGAAATTCTCACCATCTTTCCGATAATGTAAGTGGCTAACATATTTTTCCCATCTCCTGCCTTTAGGTATCCAAAATTAGCTCTGTGCAAAAGCATGGGACAAAATGGAAAATTAGATCCTTACCTCAAAGTCACACTCTTCTCCCACCGCAAATTTGGTCATGATCTCCAGCCAAGCTGCATCCACCAACTTTTCCAAAGATACAGTGTTGTGGTGGACTATTTCCAGTACCAGTTTCTCATACCAGATGGGGAACTCCTCCTTCAAGCTGAGCAAGCACATAAGTTCTCATTATTCAGGGAATAAAAGCCAAAATGCAAAGTAGCCTCCCATTTCGCAATTCCGGGAACATTAACAGCCAGGACAATGTTTGGGGCAGATGCCACATTAGCATGCAAACATCCAAGGGCTTTTTGCTGCCCTCCCCCCAGCACCCCCCCAAAGTGTTAATTGGCATGACAATACAAATTGTACTTGTCCTTCCCAGAAGGAACACCATAAAGCATTCTGGAAGAGCAGCGCTGACGGTGAACCCTTTCTCGCTGGTTATTACTGCCTCTCTATTAAATGTTAAATATATACCAAGATCATGTCATTATTCTGGGGCTTGTTTCTTTAAAATTTTTGCTTCCAACAGTAACACGATGCTGATGAACATTTAGCATTTCTTTCTTCCCAAACAGACTGCTAACACAACAGTAAAGATGATAGAGGCAGGCTGACACAATCAAATTATCTTTCCAGAAAAAAATATTTTGTGTGTTTCACCATGTCATGATCTTCAAACTTTTTCATTCAGAGAGAAAGGACTGTCACAAATTTACTTGACTTGATTTCCTTTCTAAAAGATCAGGTCAGTTAGCTGATAGGAGTACTAAGAAATATATTGCATAAAGCTTTCTGGCTAAAAAGGAAAGTCCGTTTCAAGTTACTGTAAGGAGGAACAAAATACTCCATTTTTCCAAAACCCTTTCAGCTTCCCAGACTCAGGGATCCATTGCTGACAACCCTCAGCTATATTTGCTGTTCTACAACTGCCATGAACAAAATGGTCCCTTCAGCAAACTGCCTAAATGAACTTTTTTTATTCGGACTAGTGTCAGGTATTAAAGCAGCCAGCAAACTGCCTTGGAAGCTTTTAATCCCGTTTCAAAGAGACAAGACCAAAATCTCATTTCACAGTCTTTTTTTCCCACATTTAGAGAGACTATAGCTATATTTGTTATTGAGAAATCTTCCATTTATATTTAATTTACATTTCTTAATGTTTTCAGAAGTGGCCAACCAATCCAACATTGTCAACCAAAAGTAAGCAACACTAGACCAGTGT
The DNA here is from genome assembly GCF_965638725.1 of Aptenodytes patagonicus. Taxonomy (NCBI): domain Eukaryota; kingdom Metazoa; phylum Chordata; class Aves; order Sphenisciformes; family Spheniscidae; genus Aptenodytes; species Aptenodytes patagonicus. The sequence goes on along the minus strand of NC_134965.1, from coordinate 544,416 downwards.
TTTTTGACTCAGGATTCTAAGTTTATGGAGCTGGCCCTGCACCCTCCTCTCCAACAAGAACACTAGGGAGTGTGAAGTACTGACTGAAGACAGTACTTCAACCCTCACAGAAATTAGGACCATTAGCAAATACGTTTCTTATTTGTTGCCTTTAAGGATGCAATTAAGGATGTGATTAACCTCAAACGATGGGGAATTCCTCCTTAGGCTAAGGCTATTAACACTTCTGCCAATGAATCAGAAACGTGGATTCTTCATTGAAGAGAGGCAGCAGAAAACTTCACCTCTTATGTAGTACTGCTGACAATCTTCCCAGTTTAAATCCAGGAAAAAAAAGTCACAGAAGTCCAAGTCATCAGTTCACAGAACAGAGAAACATGCCATTTGTTTGGCGTAATTCCTACAATTTGGTAATCACGAAGTAAGTTATATATGTCGGTTGAGCCAAGGACTCGCACCTTTACAGAAAATTCCCTTCTACGGCAAGGGTGATGCTGGATCTCAACCAAGGATTCGGGGCCTGTGCTGTGTGCTAGAGGGGGAGGTCAGGGACACGGCAGCCTGGAAGAACACTGGTGGCCTGAACTGAGTAATGACTCTTGCTGGTTTCCCTTTGTTCTTTATTGTTTCAAGTAGAGCAGATCCCCCAAAATCTCACTCCAAAATAATTTTTTTTATTTAGTACAACAACTGATTCCAATGCAGATCTGGGAAAAAAATTACAGCTGTGGACCTGGCTGATGTGAAACACTTCAACAGCCTCTTTCTACTGTATTTTTACTTTAGCTCCTTCAAGATTTATTTTTTTCCCCTCTGAAAAATTCCCATTACTCAAGGGGCTTTAAAATATGCCAAGTACCATATGCTGAACTATTTTGGTTCAAGTAATAGCAAGATACAGCACTAAATAAGTACATTACTCAACTGCATTAGTGATGGCATCAAATTTGGACTTAATTTGCTTTCAACTCCAGAATCCCCAGATCTACTTACAGCCAGTAAAAAGCTACTTATCTCACCTCATAAACTAGCAATCACATATCATTCCCAAGTCCACTCTTCTGCCCCCGATGCCTACAGACAGACACATACCAATTTCTTCACTGGTACTTACAGCTCAGCAACTTCCTGCTCCTCCTCCCAAGCCTCTTTGTGCGTCAGCTGGCTGCTTCCTGTGCTTTTGCACGTCCATATGCGTTCGCTGTACCTCTCTAAACGTGCTTCGTACTCTCTGCAGAAGCGGCAGCTCAGGAAAACAGGATTTATGCAGTGGAGAGCATAATCACAGTAGCACAAGACAATCACATTCAATTAAACCCTTACTATTGGAGTGCACAAAGGCTGAAGATCGCTACAGTACAGTTCGACCCTGTGTCTACCACGGAGATGCTGTGTTAAATCCAGTAGGTTTCAGACCAGGATGCACCGGAGCTTTCTGCAGCTGAAATGCCCGTCCTGTTCGGCACTGGCATGCAGACGGTGCCACACCACCACCAGTTCAGCTGAACTGCACAAGGGGAATACATATGGCCGAATGTTTCATGGCATTGCTACGTGACTTTTCAGCTTTTCCAGTCTGATTCACTGGAAAACAGCACAATGTCACATGCACGTGCAGGAGACATGGCATGGACTGCCGCCAAATGCCCGACAATAGCTGTTGGGGAACTACTACTACTACTGCCTTAGGATGGTGTTACAAACTCTAGATGCAAATTACCTGTCTACCCAGTACCCCCAATCTTTTGAGGAAAAAACCTAAAAGCTTTGGAACTGAAATCACTAGAAAGGCCGCCTTTCCTTTGGTTTCCAACAAGAGCAGCCTCCTGTGTTAGCACGTGAGGATCTTTCTCACCAACTACATCACCTGCTTCCCGTATCACAACCAGCCTCAAGGTTAAGTTATTCTGGCCGTTAGGATTAATGGGTGCACAGGCAAGTCACCGTGGTGCAGACAGCATTATGAATTACAGCATTAGCTACTCTGTTGTAAGCATCTGTGGCTATGCTCTACCCGTTCCACCTAAGCAGTAATTAACTGTCAGTGTAAACAGATATAAGCTACTTCATACTTTTTATGGATAGAACATGTACAGGCACAATTATCAGAAAAGCTAGCACAGTGTAAATCCATACCAACTTACCCCGTGGCAGCCTGCTTAAGTTGCCATATGCTTACCGATGGTAATTTAAGTGGACAAATTATGAGAGAGGCAAGAAGAGCATCTTTCCCTTCTCCTTCAGCATGCTCTCCAGCAGAAAAGCAAGCACAGAGTACAAAGCATACTTGTAACAACTACAGCGGCTCAGCCCGCTGCAGCACAAGTGCTAATTATGAGAGTCTCTGTGGGAACAAGCAGATTGCTCCACGCTCCTGCGAAGGCAGAGCCACCAGCCACAGCAAACCGCTCATCGTATCCTGCATGTGCTTTGTCTTTCAAGAAAATTTTAGTGCAACTAACCTATTTTTTTAATTATTATTATTTTTTTAAGATTCCTATTAGGAAGCCAAATGACAACTCCAACAAAGCCAATTTTCTTGGACTTTTCTTCACAGCCCCAAGGTAAAGCACAACAAGGTACAGAAGCTGCACCGTGGATGTTGATACACAGGTATCTTACAGCCACAGCAACTGGTGCTATGCAAGAATATAAGCAGGAACAGAGCCACCTCCAGAGGAGGCTGCCACTCCTGTCAGTATTCCCTCTGCCCGGAGCAGGTCTTAAAACCAAGGAGAAATCATGCGGTTCCCCAGCTTACCCTGCTTGTGGAATCTCCTACTCTTCAGTGGATGAACAGCCATCTGACAAGTCATCACCCCACTAAGTTTTGAGCCCTCTGGCCAATTCTTACCCCTCCCTGAGGTTTCAAAGATGCTTAAGTTTCCATAGAAATGAGAAGTGCTACAGGGCAGTGGCAGGAAGCGCCGTTGCTGTGATGGGGCAGTGGCAAGGAGTAACCACAGCTTACAGAGGAACTCATCTGCCCAGCACCACCGACCAGACCAGAAGTGTGATTTTAACAAATCTTTGTAGTGATACTGAGCTGGGGGCGGGGGGGAAATCAAACAAGAAACCAGGAGTCCTCAAACAAGAAACCAGGAGTCCTCAAACAAGAAACCAGGAGTCCTCAAACAAGAAACCAGGAGTCCTCAAACAAGAAACCAGGAGTCCTCCTTGTATTTTCAGCAGTTAACCACTTTAACAATGACTAAACTGCAACCATAACACTATTCCTTCCTGTGTCTTTCCCACAAAAAGACGACTTAAAAAGCAGATTCGATCCTCACAGTAGACAGGAGCCTACACATACAAGCAACAGCGGTCTTCAGCTTCATTCAGCAACCCGACCTTCACTCTCCCCTGGGCTTTCCTTCTGCACGTCTGTGGACACCACCTAGATACGAAGGACTTGCAGCTGCCATAACACAAATGCTAAAGGAAAGACACACTTCTCAAGGGTTCAGGACATTGCCTTAATAAACCTTCAATAGTCTAACTATAAACAAATTTGAGATATGTCTGGGAAATAAAATTATGGCCTACTTCCCTCCTACATTTATCAACTTTCTTCTCTCTAGACCTGTGAGGAGATTCCTTTCCTTCCAGCAAGGAGAGCAAGGGAGCTGATCTCCAGTTGAAAAATAACTGAAGGCTATGTTTTTTCCTAACACCATTTCCCATATTGACAGGAAGATCCACGAGAATTTTCCCCAAGAATTTTCCCCAAGAATTTTCCCCTCCTTATAACACCTATGACAACAAGCTTAATTGCACCATATCAAGACCCATATTTTTCAGATCAACACTGAATTTAAAAGCGGCAGGTATAGCAATTTCTCTGTCCAGCTCAGCTCTGCCTCTCAAATGCAATTTAATTCCACCTACAGCTGGTCAGCTCATCTAACACTGACCCTTGGACACATTCCTTAACCAGCGCTCAAGACTCGTGCCCACAGTGCCCACCCTGCCTTTGTGCTCTGCCATAAGCTCCTGAGGTTCTGCTTTGAAATCCTGGGGCCAGCACAAAGCCAAAACGCGGGAGGATGTTTTTGCAAAGTTTACTATAGCTCAGACTTTCCACTACACATACGCTATTTGTCCTTTCCACTCAGGCTGGAAACAAACCCAAGAAATTTCAGACTGTTCAGCAGGTCTGATTCAAGACTACAAGTGAGGGCTTACTGGTATGCCACAACCAACCCATCTCTCTACACAGTTGGAGCTGCCATTGCCGCAAATTCCCAACACAATAATAAATAAAAACCCCTGGACACCAGCTACTTGCGAACATTCCCCAAAAAGCCATGAATAACACACAAGCTAAATAAACAGCTGACTACCCACTGCGTAACAGTTAATACATCACATCTGTTTGCATCACCCTGAAGACCACTTAATGTTGAAAGGCAGAAAACAAGTTACATTAAAAACAAGGGGCCCTTTAAAAGAAAAATGTTTAAAAGTAAACAAGCTAACCACTGCACAAGATGACTATTAAGAGCATACAAAGTTTACTTCTTCCTGCATTATTGATGCGCTCTCAGAAATGACTATCAACTCCACAATAGCTTTAGAGTATCTTAATTGTTTCCACTTGTGTTAGCTAAGAAGGCAAACTTACCAGGAAGGTCAGTACATTTGTAAGACACTACTCCCTGGGTGGGTGGCAAAGTTTTCCTAGAACTGCAGAGCGTGACACAACCGTGCTTTGGTGCTGCCATCTTTCAGCCAGAGTTTAACTGGCTGATATCACACGTGAAGATGTGAACGACAGCCTTTAACTTGCATGCCAAACGCGGCCCGATTCCTCGTGTTCTCTGTGCTGCTTACCATACAAAAACGCTAACTAAAGACAGACAGCAAGCTTTTATCTGGGAAGGAAAGCAACATAGCTTCCCAAAACCGTACACTGATGAAAGGAAAGCTTTGGCTGGAATAGTCCCTTCTTGCCAGTCCAGGCTGGTTAGGCCTCTGAAGCGAGCATCTCTCTGGAGCTGGCAGTGCAGTTTTCCAAACCGCAGCCAGTATAGCAGAACACACGATGCAGCAGTCCCATGCGCTAATGGAAGAGATGACCTGCTCACCAGGGAACAAATTCGGTGTTTGGTAGACATCAAATGCTCAGTACCTGTGCCACAGACCAGGTGCACAGGTGACAAACTGGACAAGACCGTACCACGCATGAAGCATTTGCCTGACACCTCACGTATCTCAGAGCAGATCCTGCAGAGCTCCTGCGAGGATGAGTCTACCTCTGACTGCCCAGCAATCCACCCATCCCCACACCCACACAATTAGCAAGGCTGACTCTGAGTCAGACACCAGAAGCCCAAGGCTTCACCAGGACACAATGGGCTCTACACAGCATGGTTTCTCTTAAAAGGTTTTTGGGGGATTTGGCAGTCGAAGGAAGCCACATAAAGCTACAAAGAAATATCAGACCCAAATAAACACCTGAGCTCTGATGACCAGCCTATCCCTCTGTCCACTGCTTCTGACACTTTTTTAACACACACCCATGGGCAGATGTCTCTCCTCATATACAATACTCCAATCTCCATTTTTTGTTCAACCCAATCTACAGTTGCAAATCCTAATAAATAAAAAAAAAAGTTTTTTTCTGTCTTTCAAACACCTCAGTTGTAGCTGTGCAGTATAAGAACCTGTACCCCCTTTAGGGGAAGAGCTGATCAACAATTTTTCCAACGTGGAAAAAGAAAAGTTCAGGAGACCGTATTCTGCCAGGCCTTGGCATAAACGACACCAAGTGCTGCTCCGGATGAAGACTCGGGTACCTCTTGACACGCCCGCTCTGCAGGCAGTTCCCATCCACAAAAGCCATTCCTCTGCGCTATCTAGGATAAACAGAAGTGACAAAAAAAACCAACCCTCCGAGCCTTCCTTAGGTAACATCTCCCTTCAACTTACTGACTCATTTGCAATTTTCTGTTCCACTTTTTGCCTAGCTTATATTATACGCAGTCAACAAAGCAAGACAGAAACCCAACATTACTTAGTTTCTCTTTTTAGCTTCATGACGTCTATCCACCAAGATGAACCTTCTAGAACATGCTAGGCTGTCTGCCTCCCCCGCATCCCATGCAGTACTTTCTCCAAGAGAAGAGCATCCCTCTAGAACCTCAGTGCCTGCATTGGTTTCCTCTTTCCTTCTGACCCTGCAGCTAACGCCATCCCCTCTGAGGATGAGAAACCATCCCTTTTTTTCCTTAATGTTAACACCATCCAAGTGTCTGCAGAAACACATCCTCCATCTACTCACAGATCCACAAGAGCGATACCAACAGACTGGTGCTCTCAGAAGGTGCCCCATAACTCCCCTATGCTGTACCTACAAGGTAGACAAGCCTTAAAGCCACATCTTCTTTTACAAAAGCAGTAATTAGGATTAAACTCTGCCTTTTTGATCACTGATCGCTCCTGGTAGGGAAAGAGAGAGAACAGGTCTCTGACCGATCAGATGGATGACTGAGCTACTTTCAGTTTCTACACACCACAATAGCAGGTTTTTGAGTCACAGATCGAATGCTTTAATTTAAAAAACTGTTAAAAAGCAAGTCTCTAACACTCTACGCAATCTCATTTTATTGGGCTGAATGCATTAGCAATGCCTATCTGCACTCATATATGCATATCCTCTTCAAAAGCTACCTAATCCTTCCTAGGGGCTTTCCCTGGCTGTTCTTCATACTGAAGTAACAAGACACTCTCCAATACAGGGGTCTGTATAAGTTCTGGAGTTTCTTTGTCTTCCGTGCCGCCAAGATCTCCGACATATATTCCTATAGTCACGCATTTCCGCCTCACTTCCAGTCCTTCCTTCAGTCCTCAATTGCTCACGTCTTGATCCTCATAACACAAACGACAAACCAGCCTCCTGAAGTAGCAGTCTGCAGGTTACAGCGCAGAAGTCCTGCCCCTCCAGCCCTACACGGGGCCTGAACAGTAACTCTGTGGCTGCACATCTCCGTGACAGTTGTCTGCCTTGCCCACCTCTGCGCCCTGCCGCCCAAGGACTGTCACATGCGGACTCTCGCGGAATCATAAAAAAGAAAAAAAAAATGTTTTTCATGCAAAAGCAGCCCAGAAGAAGATACTCACAGTCAGACTGAAAACCTGGGTTCTCCACGGGCGAGCTGCTTCTGTCACTATTTTATCCTCCTCCTTGTGGGAGTCTCTAGTTCCAATGCCACCCCTTACCCACGGGATACACACCCCAAATTTGTACTTCAGACCCCCTCGAGAACTGCTTCTGCGCTAATTGCATTGATCAACCCCCTGCCTACCGGCATCCGTGGAACACGCAGACAGCTCCCGGTTCCCGGCAGCCTTTACCCGTTAGTTTCCTTCCACGGCCGCGCCGCCTCAGAGCGCTTCAGCCCCGCGGAGCTGCTGTCCCCGCTCCCCCCGCCTCGCCTTCCATCCCCCTGGAACCGCGTTTCAAACCGGGTCAGAAACTTGTCAGGGAACAACCGGCGGCACGGGCCCGGCGGCACGGGCCGGGCTCCCCTCACGGGCCGGGCAGAAGCACCGCCGGCGGCCGGGCCCTTCCCGCGAGGACCCGGCGCCGGAGGAACCGAACGGCCCCGCTCCCGGCCCCGCTGCCGCTTTGTTCTGCCCCGCCGTCCCGTCCCCCCCGCGCTGGGCCGCCCCGCGGGAGGGCCGGGGCCGCCGCGGAGGCCGGTTCCGCGCCCAGCAGCGGCGGGCCCGCTCGGCCCGGGGGCGGCCGCCGCGGCAGGTGACAGCGGCGCCGCAGGAGCCCTCCCCGCCGCCCCGTCCCCATCCCCCCGCGCCCCCGGGCCGAGCGGATACTCGCGGGTGCGGAAGGCCTCCTGCGTGTGGGGGATGACGAACCGCTCCCCCGGCTCCCCCGGCGGCAGCGGCTTGGCCAGCGGGAAGGGCTTGCGGCCCAGCAGCGGCGCCATGGCGGGACGAGGCGGGGTCCCGGCCGGAGCCGGCGGATCCGCGCGACGACCCCGGCGGCGGCGGCGGCGGCGGGACCCGGGCGGGAGGATTGAAAAATGGCGGGAGATTCCCCTCCCCCTCCCGGGCGGGCGGCGGGCCGAGCCTCGCCGCGCGCACCCGAACCTGCCTCCCGCCCCGCAGGGCCCGCCCCCGCCGCCGCGGCCCCGGGAGCCTACTGGCGGGCCGCCGGCGCTGCCGGCTTCGGATTGGCTGCGCGGCCCGCCAATCGCGCCGCCTCGCCCCGCCCGCCGGCGCAGCAAGCTGGCTTGCACGGCGCGCGAGGTGAGAGGTCGCGTTATGTAAGTGGCAGAGAGTGCGACTCCATTTTGTGTCCCCGTTATCCGCCCGCCCCCCTTCCCGCGGCGGCCAATCGGGGCGCGCCGCCGCCCCCCCGCCCATCCGGGTACCGCGGCGGGGCCGCGCGCCGGGCTTTGTCCTCCGCGGTCGGCTCGTGCCGCCCACCGCCTCTTAAAGGGGCAGGGACGCGCGGGGCATTGTGGGACCGCGGGGGTCCTGCCGCCGTGTGGAGGCTGCCGCCCCTCAGGGAGCGCGGGCGCGCTCCGGTCCGCGGAGCCGGGGGGAGGCCCGGACTGGGCCCCACCGGAGCATCCCCTCGGCGCCGGGCTCGCCCCGGCGGGCCGGGTCCCTCCGCTCCTTGGGAAGGCGAAGCGGCGGCTCCGGCGGGCCGAGCCGGGCCCTGGGGCGGGTGAGGAGGGAGGCCGCGGCCTCGGGGCGGCGCGGCCGGTGTCTCCGGTCCGGTCCGGTCCGTCTGTGCGGCCGGCGTTGTATGGCGGCCAGGGCTCGCCTGAGCGGCCCCGGCACTCAGCGGCGCCGCGCCAGCCGGCTCGGCTCCGGGTGGCGGCCCCGCGGCGGCGGTGACGGGCCGGGGAAGGCTCCCGTGCCCCCGGGGACCGGCGCGGGGGCGGTTCGTGGCACCTCGTGGTCCCGAGGTGCGCGGCAAACGCCGTGCCCGCTGCTGCCGGGGCTGTGGGTGCAGTGGGGAGGGAGGCCCGGGCACCCCTTGGGTACTGCCTCTGTGAAAGGAGGAAAGGCAAAAAGTTGAGAGTTGTGGTTTTGGGTTTTTGTGGGTTTTTGTTGTTTTTTTCATAAGAAACGGTGTATACTAAGAACCATAGAGGCAGCAGCTCAAGCACTGCCTGCCAAAAGCAGTCACAGCAAAAATACAAGTGCAGCAGTGCTCCCTCTAACCCCTTTTTCAGTGATTAGGAAAGCAGATTTCACTTAAAATCTAGTGTATTAAAGACGTGTATTCTAGTGATCCTGGATCGCTGCTGCCTCATGACCCTGAGGAATAGGTCTGCTTTGTATAGCCTTGCTGTGGCTGCTTCAGGATGAAGAGAAGCAGCCTTGGGAAACTAGTCAGAGCTGCGTGGGATAAGTTCAACTCCCCAAGCTACCCGTAAAGTTAGGTGTACCCTTTGTACAACCTGGAGTATAAATGTTACATCCTCCCATTATGAATCTCCACTGAAAAAGCTAACTACATCAAATGTCAACACAGGAGTTACTGCTTCATCCCAAAGGCTTCATCTAGCACTGAAGAGAGCCGGTAATAACGGCAAATGTCCCCCGTTCCACCCTGCCAGCCATCAGTGAAAGCACATGGAGATGGACCTGCTCCCTGGGAACTCGCTAGCAGCTGGAGCTCAACCAGGCCCTGAAGTACGGAACCTCCCCACCTCCTCTGGCCGGCAAAGTCTCGGTCTCACTGGTTTGGTGTTTGGCCACCTGAGCAGCCAAGCCCCTTTCTCCTAAGTGCATGGGAAGGACCAGGAAAATGTATGAAAACTGTGGTAAGGTGTGATGCTGTTTCATTGAAAGTTAATCTGGTTGTTTTGAAAAGTTGAGTGACTTTCAGAGCGGTGTGTACGAATGAGGAGGTATGTAAGGGCCTCACTAAATAGAAGATGACTATGGGAGGGGGAATCAGGGTGGAGAAAGGTTCATGAGGAATTGGTTTTAGAGAACGACTTAATTCTGTTCACTTAATTCACGCAGTGTACAAGGTTGGGAGAGGCTGCAAGTATGGAGAAGGGTCAGGTACAGGACGGTAGGGGGGAATTTCATTCAGAAGAAACAAAACAGTGCAGAGTACAAACTCGTGTACTGAAGGAACTTCTAAGCAGAAAGTTCCGTGGCTGGAATTAACAGGAGGAAGTAAGTTCGGGTGCCTTTGTGGATCGCAGCGTGGCTAGGGGCCATGAATGCGACATGGCCGTTAAAAAGCCAAATACGAGCTGGAGTTGTTTTGGATACAGTATTTCCCTAAGACGGTGCATGCGGCACTGCTGTTCTCATCTCTGGAGCCCCGTTCCTGCTGCCAGGCCCACGAGCGATGAGGTCAAGCTGGGCTGGGTGCAGAGAGTGGTTCAGAGGAGCAAGGAGCCAACCTCACAGGAGGAAACAAACAGTGGAGCTGGAAGCTTGCCAAATGTTGCAGCATTTAGGTATGGTCAGAGAATATGAAAATCTCTCCCTAGGTGACCCTATCTATTCGTATTTACATCCAGAGATGACACCGTTGAACACCAAGCAGCTGCCCTGTGTAATTCAGCCAAAATAATTCAACACTGTCCTTCTGGGTATCTGCGTGGTTCCTCTTGCTGCAGTCACCTGAGCGCAGGGAGCGAGTGCCACAGCCCTCGCTTGCGGCTATCATCTCCGCCTCGTCCTGCTGTCGGCTGGCTTCCTTCCTGCTGCTGGAGCTGTCACACTGCGGCTGCCTCTGCCGCACCTACTCCTTCAGTGCACAGGGGTGGTTTTGCCTCTGATGGGTGCTGTGTTTTCTCTCTGTGATTCACTCCTGGACTGCAGAATAGGAGCAGACTGAAGTGTCCTGCTCGAGGACAGCGCAGTGCAGAGTGCGAGGTGGTATCGACCTTTGAGCTGATCTGGAGAGAAGCCTGACAGCTCTTGGGGATTTCCCTGGAGACAAAGCACCTGCTTCCTAACACTGCCCGTTGCTTTAAAAAAGCTGAAGCTGAGCAGAGAGAAAAATAAGTGAATCCCCAGACCTAACAAGAGCTCGTTCTTTTCCATTTATCCATCTCCTAAGCGACCCAGGGATGGACTCCATATCCCTGTCTTTCAGACCAACAGAGGCATTCCCTTCTCGCATGATTTTCGCTTCTGAAGTCTTCGTTCCGAGCAGGTTATAGAAAGATGAGTTCTTCTCTCAGGAAGAGTGAGCAGATGTGACACACAGGGCAAACGCATCGCTCAGCTGTGAGCAGATGTTCTCTCTTCTGGTGTAAAGGGGTTGATCGCTCGGCAGCAGTGAAAGTCGTACATCAGGTATACACGGAGCATGTCCACTTGCCAGTGCATCCGTGCTGCTGGAGGGGTGCTGTTAACACTGGTTTTCAAATGTCAGCCTCTGTATCTATTCAGTTTATCTAACGTGCTGAACCAGAGCTCCAAACGTGATCTCACTCCAGCAGCGTGCAGGCTGGGGAGGTTGTTGGCCTGAACAGATTTAGGAGGGTGTTGCTGCACAGCTGCTGCTCCAGGATTGACTTTGATTCTGGTTTTCCTGTTCTGTTTGGTAGTGACCCTGCAAGTCCCCTGGGCAAGAAGGTGCTGGTGACCGCTGCTCTCGGCCTGCAAGGCCTAGTTTCTACTTGAAAGCTGGTTTCCATCTCGGCCAGTTTTTCAGTAGGTGAATGTTTATCTCCAACACTTCATGTTCCAGCTGGCAGAAAATATCTGATAAATACACATATCTACTCCAGACATTTCCCTCTGTAGACTTCTGTGCCCTGGCCCAGCCTGGAGCCTCGACTAACCCCACTGCAGACTTCAGAGCACCTTCTGCTGGAGGCTGAGCTCCTTCCTCTGTGCTGAAGAAATGACGCTGTGCCCTGCAACACACACTTTCAAGCAGAAAAGGAAACCCAGTGTGCTGAAGGGCCGTGCCCTGCTGACTCACAAACAGCTCTCCTGGGTATGCTCAGCCCCTCGGCTCAAGCAGTGAAGTTTATTCTGGGCCCATTTCCTTTCTGAGAGCAATTGCAACTTTCATAAGTCCATCAGGCCAAATGTCCCCCCATTTTCAAGGTCAATGCCTCCTTGAACACATCTGCACAATATGCCTAAAGTGGTGGATGGCATCTGTGCAGGGTTCAAGGAACAGACATCCCCTCAAAGAAGCTACAAAGCCCTTGTGTTGGTAGATGGTATCACATCTCTGAGAGCCTGTGACATGTTTTTTGCAGCCCTCTAGGTGCAAGAGTGCACCCAGCTGTCTTGCTGCATTGCAAAGAGCATTCCTGGTTACTGTCGCTGTACGACAGTTGTGCTTTTCCTGATCCCTGCAGTGCCAGTTCCCCGCTTCCTTAGCCAAAATGAAGATACACCATTTCCTGTGTGTACTCCGCAGGGTATGCTTAGCAGGTGTTTTAGCTCCTCACACACTCCCAAAAGCTTTGAAATTACATTTTATTCCCATCTGAAATCACACTGACAGCTCTCCTGTATTTTTGCTGCACTCTGCATGCAAAGTGACCTTCCTCAACCTCTTCACATCCCTGAAGCCAAGGCATGAGCAGAGCTTGCTGTCGTTCTTTTTCCATATTTGAGTTACCGAAACATTCATTTCTTCCTAAATTTTTCCTAGTAATTCTTAGTAATCAAGAGTTTTCCTTTCCCAGTTGAAGTCCTTCCACATGCCTAGCTGAAGCACTTTCCAAGTATACAAAACTCAAACTGTCCTCTGGGATGGTGTTTGGTATCTCCGACTCTTCTCTTAGGACAAAGACTCGCTCCTGTTATCGCAGCAGGGAGAATCAGGAGCCTCCTACCTGTCCACAACCTCATTAATTCCACCACTGCTTCTGAAAACAGGTGCAGTGGCTGAAAACCTTTTGGATACCAGAGCCGGGAGCCTGGTGCTCAGCAGAAATCCTGCCGTATCGACCCAGGGATGTGGGAGCTGGTGCAGCTGCAAGTTCACACCCTGCAGGTTCCAGGTGCCCGGATAACAGCAGACTCCGCCGCTGCACCTTCCCCCTTGCCTTCTTAGCCCCGAAATCTTTGGTGCAGCGCTGCTGCTCACGCTGTGGTACTGCTACAGACAGCAATTTGCAGCGTTGGTCAAACAGAGCCCTGAAGAGCAGGGGTATCTTTGCCAGCTGCCCGCCCCCCCCGCCCCAGCCTGGTAACGATGGGATCCAGGCAGCCACTTCAAGGAAGGAGAAGGACGCTGTCACCTGAATCCTGTCCCTCCAAGGCAGCATGTCAAAGTGAGTCAGTAGCATCAGGGCTTGGGAGACCCATTGCTATTTATGAGCTTCTATAAATGATGTCCCAGCACAAAGGAAAGCCCGTGATAGCCAAGAAACCATTCCTACGAGTTGAATAGCTGGCAAGCAAGGACAGAAACCACATCCAGCCCAGAGAATCACTCAGCTGAAGGTATTTGGAGGCTCAAAATTTCTCACAGAAATTATAACATCTCGTTGCCCTGTTCTTGCACTTCTCTAGAGACTCAGGGCAGCTATCACAGATGATGCTGGGCTAAACAGACCCTTGACCTGATTTAGTTCAGCTGTTCTTATGTTTGAAGGGGCCAGGCAATGAGTTGAGAAGGGAAGTGCCCTTTATTAGTAATATACATACACCCTCTGCCTTCAGGCTGTGCAAAAGACCCAGCAATAGAGTGGTGTTGGACTGCATTCTCGTGCCCATCTTCCCTTCTCTTCCCCCAGTTACCCCCTCATGATCCCATACTCCACTGCACCCCTAGATGCATTGGGGTCTTCCTACCCTTCCTATCCTCCACACCTGGATACTTCTGCTTTAGCACTTCTGATGCTTGCCAGACAGCTTTCACGATGGCCGTTTTCCCCTGTGGCTGGTCAGGAGCAAAGATCGCCACCTCTAGATCCACCTTCCTCTCACCCACCTCCTCTGACAAGCCCTGCTCGCTACTCTGCTCCTCTCCCAGGGCTGCTGAGAGAGGACACCCTGAAACAGAGTCTGCACCAGCCTCCAGGCTTCTGCCTCCCTTCTGGGCTGCATGACGACGTCCTCCAGGGCAGCAGGGGCTTTGTGGCTGTACTTCACTTCTTTCAAGACCTCTCGCAGCTCAGCCTGCCTGTCCTGGCAAGAGGCTCGGCACAGGAAAAAGATGGGTTTGGAAATGAGTTGAGAAGATCCCATAGGCAAACCAAGGGCGTGAAGTCTGAAGGTGAAGAAAAAGGCATCTTGTCCTCAGTGCAGACCTGGGTGTCTGTGCCTGGGGGCATGAAGGACTGGTGCCATCGAAATGGCACCAGGTTGCCATTCTTGGCCTGACAAAAGGCAAAAGGTTTTGCTTTTTGGTCGTGCACAGGAGGGCCACATGGGAAACAATGCACCGTGGCAGGTTCATGTTTCATGCAGAAGTGCCTCTAAATACCTGTGAAATCCAAGAGCAGATCATAATGCACATAGTGACAGACCTACATCTCCAGTTACTGCTTCGGTTTTTGCATCTTCTAACCTACGAGGACTTCTCTGCCCATCATGGCATTTTTACGTTAGCTTTTTGTTTGGTGTGCCCTAGTTGTGTTAGAAAGAAGGGAAGGAAGATCCATCCAATATGTGTCCTTTGGCAGCAAGTGGGCCACTGGCAGTCCCAACAGTCCAGCTCGCAGGGAAGGGAGTCTGGGATTTGGGACAATGACTGTGAGTTAAGACAGTTGAGCATTAGATGTTCTGCACCCATATGGAATTTGTCCTCTGAGGGTCACAAAGCCCATAGTGAAGGTATATCCTGAAAAGGCCCATGTTTTTGTGTGCTAAGAATCCATGTGCCTTACTGGAGAAACTGGCTCCTACTGGGTGATGTGGGTTCTCCTCCCTCGGTCAGAGATAACTTTACACCAGCTCAGCTATGTCACCTGCAAGCTAGTGGGGAGAGGTGGCAGTGCTTGATATGCAGAAGCGTATTTAGGGGAAATACATGACTTGCATTCTGGTTCTCCATTCCTGTGGACCTAGAGCAGGCTTGTTCTGGTATCCTCCCCGAGTGACATCCCTGTGTTCCTGGTTTTCTGCTGCTGGGTGGTACTGACTATTGCATGGCAGAAATTGTGTTTTGCTACACCACTGCGTAGCTAAAGCTTGACACTGCCTGTGGAAAAAGGCAGGTTTTGTGCCATTTATGCTATCGCTTCCCAGGAGAGATGCCCTACAGACCCCAGAGCTCTCTGCATTTCCCTTCCTGTTCCCAAACTCCATGTTGCAGCTCCGTGTGAGGAGCCCACTGGAAATGGCCAGCATCCGTCATGTACTGGGCAGCTCGGGCTGGCGCTTTTTCTGAGCTTTGGCATTTTTTTGAGGACATGGTGAGGAGCTCCCCTGGCACTAGCACATCACCAGGAGGGCAGGCGGGTTTCTTGCTCCCTGCCAGTCTTCAACGTGGCAGGGCTGGCTCGTAGTGCTGATGCTCTGCAGTTTTGCAGCCAGCACCATTAATCTGCAGGTCTCCGAGCTCTTGACAGCTATTGAGTTAATTAAAGTTTGCACTCTCCCTTTGGACTGAATGAATGAAAACCCATTTTGGTTTGATGGAGATCTCTTCAGTGGTGCTCACTTATAGCCCGGTTCTCAGGAACAGAAGGGCCTTTTCCCATCACTTTAACGGTATGAAAGGACCCTAGAGTGCACGTAACTCACCGCTAACTTCCCTGGGTGTAATGCAGAAGGCGATTAATCAGATATATTACTGTTTTAAACTGCTGCGGGTTCTCCCTCATTGAGTTTTCCCATCTCTTTTCTCGTGCTGTGTCCCCAGGCCTCAGCTGTAACCCAAGATACCAGGAGATATAAATTTTATGTTCCTACAAATATGTATAACACAGAAAACTTTATCACTCCTTAAATATAAATATGCAGGTTTTGTGTTTGACAAGTCTTCATGTCTCTGTGGAAAATACCTCTGTAGCAGCCATGACAGTGTCTGGATCTCACACTTAATATTTACCAGATTGTAGATGTAATTACCAGATTATTATCATGTATTTACCAGATTGCTTTAGTAGAAGAAGGATCACATCATTTCTGCTGGTGGAGTAATAAAAGCATTTAACTTCACAGGGCATTTATTCGTTTGAGGTGTTTGTCATCTTGGAAACAGAGAGGTTTGTGCTTTGAGTATCCCTGTAACACATGAGTTAACGCACAGAACACAGTGTCTGTTGGCATACAGAAGTCAACTGTATTTTCCCCAGCATTTTAAATGATTGTTTAACCGGCAGGAGATAGTGGTAATACTGTAACATAAGGACAAAGTTAATTAACAGAATAAGAGTGCCTACCAACGGATGCAGCTACAAAGGTGTCCCTCTCTCTCCGCATGATGCAATGTATGGATCCAACAGTATGTTTAGAGAGAGGAGGAGATATTTTCCTGGTAACAGAAATCAGCTGCACCCTGGATGCTTCTTGCAAGGTGCTGGAGAGAGCCAGGGTGTATGGATGACTGCCGGACCTCACTTGGCCATGGGTGCTGAGGAGGACAAAGCTCATCTCCTGTTATTTTCCTGTGCAAGTGCCGTGTTGTGCAGCAAGAAATTACTTTGCAGGGTCACTTAATAAGAGAAATGCAGTCACAGAGTGGGTAAACTTTTTAGCAGGGCCTGTTGCGACAGGACAAGGGGGAACGGCTTTAAACTAAAGGGGGGTAGATTTAGACTAGAGATAAGGAAGAAATTTTTTACGCTGAGGATGGTGAGACACTGGCCCAGGTTGCCCAGAGAGGTGGTGGATGCCCCATCCCTGGAAACATTCCAGGTCAGGTTGGACGGGGCTCTGAGCAACCTGATCTAGTTGAAGGTGTCCCTGCTCACGGCAGGGGGGTTGGACTAGATGACCTTTAGAGGTCCCTTCCAACCCAAACTATTCTATGATTCTATGATTTAACTGGCTTCTCTGACAGTCTGTATAGGGCTGCTAGATACAGTCTCTCTTTCCACTGCATTGCTACACTTGGTATTTTTAACTTGCCTTCTGTGTTTGGACTAAATTTGGGCTTGTCCTTCCTAGATGAAAAGGCACATCGGTGTCCTGCTGTGCTTGGCTTAGTCTCAGCCCGGTCACCTCCAAGTTTGTCCACGCAATTAGAACCGCCTTGTCTGCTCCCGTGGTGCATCCTCTGCTTGGCTTTATCCCAACAAATGCCTTTCCTTGACCCTTACTTCTCAGGCAGTTCCTGTGTCCTGCCATGGTGCTGCCAAAACCGACCCTGCCCATCCTGCCTCGTGTGTGGGCAGGGGCAGGACCCACCGGGCTACCCGGCTTCCCGCTGCCATCCTACCACGCCAAGCAAACAGGGATAGTGGGGAGCACCTGGCTGTCCTAAATGATTCTCTGGGAGCACTGCCAATGCCTCCACAGTTTTTCGGTTCCAAGTAAGCGTCTTCCCCTGATTTCTGCACACATGAATAGACCACAGAATTAATGCTGAGGTATCCAAAGCTCTGTTATGGTCACACTTGGTCTTACTTACTGCTGCTACCAGAATGGAGATTTAATGCCATAAATCTAGCAGTGAGTTTAAGAATGGCTGTTGAGGATTCCCATTACTTCTGTAAGGTGCTATAGGAGCTGTTTTCAAAGCACAGGCAGCTCACGGCCAGTGAAGAAGGATTGCATGGTGCTTCCCATAAGGCTTGGCTTCATTACATGCCATTTTGTCAGACCGTAACTGCTTGGGCTGAAATTCCCCATAGCTCATGCCTGCCTCATTGGGCTGCAGGGGAAGGTGGGGAGGAGAGAGAAAACTGGAGTGTAATGAAAAGAGGAGGGGGTTGTGATTTTGGGGCGCAGGTACAGACCTGGGGAGCAGTGTAGTGTGGGGAGGTGGTGCTTGGCTGAAAGGCAGAGGTGAGCAAGCATGGCCCCGCTGCGGGCTCAGACGCTGTGGGGCCGCACGAGTGGTCCGGCCGTGGGGGGTGACAGCGTGTGGGCAGGGAGGCCAGCGGGCACGAGGCCAGTGCGTGGGCAGGGAGTAGCCTCAGGGGAGCCGGAGGCAGGGCAGGGGCTGAGGGAGGCAGGACCCATGGGGAGGGATGGGAGGGTAAACCGCCTGTCCCCCCTGCGTCCAGCGTCGGGCCATATGCATGTTCCTCCGTGGTAAACTGTCGGGCTCCAAGGCACGGTGACCCTCCAGCATCGGTCCAGGACTGTCTGGTGAAGGTCTGGTTTCTCCCATTCGTTTTTCAGGCTGGGAAAGGGTGTGCAAGAAACTGCACCAAAGGTGCCGTGGGATGGTGAAGGGTGTCTCTTCAAGCCCAGTTGGCTCTCCAGGGACTTTCACTGCACGATGGCCTCCTAAATTTTGCATTAGAGCAAAAATGCATTATTCAGTGGTGGGAATTGTGCTCTGCTTGGTGCATGGGTTAAACTCATGCTGGCCACAGAGCTGTTAATTGACCCTGGAGCTCCTGCTGCAGCTGCTTTGGAAGTACCCAAAGGTTGGGTTTGTCTTCATGGGCAGTACCTGCCATCGCAGTGGTTTCTCAGCCACGTTGCCTCTGAGTTATTCTGGGGTGGTTTTCTGGGGCTGTTGCACACCAAGTTTCCCAGCTGCCCAGGAGATGGCACTCCTGCATTTGGACAATGTGTGCAACCGGTCCCCAGACGGCACCAGAGATTTCTTGAGGAGCGGTTTGAGGCTTGCAGGGAAACCCAAGTCATAGGCTGTATGTTTGGCTCTGTTGAGGAAGGAGAAGGCTACATTTGCAGGGACTGATGATCTGTCCTATTCTGTGAGATACCAAAACTGGGGTGGTGAGCCATCAGCAATGAGGACAGTCTGCTCAGCAGACAGGTGTTCCTGGGTACGTATTAATGGTGCAAATCTCAGCAAGGAGACAGTGTTGCTGTCAAGGAGGTATCACCATAGATGACCTGGAGATGGGAGGTCTGTGCAGCTTCAGCTCCTCCAGGTTTGAAGGCTTAAATCACAGCCGGATGAAAGCATCCTTGCGAGGATTGAGCCCGCTGTAACAAAGCCTGACCATTGGCTGCCCCTTCCCAAGTGGAGCCATGGCTGGTGCCTTTAGCATTCACATGGGGAGTGCGTGATGGGAACCATCATCACTGCCAACCCCTGCCCCTACCAGGAGCCCCATCTGTCTCCCTGCTCCCCACTTCCAGCCCTCAGCTACTGTCATCCTTCCCCTCGGTCCCCATCCTCCCTCGCCTGCACCAGCATCCCCAAGACACCCTTGTCCTGCCGGGGCTCTCTGTCCTCTTTCCAGCCCAGCTCAGGGGCTGTGCCCTCTCTCCATCTCCTGTCCTGCACTCATTCACCTTTCTTGTCCTTTGGTCTGTAGGAGGTGACATTCTCAGTGGGGCAGTTTTCTGCTCAAAGGAGGAACAGCAGAGCTGAGCAAGGGACACAGTTTCTGGAAGGGTGCTAGGAGCCATCCTTGATGCACAGCCCTTCACAGAGGCTGCTGGAGATAACCAGCAACAACTCGGGATCTAATTCGGGGTTACTGCAAACTTGTCTTTGCCTTTACAGATCAGGAGGCACGTAAAATGACTTTTACCCTTGGGATGAAGGCAAATGATCGTTTGCTAAGCAAAATGTTGAGCCCATCGAGGAATTCCATCACTGAACCCATCTAGGTTCTATCTCAACAAGGGACAAACAACAAATGCGCCAGTCAATGCCACCTCCTTGGGCACAAGCTGATGTGTCTCACCTCACAGTTGCCTGTCCTGGGCTGCAGCATCAAAATTCTTCTTCCTTTTGTTGTTCTCCTCAACAGACAGTCATCAGTGTGAGTGTTAGTGATGTGCACCTGCAAGGAGACTTCAGATCGCAAATACACTGCAAATAGTGCTTGTAAATCTGGAGACAGCTGGGCCCAAAGAGAGTCAACCAAAAAGAGCATCTTCTCAAATGAGAAGATCCCTGGCATGAGAAACCAGCTAGGGAAAGATCTGACCTTCAAAGAAAGAAAGCAAACTTCTCAGGATTATTTTTAGGGTAGAAACAGAACTTTGTAGTGGAAAAATGCTGTCACAATGCTCTGCTCAGCACTCCAAAAAATGGTGGTTGCAGTCATGTTGCAGAGCCATAAACTCCTCTGGGAAACGGAGCCTCTTCATCCCTTTTCTCTTTAAAATCACATCAGCAATTCTAAAAATCCCCCTATTGAAATTCTGTTCTTTCGTAGATGCTTTGTAGTCTTTATTCTTTAAACTTTGCAAATGTTTATGGTTATATAATACTGTACTGAAGTGGTCACTTGTCTACTTAAGGACAGAAAACCTTGTTGTTCTTCAAACTTTTGCAACCCTAAAAGCTTCTTTTCAAATGTTTCTTTGTGGATGTAGAAGTCTGGTGCCTTTTCATCATAGCTACCAGATGCCATCTCAGTTTGAACAGGGAAATAAATCCATGTACAAATGCACACCCAAAAAAACCTCCTCAGACTGAATGCTGTAGAAAACCCTTTCAACATGAAATACTCACATTAGTTGGGCAATTAATTTGTTGTCTCGTGATTCCTTTGCAAACTTAGGATGAGAAGGCAGCTTGTTCTCCTGACCGGCCAGTTCTTCCTTTGATGCCTGTCTCAGGCTGAAAGCTGTTTAAGAAGCAGTGGCACTTAAAAAGGCTGTTTTAAAGTTGAAAGACGTACATATAGGAAATAGAAGTGTTTGGACTCATTTGAAACAGCCTTCCACTCCTGTTAAACCCTGGTGGAACTAAGGGGATTTATCTGAGAAAATGAGTTGAATACAAGGAGGAGATAAAACTGCCTCTCTGCGGATGTTCTCAGATTTTCCCTCTTCAGAGACAAAAGCAGAAGATTTACAAGTCTGGTACATGCGTGTTTGGAGAGTGAGTTTGAGGACCTGGTGACCCACAGGAGCAAGGAGCCGGCGAGCGGTGGGAGAGGTGATGCATGGGGCTCACAGGGCTGGCCGTGCCGCCGGTCCGGCTCACGGCCAGGCAGTGCAGAGCAGGGGCTCATGCCCCGGCTTGCTTGCCCTGAGGGCACCTGGGGAGATGCAGCACCGGTGACATTCCCGGCAGCTTCCAAACACATGCTTTGACTCGGAGACGTTTGACCTGCTGGTTTGCAAAGCCCTTCTTTGGGTCACTTACTCCCTCCCTTGATAGACCTTTAATTACGCAGGATCCCTGGACACATCGTCCTGCTGATCTATCGGCTGTTCTTGGGATCTGCGCTTGAAAACTTCCTCTCGTGTTCCTACACCTTGAGCAATTATGTTCCTCAGTCAGCTCCCATGACTATTCAGACCTCCCAGTTACCCTGTCCTGCTCTTCCAGGCTGGTGGCAGCACCACAGCCCTGCGGCAGCAAGGCTGGTGCACGCTCTGCTGCCACCGCTCTCCTGGGGGACTGCAGCTTGGCCCGAGGACCCTGGCCCAGCTCGGAGCCTGTGAGCATCTCCCAGCTGGAGCCCTCAATGCTTGCGCCAAAACTGCAGGCTGCAGCAGAAAGCCCTGCTGGGCCGTGAGTCTTGGTCTTGCAAATGGATGTTGCACCTTGTTGAAATGGGTATTTGATGGAATGAGATGCACGCACCGGAGTAAGGGGGAGTGCAGGACCCAAACAGCTCTGCTGATGGAAAGTCCTGCAGCTGCTCTCAGAGATTGTCTCTGTGCAGGGCTTTGCTTAACTGTGCACTGGTGTAAAACAGGGCATCTTTCTCTGGTTCATGCCTCAGCTGCACAAAATTGGAGGACATTTGGGTCCTTCTGGGGCCACTTGGCCTGTTATCCCCCAAGACACAGGCAGCTGAGGTCGCCGTGGGTTTCTTTCAGAAGGGCATTTCAATCCTTCTCTGCGAGTCTCTTTTCTCCTCCTTTCTCCTGCCCTGTGACTCTCTGCAAGGAAGACTTGGTTTTGGGGAGGATTCATGGACTACCAGAAGTCAATCCTGCCCCAAGTGCTCCGAAGTCAGGACGAGCCCGAGTTATGATCCTAAATGCAACTTTGGTCATGACATTCTTCTCCCCTGCACCTCAGGCAGCTGTCAGCAACCAAAATGAGGGCTTGCCATGCACCCCAGTGCCCGCTGGACCACACAGTGCCAGGCTCAGTGCTGGCTCCCTGGGCATCGTGCAGGCAGGAGCCACCATAAATAAAGCAGGACCTGAGAGCAGGACACAGCCCCTGGGCGGGTGGCCGAGGCTGCCACTGCACCGTCCCCACTGATGCTCCCCAGAGGGTAGCGTGGTCTCCCGCAGTGCTTCGCGTTGGGAGCTGCAGGCAGCCGATGGCCTCATGTCTTTCAGATGAAAAGGAGAGAGACGACTAATCCTGGAGCCAGAAGAGCCACAAAGAGGGGGCTTCAGGGAGGATTTAGTTAGCAGTGGCCTAGATACATCAAACTGTCTCCTGCATAAAGCAATATCCCATTAGCGCGCCTCTGTGCAACACAGCTTATGTTACTTATCCTATTAGACGACTGATGCTGCTTTGATATATTCCAAGGAGACTGTGCTAAACTTTCTGTCACAGTTTTCCCCGACTGATTTCAGTCAATCCCCTCCAATGGAGACGGCTGCCTGCCTGGTGGTGCGGTGACATCCGTGTCCCTGCCAGGCAGGCAGGATCCTGGTGGGGTGGGCAGAGCAGCACCTGATGAGCTCGCGGGGGTCCAGCTGTGGGAAAACCCCAACCCC
The DNA here is from genome assembly GCF_965638725.1 of Aptenodytes patagonicus. Classification (NCBI taxonomy): domain Eukaryota; kingdom Metazoa; phylum Chordata; class Aves; order Sphenisciformes; family Spheniscidae; genus Aptenodytes; species Aptenodytes patagonicus. The sequence goes on along the minus strand of NC_134965.1, from coordinate 521,751 downwards.
ATCACGTGCCACGGTTCACATAGGGCTGCCAGGGGATGTCCCCAAACAGCACCAGCATCACTGACCCCCTCCCAGTGTGGCAGTGAGCACTGCCCGGTTCCTGGCTCATAGCACATGCGATGGGTGCAGATCCCATGGAGACACCAACAGATGCTCTTTCTCTTTGCTCCTAGTGGCAAGGCGTGTGCCAGGTGTGCCAGTGTCACCCCTCCTTTCCCTGCAGTGGTGGACAGGCTCAGTGGGTGATCAAGGAAGGCCACATTTGTCTCCTGGATGCTGATCTTGGAGCTGAGCTCTCCTGGCTCCAGCCTGGAGACTAATTCAGCTGGACTCCAATTTCTTTCCAACATCAGTGAGTTGTTGAACTGGACCAAAAGGCTCCAGCTTTACTGTGTACCTGCGAGCCTGGAGCATGTTTTTGGGCTGGTCGTCTTGCTCAGACAGGAGGAGCTGTCAGCAGCCTTCCCTCTGCACAGACGTGTGCTGGGGCAGCACCGTCCCTGGTACCAAAGTGCCAGTCCTCAGGTACTGTTTTGAGGGAGATGGCAGTAGATGGCCATCCCAGAGACAAATATACATACTTACATATTTTCAGTCACCGTTTCACTATCAGAGCCAATAAAGTCATCCCCGTTACCAGATTTCTGTAGCTCCTCAGCCGGGGGCTCGGCGCTGGCACCACGGCTCAGGCAGCCGCACCGCAGAAGTGTGCAACGGGCAAACTCCGCTCAACAGCTCAACCCCAACCCTCCCAAAGTCCTGGCCAGGAAATATCTGCTCACAGCTGAGCATCGCCAAGGGGAAACTCTGCCTTGGGGTCAGTTGCAGCTGTGGGGTATCCTGCAGGTGCTGGGGCCTCTTTTGTACCCATGCGGACAAGAAGTAGGGAGCTGTGGCCACCTCTGAGCCTGGAGGTGGCCTTTGCACCCAACCACAGCAGCTTTCCTTTGGCACCCAAGGGTCTCTTTGAGAAGGGGTCCTCTCCCCTCTCTTTGCTGATCCCTACTTGGTAAGAAATTGCTCTGGCCTAAAAGAAGCATTTTTTATAGGCTGGGGAGCGGGCAGGGAAGCTCCTCCATATGCACTGTGTTTCCGTGACTGGGGAATTGAGAGGAGCAAGGAGACACCCATCCTAGGGCCAAGTCACACAGCTCTCGCTGTATCACAGCTCTCACTGTAGCACTCAGCATTGGCCAAGAGGAGACAATGTCAAGCTGCTGTTTAATCGGTTTTCACTTTCTGGGGAAGCTTGGTGACCCCGGCTGATGGACACAGTGCCTCCTCCTGGCATGGTGTCCATGCCCCTGCTGAGGCTTTGCTTCAGGTCCCCCAGGAGCAAGAGCCTCTCCCAGGCCACCCACCACCTCTCGCTGCAGCAGGACAACGGGGCTGGACCACGGTGCTGCTGAAACCATCCCGAGGCAAGGGCCAGCCTGGAGGGGAGCTGCAGGCTCCTGAGATGCAGGAACCACGACAGGGCAGTAATTGCTGGAGTTGGGGCTTGGCTGAGGCCTGCCAAGTCTGTAGCCATAGCCAAATTATTAGGACAGGGTAGGAAGAAAACTCACTTTGCTGCCTAACACCTGGGAAGGTATTTCATGGGACAAGTAGCCTTGACCTCAAAATATTTCCCATCTGTGGGCAGAGGGAAGAGGATGCTGTAGCACTGTAAAGCAAATGATGTTCTGCTGAACTGATAAAACCTGGCATCCACGTCGCTGTGGGGCTGCGCATGCTGTGAGCGCATATGAAAATTCACTGGCTTGAAAGTAAAAGGGTGTTGGAAGTGCCTCTTTGGAGGATGGCCCTGGGATGATATGAAGACATCTGTATCATCTTATTTCTTCCATGCTTGGGTCGGAATACGAAGGATTCGTCTGGAGAGCTGGATTTTACCAATAACACTGGCAAATTCAAACGTCCTTGTGTTTCGTGACCTTGTGCGCACTGTGCCAAGGGGCAATGCTCACGGACCTGGCCAAGGGGACAGCTTGGCCCCCCTGCGGGGGGAGCACGGCTGATGTGCAGGTGCTGGGGACACCAGGGAGGTACCAAACCTCAGCACAACTGTTATATGTGGATATGAATAAGGGAGAAAAAGGGGTATAATTAGAGAATTTGGCTAACATTTTTAATTTTAACTCCAATAAAATTCCCCCTGAACAGCTCTTGTCACACTCAGTCCGGTGCCAATGCCACCTTTTCAAAAGCCATGTTCAAACCTGTCCCTCTGCTAAAGACTGTCCGTGATATCTGTATCTACACACTGTGACTCCTCAAGCCCGTTTTCTCTGAGGACTTGCAGTGCACAAAGTGGTGATGAGATCAGCAATGACCTGCCCTACCTGCAAGATGGCTCCTAACAATCCCAGCCTTTCCCCAGGCTGAAATTTCGTGGACGCAGAGTCCACATAGCAGACCAGGGACTCTCCTTCCCCATCAGGGAAGATCAAGTGTTAAATCATCGCAGTGGTTTAAATGAAAGGTGTGGAGGTACTACCATAAAAGCACTTAATTTCGTTCTTGGCTTGCTAATCAGTTCATCCGTGGTGATAAAGTCCAGGTTTTGGAAGATGGAAAGTAATGAGCAGCATGCCCCTCCATCCCTGAGCCCGCTGCGGCTGTTTGCAGAGCGGGCTCCCAGGTTTCAGCTCGCCAGCGGCTGGAGGCAGCAGATGGCATCGCTGCACAACACGTCTGCTGCTCGCCCGCAGCCATGAAGCCATTCAGAGGATTATATTTCTCAGTTCACATTTGCTAGCCATTAAATCCCTCCATTTTAAGCCATTTCTTTCTCAATGACAAGTTTACACACTGGTCCAGTGCTTATGCGTATCTGTTTCCCTTTTCACTCCTGTGCCAGTCAATGGTCACATTGTGTCTTGAGAGCGTTTAGGAGGAAATTGGGACGTTGCAGGTAGGTGACGTGGTTATATTGTACCTGCTGCCTCACGTTGTCCTTTGGGCTCACAGGGGGACAGAAGACATGCTCCGAAGGGGAGGTGCTGTGCTGGGTTCCCCGGGGAAAGAGACGCAGCTCCTGCCTGCTGCTGGGGTCAGCTCTCTGGTGTGTCAGGTGTTCTGATTTCTGGTAGCTGGTTCTCAGGGGGTCCCACCAGCCCTGGAGGTCCCCTGGCCCCAGACAGCCACAGGGAAGGGGCTCAGCCTCCTGACAACCATGAGAAGTTTCTGTCTCGTAGTTGAGACCAGGAGCACCTCGCACAACGTCCCTTTGCTCATTCCTGCCCCCAGCTGCCACTGGGGCTGCAGGGTCGGGTTTTCTGCCACGTGGGTGTCAGCATTGCTCCTGTGGCATCTCCTGATCACTTCTGGGTGCCTCTTCCCTCCCTGCAGAGCACCACGGTCGCAACCGGGAGGGGTGGGATGTGCTGCAGGAGCCTTGCTTACACAATGAACCTTTAATCCATAACCACAGGATAGGGAATAGGACGGTGCAGTTCCTGGTGGTGATCTTGGGTTTTTAGTAGGTGAAGAGGCCAATGGCCTCCTGGTTTAATGGCCAGATGCAACTCTGGGATTTCTGTGTGGAAGCAGTAAGTCCATGCAGGCTGGGAGAGGAAAGGCTGGGAGTGTCCCAGCCTTTGCTGACCATCTTTGTTTGCTTCATACACAGTGGATTTTAATTAATCCCACATTTCATCCCACTGGCAGGGGTCAAGAAGACCCTCTTCACCTGCTCCATCCCTTCTGCATGCAGATTTGGGATCAGGAGGCAGTTTACTGGGGCAGGTGGTTGTTACAGGTTTGCTCTGCTTGGCAGCAAATGTCACCCCAGGCGCTGGCTGCTGCTGGAGGGATGCAGGAGAGCACCAGCGTCCTCCTGCTTGCTCTGCCCCGCACCAGTGGTCTGTCACCCTGACGGTCTCATTTACGCTGGTGCGGGGATGGTTCCTGCTTGGGTGAACTCTTCAGGGTTCAGCAGTGCCTGCGTGGGTCCCAACAACAGGGTGGGAAGGGGGAGACGGTCAGCCGCTGGCTCGGTCTGACACGGGAAGGGGAAAGCAAAATCCTTGTAACAGGCCTGGATGAAAGCAAATGGAAGTGGATCGGCCGGTGTGTTACCCCTGAGAGGCAGGGGCAACCCTTTCACCGCTCAAAATCCTGGAAGAGCCTCAAATTCCCCGGCAATGTCGGAGGAAAGGACAAGTGAGCTGGAGCTCCTGCACGAGCACAGGCAGGGGCAGGGGCAGAGCAAACTGGCCAAGTGGCAGAAGGAAAGGATGAAGGTCGGAGGAAAGATCACAAACACTTGTGCAAAAACGAATGCAAATTCACCAGGAAGGCGCTGGCTTCTGAATTAGGGTTCAGCAAGCAGCAAAGTTTTCATAAATGGTGCTTTTTGGTATCTTCACTTGCAGGCCTTGAAGCCATTGAAACCAAAAAGGAGGAAGAGGTTCCTCCATCAATGAGATGGAAACCGAAGGCCCCTTTCTCCTGGTGAACGTGGAGATAGAGTTTATCAGCTATTTCAAGAATTTCTTTCTTGTCCATAATCGGATGATATTAGACCTTTGAGTTCAATCTTCCCGACACATTAATATTTGCTTTACACGAACTTAATCCTAGTTTATAATACTGGAAATAGGCACCGAAAATGACCTGTTCATCGCAGTAAAATTTTATGTGTGTGCGCAGGTACATGACAGTGTAGATATTAATGCTTTCTTTACTCAGGATATGCTTTGAGATTTCTGCTGGGAAAACACTGCTCACACCTCACAGCTGGGACACAAACATTTCCCGTCTTGCAGGATGCTCCGGAGGCCAATAAGGAAAAGGAAAAGAAAAAGTCAAGGAGGGGGAGGTAGAAATATCTACTTAGAAACAAATGCCCATAAAACCGGTGGAAAACAGCTTGCTAGTAGCATGCAGCGGCTGTTCAATAAGCCCACACCAACACGAGGGCATCCCTGCGGTGGTGGGAGCTGCCTCTTGCCTGCCCAGCACCCGAGGCTGCCCCCGTTCCATGCCTGTGCCCCGGGAGGGCCGGGGAGGCTGTGGCTGCTGGGGGCTGATTTTTATCAGCATTAGGGCAGCTCCACACTGCCACGAAGCCGCTTCAGCCACATCTGGGAGGGCTCTGCAGCCAGGAGGTGCAGGGGAGGTCTGCGAGTGCGGGTCCAACCCGGCAGTGATCAACGGTCGTGGGTCCATGGTGTCTGTTCGGAGCTCTGAAAAAGCATCGTCTGCTTGGCGATACCCCACTTCACAGGTCAGACACCCCCAGCTTCTCAGGCAGGACTCCTCTGAGCTCGGCATGGCTTCGTGGCCACCTCAGGGGCCGCAGTTCTGGCTGACTTGTGGCATTTACATGGACCTGTCATGAAACAGAAATGCTGGGAATGGGATAACAGCCTCCCAGGGTAATGATCCAAGAATCACATCTCTGCAGAAATGAGTTATGAGAGAAAATAATTTTTGAAACATCATGTAACAAGCAGAGTACATGGGGAAAAAAAATCTCCTACTTTCTTGATTCACTTATTAACTTTTTTGGAAATCCTGTTTATCTCCCTGTTTGCTCTACTCCAATGGCTGAGCTGCAAGTTAGTGCCCAAGAGTAACTCTGGAAGTGTCTTGGGGTAACCTGGACTTCTCTGTGCAAGCAATACAACCTGTGTTTCACCTTCACATTCATCTCAGCCTTGCTGGGGAAAGCCCCTTCTGTCCTGAAACTCTTGCTCTCTCAGTAGATGACATTTTGCAGCTGCTCATATTATTCAGCCATTTTTCAAATGTGAGACTTTGGAAAATGTTTTTTTCAGTACTTTTTTGCAACCATAGCTCAAAGCTCGCTTGGGCAAAAAGTGTCATTTGTCACTGCAGGTTGTACTGTATATAGCAGGGGCCTCACACGGTGATGGCTGGTGGCACGTGGCTGCCCCATGCAGAGGACATGCTGTGGACCACACAATTTCTGCACTCTCAGTTGGAAGAGGCAGGAGATATTCCCAGCACCAGGTGCTCCCTGGAGTGACACCTGCTTTTATCTGAGACTCAGGCAGAAATAGTCTCATGCTTCAACTGGCCCAGTCCCTTTAGCTCCGTTCCTGACATGAGCCCCAGACGTGACAAGCTAGATGGTTGCCACCATTGCTTGGTTCTGCTTTGTGCCTACAAAGCTATTGAGCCATGCAGTGTGTTTGCTCCAGAAGAAAGCAGGGACACCCCTGGGGTCTTCCCCAGTGCTGGTTTGCTGCATCCAGCTCCTGTCCACCTCGGCACGGATCCGGCAGGAGGGACCCCGGACCCTGCTCAGCTGTGTGATGAGCGGGGCTGGATCTTCAGGGTTGTGCCCTGCGGAGGTGACACGAGGCAGGTCAGTAAATGTCTCCAAACACCTGTTGGTGGCATATCCAGGAAAAGTCCTGCTTGACACATGGGAAGTGCCTGGATGCCTTTGCTGCTCCTGGGCTGTATTTGCTCAGGTCCTGATAAGGGCTCTTATCAGAGCAGATGAACATCCCTGCTGCGGGGAAGTGCCCATTCAGGTTACAGCCCTATTGCCGGCAGCTCATTAACACACCCCAAAACGAGAACAGGACGGGACCAGCGGCAGCAGTGTCAGCCGCACTCCTCCCCTGGCACGGCGCAGCTATAAATCTTGTGACTCAAAGCATATCTACAGTAAATTTCTGGACTTCCAAGTGTCCTCGTGGAGTCAGCATGGGTGAGTGTGAGCGTGGGGAGCAGGGCAGGGTGGGTTCCCCGGCCCATGGACCCCCAGAAGCAGTGCTGGCGGAGGGGGGGTGTTGAGAACCTCCCCCCTGGCAGAGCCATCTGTTTGCTCTCATGGATGGAGGACTTACCGCAGAGGCAGGAGATGACGCAGGGCACAAAGCAGGGGCAGACTCAAGGTCCGTGCTGCTTCTCCCAGGGCAAGGGAGAAGGTTTGAGAGGGATGTGCAAGTCCCTGGCTCTGTCCTCAGCCCAGCCCAGCAGCTCCCTGGGCAGCGTCAGGGCAGAGGAGAGCTCAGGAGGGGGTCGGGTGAGGGAGGAGGGAACCTGCATGCCACCCTGTCCCAGAAAGCGGGGAGCAGAGGAGGGTCAGCCCAGCGCTGGGTCATGCTCGAGGGGTGCAGACATGCTGGCCGTCCTGCAGACCCGGTCACCGCGCCACTCTGGCCGGAGGGACAGGGGCTCTCCGCACCTCGCATCGCTGCGAGCGCATCGGGAAGAGCTTCAGCGAGGCTCAGGGTCCAGGCGAAGCGAGGGCAGGTCTCTGCAAACAGGGTCTACCCAGGGCTGTGCTCAGGAGCAGGAGGGCAAAACCTACGGAGGGAAGGTCAGAGTGGCCTTTCCCCATGCAAATGGGTCAGTGGGGGCAGAGAAGACGCTGAACAAAGAAAAACAGTGCAGCAACTCATGTCCTAGAAGTGCCCCTCTGTCCCGGCACAGCAGGGACAGGTTCAGAGGAAGGGACAGGTTCATGTCTAGCAGATAGTCACTGTGCTTTATTTCTAGCTCAGCAGAGTCATAAATCTAAGTGTAAATGTGTTAAAAATGTAAAATTGAATTTACCGGTATATGAAAAGCATAGGTTTCCAATTGCTACCAAGGGTCGATCATTGTGGGGTGTCCAAAATAGAGGCACTATTGGAAAAGTCGTCCCTTTCCAGATGTTTCACAATCCAACCCTGCTGTAACCCCCAGAGGTGCAGCTGTGGTGCCATCTTTAAATGAATGTTCAGATTTTAATCTTGGGATAACTATTATTATAATTAAGTTGAATAACATTATTATATTTATTTGATTATAACTTGGGGTTTTTATTTGGATTTTCCAGAGTATAGGAATACCATCTAGCTGTTCAGTGAGCTGGAGAGGCAGAAAATATTCTGCAAGGTTTCTGTTAAATTTTGTGCTTAAAGATAAACACTTTGGTCAAGTTTCTTCTGATCTGCAAAGGAATCTCTTGTGATTGCTTGATTTTGCTCCCCAAATTTCCTGGGCACCTCGGGCTCTGCCAGAAAGCCTGGGAACAGCAAAGAGTCCGGCTACAAGATTTGTGTCCGAAAGGCAATCCTGTGCTGTCCTTGCAGGTTTGGGGCGACTTGCAGCTGTTTCACCTCACTGCAGCTGGTTCCCCGCTGCGTGTTTTACACCAGCAGTGGGATGCTCTGTTTGACTCTCATCTTGTCCCTTCCTCCCCCAGCTGCTCAGTGCGCTCCCCTCCTGCTCCTTGCCTGTGTGTTGGCCCTGCCTGCTCCACATCTCACCAGGAGCATCCAAAGCCTGTCCCTCTTCAATCAATCTGTCTTGAATAACACCGTGTCTTCTCTGAACACGTTAGTGAACGGTAGGTACGTGGAAGGTCTCCACCTCTGCCAGCAGGACACAGCGAGGACCACCCCGGAGTGGGCTGTTGGGGAGGGCATCTTCCAACCCGGTGCTCCCCGCAAGCTGTCAGCAGAGCCCCAGCATCCCCTCAAGAGAGATACGTGCCCCCGCATGAGTCAGCTGCCCTTCCTCAAATGTCTGGTGGGACCTTGCAGTCACAGGCCTTTCTGCTCATGTGTAGGTGTGGAGAAGCCCAGAGGGTTTGCTCTGATCTCCTCCCGAAGCCAAGGCTGTCCCTCCCCACACCCCCCCTGCCCCGTGGGAGGACAGTAGGGACAGTCACTGGGAAAGATGCAGGAGAAAGGAAGGGTTCTCCTGCCACCAGCATCCCCAGCTATTTCACTCGACCCATGTCTAAGAACTAGAAAAGTGGCCTTTTCCTGTGAAATACCCTTGTCTGAGGGTACTTCACCAGACTGCACCATCCCCTGTCTCACCCTCAGCCTTGCTCCCGGGGTACTCGCAGTCCCAGGAGGGTGAAACTCAGCTCCTGCAGTGGTGGGAGAGGATGGCTAATGCCCACTTGGCTGAGGGAACACATGGCAAACCCGCACCCAGTCTCTGGGGCCACAACACACCAAAAATAGTTGGAAATGGAGACTTCAGAAGACAAAGGCTCCTAGGCACCTTCCCCAGCCAGGAGCAAGATCAGCAGTGTAAAGGCCCTACATCTTACTGCCTGGACTCCACTTCTTGAGCAAGAAAGTACCTCCTGACCTGCGTTCCATCTTTCTTTGGTGACATCCCCCCACCATTTCCAAATCTCCTCCCTACTGTTGTTTTCCATGTTCCAGGTCAGCTCCGGCTGGTGAATGGCTCCAACCAGTGCTCCGGACGGGTGGAGGTTTGGTACCGCAATGAGTGGGGAACGGTGTGTGATGACAGCTGGGACATGAGAGATGCCTCTGTGGTGTGTAGGCAGCTCGGCTGTGGAGAGGCAGTATCAGCCCCAAGTAATGCTTATTTTGGGAGTGGCTCTGGGACTATCTGGCTGGACGACGTTAACTGCAATGGGGAGGAGGAGCTCCTCACTGAGTGCTCGCTGCAGGCTTGGGGAGAGCACAACTGCAGGCACAGCGAGGATGCAGGCGTTGTGTGCTCAGGTGAGGATGGCGTTCGCATGATCTGTGCTCTTCAGGCAATCCAGGTCTCATTAATGTCTTGGTCTTGCAGGACCAGCCACAGGAGGACTATGGGATGCGCCTCTGTCTTGTTGCACAGGGTCTTATTAAATTACCCTCTCTCCTGCCCCAGGTTGGCCCAAGGACTGCAGCGAGATCCCTGCTGGCAGCCCCAGTGGCGTCTATGTCATCCAGCCCACAGGACTGCACCCCATCGTGGTGTACTGCGAAATGAACGTGACGGACGGGGGCTGGACGGTCATCCAGAGGAACCGGCAGAGCACGGAGATCACCTGGGCTGAGTCCTGGAGCACCTACAAGTACGGCTTTGGGAACGTGCACACCGAGTACTGGCTGGGCACCGAGTACATCCATCAGATCTCCAAGCAGAAGGTCTACCAGGTCAGGTTTGTCATCTGGGATGCCGCAAACACCACCAAGTTTGCAGACTATAGCCTCTTCAGTGTGGAAGATGAGTCCCAGGGCTACCGGCTGAGGCTGGGAACGTACTCGGGGACAGCGGAGGATGCCATGGCCTCAAAGACTCCCAGCACTCTGCACGACAACATGAAGTTCTCCGCCAAAGATCTGGATCAGGACGCTTACAGCGGGAACTGTGCCTCCAGCTATGGGGGCGGGTGGTGGTACTCAGCATGTTATTCTGTACGGCTGAACGTCAAGGGGGCCATAACGTGGGGCAGCCTGTGCAACGGGAACTGCAAAGCTTCTGCCGTCCTCATCAAACCCATTACCTACTGCTAGGGCTTTGTCACTGCCTGTCTGCACCGGCCACGTGGCCAGACCGGTGCCCTGCTGGGCCCCTTTGCTGGGGGGGAGCGGAGCGGGTGGCAGCGGGGCACACCCTGGGCTGCCAAGAGATTTTTTTCTTTTGCCTCTTTTGCAGAGTTCCTCTGCTTCCTTTGCTGGGTTCTTCCCCTTTGAGCTGTTTTTATTTTAATTGCATTATAATCAGGCTGACACATTGCAAACCCTGTACTTCTGAAACATACCTGCTCTGGAGAATAAAATGTGCTTTAGAAACATGATGCCTGGATGAGCATCACGGGAAAATGTCCTTATTCTTAGCTGTATAAGTAATCAGCCCCTTTCTCTTCAGGGTTTCTGTCACCCCCTTATTAGCTGGGGTGGGGGAAGGACAAAGATTCCTTATTTCCTAGTAAATCTGAATTAACCCCCCATGCTGAAGATGTGGCCTTGACACATACACCTGGAGAGGTGTTTTCACCCACACTGGCTCTCAGTTCAGCAGTTGTTAAAACCTCCAGTAAAATCCTGTGTCTAAAACAACACCTACAACCTGAAGTACCTACTCCGTATCTCCAGCACGTTTGTACAGGCCGGTACGGAGTGAGCAGCCGTGCTAGGGCAGTGCCAGGTTTCTTATGAAAAAAAGCTGTGGGATTGCAGGGAAAACATCAAATAGGGAATTAATTTTAATAAAACACAGCTACATTTAAATAAAGAAACTGCAAGTCTGATGCTGGAGGAGCTTTGGGGAAGGACAGGTAGCTCTGGGTGCTTTGCGCGGCACTGCCAGCCCCGAGGGGAGAGGGGCCGTTCGGTGCCTGCTGGGCACCACCCCGGCCACCGGCCGGGCAGGCTGGATGCCTGCATGGGGCATCACCCGGCGCTCCCACTAGTGCCCGGCGCTCCCACGTGCCCATCCCGGCCCAGTCCCACCACAGCACGCTTGCACCATCGCCGCGGGCTGGGTTGTGCGAACATGGGTCCGGCTCACTGGGGAGGAGGTGCCGTCCCCGAGCCCCGTGTGCTCCCCGGCCTCTGGCCAAAACGCAGGCGTGGGTCGCCCATGGCCAGCCGGGTCCTGGCGGGTTCCGGCCACCCAACGTCACCCGCTCCAGGGTGGGAAGGCACTGGCCATGATGCAATGCCCTGCCATCCCCGGGAGCCCTGCAGCCTCTGGGCCCCACTGCAGGGAGCCCAGGCTGAGGGCTGTGGGGCTGCCCCAAGACCCCTGCTCACCCTGGGGCTCTCAACCCTCCTGGGGCTTCGAAGCATCACCCCCCAGCGCCCAGCCCTGGGCTGCCGAGGGACCCTGGGGACCGCCCCAGGGATGGATCTCCCATGGCATGAACCCCCCTCCTGGTGACTTGATGCCCCTCAGGGGCACCCTGACCCCCCCTGCCCTTGCTGCAGGGTGGGGCTGGGGCTCCAGCTCTCCTAGCCATGGCATAGAGCAGAGCAAGGAGAGGGTGAGTCTCAGGGGATGCAGCAAATGGGACCCCCCCATGAACACGGTGCCCCCCAGCATCATCCACCGCCCTGGGACCTCGACTCTTCCCGTGTGTGTGTGTGTGCAGTGCCATGGAGGCAGGTAGACGCAAGGCAGCAAAGTCTGGCTCCAGGGTTTATTGCAGCTGATTTCTTCCACCATGGGTAGCAGAGCTGTGGGGCGTATGGGGCCCGGGGAGGGAGCAGGGCCTGAGCAAAGCAGGGGTACACCAATCGCACAGGGAAGGGAACTTGCACTGTCTCCCCATCCCCAGGACAGGAGTGGGCGCACCCACCCCAAACCAGTGCCTGCGTCCCAGTGCCGGCCAGCACCGTGGCACTGGGTGAAGCTGCCCACATGCCCGGGGCTCCGGGCGATTGCTCCTGAGCCCCAGAGCTGCTGTGTTTCAGCTGGTGACAGTGCAGGAGCTGCAGGCAGCGCAGGACGTGCACCAGGGCTGGCACAGGGCTGTTGGCAGGCACAGGAACGGGGCACTGAGCTGGGGACGGTGGCACTCCCACAAACTCCTGGGAGGCTGGGCACTGCGGCACGGTCAGCACACATCTGTGGGTTTGACCAGGATGAGGGAGGATGTGCAGTCACCGCTTGAGCAGATTCCTGGCCAGAAGATGTACTTCTTGCCATTGAGCAGGATGTTCTGGCACTTGTCATACCACCAGCCCCCGTAGCTGTTGGCGCAGTTCCCGCTGTGCTGGTCCTGGTCCCTGTCAGTTGTGCTGAACTTCATGTTGTCGTGTATGCCCCCGTACCCGGAGTGATAGCTGGTCAGGTAGTCCTCCCCACTGCCCAGGAACCGGCCCAGCCTCAGTGGGTACCCACTAGCCTCACTCTCCACGCTGAAGATGTCGTACTCGGCGTAATGGGTGATGTTGGCTTTATTCCGCACGACGAAGCGGACCTTGTAGGTGCCCTGCTGCGTCAGCAGGTGCAGGTACTCGGTCCCCAGCCAGTGATCACCCTGCACGTTCCCGAAGCCGTACTTGTAGGTGGTCCAGGATTCCTTCCACGTGATTTCGGTGGTGTAAGTGTTTCTCTGGACAACAGTCCAGCCCTTGCCTTCGGTGTCCATGTCGCACCACACCACGCGTGGGGGAGACCCTGCCGGCTGGATGACGTACACCCCGCTGGGGTTGGTCTTGTGGAGACGGCTGCAGTCTGCGGGGAACCCTGCAACATCAGATCAAGGAAGACATGAGGGACCTGTACTGGAGAATGTGCTGACAGGTTACTGTGGGGCAGCTGTACTGATGCTGCTGATGCCGGATCTCACTGGGTGCTCTGCAACCAGTGGAACGTGTTGGGAACGTTGATCATTACCATCACTGATGGTGATGAGAGGCAAGGATTACCCTACTTTGCAGCTTAGGTCTGAATGCGGAGACCTGCTGTCTCTGTGGCTGCTGGCACGGGGACACTTGCATCCAGCACCTTGGAGCTTGGCCGTGCTCAGCGATGGGCAGCGCGGCTGCACCCAAACCTGGCAGCTCATCGACTGTCCCCCCGGCACCCATACTCACCGTCCTGGAAGCTGGCAGCACGTGCTGGGCTCATGCAGAGAAGAAGCATTGCCATCGCCGTGGGCAGGAGGACAAGGTCCCCGTGGAGCCGACGTGTCCCAGCCTGGAGCCCTAGGGAGGAAAGTGCCCATCACTGCCAGGATCCCTGGGCAGCCCCCCGGCCCCCAGGGAGCTTGGACCAGGAAAGGCAGAGCCACGGGGCGCAGGCAGAAGCAGAGGGCTCCCGGTGTGGTGGGAGCTGCAGCTTCAGTGCAGGCTCTGCCCCTGCAGGGCTGAAGCAAGATGAGAAATGACCCTCCTGGTCAGCCCCTTCCCTGCACCAGACAGCAACCTGCAGTCACATTTTCTCATGTTTCTCCTAAATGTGGTTTGTTTGTTTTTCTACAGGTCTAGATGCAAAAGGATATTTTTATGGGAAAGAAGTAAATCTGTGTGAAGGACATTCAGAGCAAATAGTTCAAAGCACTGCAGCTGAGTTTAGCGTATAAAACCTGCTGCTCCAGCTGCAGAGCATGCCGTTCACAGGGATGCAGGAAACAACCCAGCAGCAGCAGCAGCAGCAGAGAACTAGAAAGAAATGGCTGGGTGGAAAGGGGAGGAGTGGGATGGACGCTGGACGCTCTCGTCAGCTCCCGCTCCCGTGGTCCTCCACTGCTGTCACTTAGCTTGGTTTTCTACTTGCATCCCCCAGAGCTGTGAGCGCTGCAGAAAAGGAGCCATGAGGAAGAGGAGAACTCACCCATTGCTGTGGTGCTGCTGAGCAGACGCCGGGAGCCTGAGCAGTCAGTCCCGCTGCTCTCAACTCCATGCTGGCCTCTGCCCCTTTATACCTGGGTCTCTCCCTGTACACACCTCCTCTGTGTGAGGATCTCAGCTCCCCTGTTTGCATGGACAAAGTTAATCACTGTATGCCCATCTGGTGGTTTCTCTTTGCTCAAGATTACACAAAGAGGCCCTAAGGGTTTTTTTTCTGAGGAAAAAATACAGTACTCCAAACCTCCCAGCTGTTTATCAACGGCAATATACTGGACCTGCCCAGGAGTTAAATCTTTCTGGGGATCTACCAACTGCTGCAGGGCAATAAAGGAGCTAAAGGAGAGGGGAAAGGCAAACAGAAGGGAAGGAGTATGAACACCAAGGGCACAGGGGGGATTGGTATCATCTGGAGATCAAAGAGGGTAAAACCTTTGAGCAATGGTTTGTCAAGTTACCAGCTCCCAGCATGTCACGACACTTCTGTGATGGCCAGAGGTCTGTCTTGGGCTCCTTCCCTGCAGAGAGCTGCCAAGAGGTCAGACCCAGAGCTGGGCTGCAAATACTGATGCCTTTTTGCCCTCGATCAGTAGAGGCTGAGGGCTGAAGGCAGCAGCCTTTCCTGGGGGCCATCCTTGTCCCCGAGATGCTTGGGGCAGCTCTGAGCAAAAATAGGCTGGGGGGGATGTCTATGCAGTACCCCTTCCCCTACACTTCCCTTCCTTGGCCCGTACATCTTGGTGGGAAGAAACAGGCTCAGGAAGGCTCTGCTGACCTCCTGCTCTTCCCCACTGCATGTGGGGTGGGCATCGCCCCGGCAGCCTGGTCCAGGCTGGGTGCTGTCTAGGAGAGCATCTTAAATGCACTTGTGGCCAGCTCATCAAGCAGCGGCTACAGCTGTTGGGACCACATCTGTCAGGGGAGGCTTAACTTCTTTCACACGCTACTGCAGGGTGTTTTGGCAAACCCTCAGGACTGGGTGGGAGTCTTCTCCTTGTTCCCCTCTTCTTTCAATCCCTCTTCTCATACGGTGCCTTGGGAGGCATCGGCAGGTCCTCACCCGTCAGCTACCGGCTGACTCTGCTGGACCCACGTTGCATCAGTCCTGTTGGGCGTTTGTGCTCCTGCGTGTCAGTAGCAGTGGGTCTTTGGCTGGCTGCAGTACACTGTCTTCTAGAAGGTGATGCTTCCCTTGGCAGCAGGACCCACCAGGGGAGTGAGGGCAGGGGAGGAGCGAGGGGGCAGAAGTCTGTCCCCACCGGCACAGGAGGCTCAGCCCCCTCCTCCGCCTCCTCTCCCTCGCCCCGTAATTCAGCTCCACTTGCCACCTCTGTATGCCTCAGCTGGGCTTGCTGCTCCAAGGCTGCTTGTGCCCCGTTGCCGCTCCTCCAAGGGCCAGCATCGCAAGGAGAGCTCATGATGGGGTCCCTGCTTCGGGGACCTCTTTTGTGGCTATCGAGTGAGGGTGGCAGGAGGCATCGAAGTGTAGCAGCAGGCAGGGCCACCGCAGTGCTCACCGGGGTCACATGCAGTGGCAGATTGGGATGTCAGCCACGGCTTGGCACCTCGGCTTTGGTGCCAACACTTGGTGCCGTGGTGGGTGTGGGGAGCCAGCCCTGCTCCTGCATGGCATGGGGGGGCTGGCTGAAAGGGCTGGGAAGACCCTTTTCATCTTTGTGAAATTTGGCTGCCAGAAATGTATCAAAGACAAATGCTACAGCCCCAGGTTATCTATCAAGGGACTTTGGGAAGCTCTTGTAAAAGGAAAGGTGCTTCATTAAAAGGAAACTGCTGAGGACAGTCTTGGATCAGGCCTAAGTTATTCATTGCTGTCCAACAGCACGACAAATATTACTGCAAAGTGGAGTTGGCAAGAATCCTTTTTTCTGTGAATACACGTGTAATTTTGGAGCTGGTAACTTTACGAGGGGCTGGTGTAGGGCAGGGGAAGGTGTGTCCCTTGGTGAAAAACGTCCTCCTCGCTGTACTGGAAGGAGAGTCATTTAGTCTTGGCGTAACCCAGAGCAGGGGCCAGGCAGGGCGCAGCGCGGTGCTGGCACGGTGGCAGGGTGTGCTGTTGCTGGGACCTTCACCACCACCTGCTGGTCTCCTGGAGGACAGCAGAGGTGGCAATGCCACCTGGGGATGAGGGACTTGGGGATGAAGGTAACACGGGGCCAAGTACCAGCAGCAGCCTTGCAGCAGCAGAGCCGGCGCCCGTCCCCGGCGGTGCTGCGGAGCGTCCCGAGGCTGGTGCAGGGACACGCTCTGGCGGCTCAGCAGCTGCTGGTGTCAAACCATCGATAAATACCTCACCGCGGTCCTAGATCGGTGTCACTGAGCTATAAGCCAGCATCGCCAGGCTATGCCACTGCCCTCCTTAGCACCCCCCTCCCATTCCTGTGCCATTTGCAAGGCTGGCTTCAGACTGGAGCACTCAGCATCCATTAAGCGTTTATTCCACTTAAACCACAGCCACCTTGTTAATTGAGTCTGCAGCCAGCTCTGTGATGAGGTCTGCTCCCCAGCTTACCCAGAGCTGTGAAGTCGGAGCTAAACCCTCCAGCAGACCCCTCGGCTTCCTGAGGCGCCTGCGCTGGACCTCTTGGGAGGGCTGCGGGACCTGCCCCGCACCAGCACTGGGGCAGCAGCACCTCCGCATGCGTGGCTGCCCCATGGGACGGGTTCACTGCTGGAGGGCTGGCACCAAGCTGGGCAGTTGCATCGCCGTGGCGGGGTCAGGGCTGGGGTCAAGGCCCCTTTGCTGCCCTGGTGTGCATGGGAACCAGGATGCAGTGTCAGAGAGCATGGCTCCCTCTCGGGTGATGCACCATGCTAGGGTAGGCAGACCCTAAAGGGTGTCTGATGGAGATCTCCAGCACGGCCCGGGTCACTGAATGTCCCCACAGGGTTTGGCATCAAATCCCGTAAGTAATAAAAAAACTCAAGAAAAATCCTTATCAGGAGCATTTGTCATTTTGGTGGAATTTTGTGTGAACATCAGGTGCTGTTTGCTGAGGTTTGTTTGGGACCTCTTATCACAGAAGCGCAACAGCTGGCACGTGAGCAGAGGCGCGTAAGGATGGAGGGCAAACAAACCATAAATTTCCAGCCCTGATGACAACCGGAGGGTGAGTGTTGTAGTTTGGGTCAGCTGGCCCCACGTCACCCGCTGAGCCCTATATAACGGCAGGGTTGGCCACCCGGCTGCCTGGCCAAACCCGCCGCTTCCCGCTCCGCAGGGTCCCCGCAGAGACGGCATGGGTGAGTGTGGGATGGGATGGGAGGGGACGGCACCGCTGCGTGTGGCTGGGCGTCCCTGCCTCCTCTGCCTGCCGCTGGGCTTCTGCTGCCCGCACTGCAGCTCTGCTTTTCCCACTGACCGTTTCTGGCCTCGGGACGGTGGGACGACCCTATTCCTGCTGTACCCCCCAGGTCTCTGTGACCCCCCTGCTCCTCACTCTCTCTCCTCCATTCCTGACCACGGGTAAAACCGTCCTGCTCTGGGTGGTGTTGTAAAGGCAACATTTATTTAACTTATATTTGTGCCAGAGCCCAAAGCACCCCCCCAAAAAAAAAATTGGAATGGAAGCTAATTAATGCATTAATCACCCATCATCCTCGTAAGTCCTTCAGGGTACTGAAGCTGGGTGGGCAGGCTGTAGAGACAAATCTATGGAGCCAGCCATGAACAAACTGTTGGAGAATGTCCTGATCTGGTATGGTCCAAAGGAGTCAAATTGCTCAGGTTCTCAGAGGCTGGCAGAAACCATCCTTTAAAGCGTAGCATGTCCTGGCCCAGATGTCAGCTGGGATGCACTGACCCTCGGCATGTCTCTGCAGAAGCCCCAGTCGTGACACGTAGCAGGGGTCTGATGCTGGATCAATGCTGCTGGCGCCCTGCAGGATGCTCTCCTCCTGGAGTTTTCGTGCAGTGGGCAGCTTCCAGTCTCTGCATGATGCCCTGGTGGGAGGGGGCAGTTCTGGGACGATTAAGTGAAGCTCCTGACTCTCAGGGTACCATCAGCATTGTGGCCACAACAGCTCGTTTCTTTCCAAGATCTCAGGTCCCTGCACCTTGTGTATCAATCACTGCTGTAGTAGCTCCTGACTACCTTCAGGTAACAGCAGTACCTACAAATCAGCATGTCATCCTGCATTACTAGGAGATGTTTTTCTCAAGACACTGATGCTGACTTAACATCTCGATTCTGGGGCACAGAGCCCGTTGCTTTATCCCAGACCACAGCCAAAGAGGATGACACCGCTCTTGGAAGCTGCAAATTTACACCTGTAGGTTGTAGTCAAAGAAATTGTTTCTCTCTGAGGATGTATGCCTTTGCAGAACGCTTATTTTTTTAAATTGTTCTTTATAATTCTGCTGCTCAATAAAGCAAAAACATAATTAATGTTGTGGATTTGTCTATTCTGTAAGTTTGGTTTAACTTCTGCTGAATTTAGTTAGCCAGTTCTCTTTCAGAGGGTTTGCATTTCCAGATTCACTGTGTGTCTTCTTTCTCCAGCTGCTCGTCACTCCAATCTTCTGCTCTTCACCTCCGTGCTGGCCCTGCTAGCCCCTCTTCTTGCTCTGGACATTGAAAACCTGGAAAGATTGAAAACAAATTTAGATGAAATCATTAATCTCCATTCAGATGAGCCCCATCCTGGTATGTGTTTTCTCTCTTACATCCCTAAACTCTGTTCATCCAAACATCAGGAACCCTCTCCTCTTTGCACAGAGAGGGAGATGTGGAAAATAATCTTGGGGAAGGGCAGCCACACTCAGAAATAAAAGGAAGCTGATCAAATCTTCCTCCAATTTCAGATCTTAACCAAACATAAGATTTGGTAGTTCAACCTTCTTTGTTATTGACAAGACCGTATGTGGCAGCTTTTTCTAGAGAGCTGTAGATACTCAAAGGAAGACCTTTTCTCTTGCTATCTATAGGCCATCTGTAGCCCTGAAACTTCAGAGACATTTTGTATAAGTAACCAACCAAAATGCTTTCTGAAGCTTGCGCATGGCTAAATGATAAAAAAACTCGTCACACCACCGACAGAGGTCACACCACCGGAGGCTCTCAGGGAATGCTATCTTATGAAGATGGGTGCTGTGATTTCTCTTTAACGAGCGCATTGCTATCTTAAATGCTTTGATCTCCTTTTCTCTCTGAAGGTTTCTGAAGCTCTTTATGAATTGAATGAACACACGAATCCCTTCAGCCACCACTGAAAAGCAATGCAGGTTTACAGCAACATCACTCAGCAGTTTAATCTTGGTCTGAAACCACACACAGTCTTTCCTTCTCGATCCTTCTTCTCTAGCGGTATCTCCTTGTACTCATCACTACTACTCGGTTTGCAGTCCGCTCCATGCAATCTGTAAAGCCATAACGCTGAGTGGACCAAACAGGCAGCCGCTCAATGACTGCAGTGTTACCCTTCCTAGTATCTTACCCCTTTAAAGAGTTTGCAACCAAAAACTACCATACAGGAAGAAAAAGGAGCCCAGTGGCGTTGTTGAAGTGCCCTACAAAAAATTCAGTGCTGGAAATAACAGTCTGTGGAGGCTGGAGTTACCGCTGTGCTGTGGCACAGGGCTGCTCATCTCACTCTTTCCGTTTTTCCCAATGCAGATGAAGGCAGAAAGAACATGCAGCGGAGCAGAGCCGGTGACCCTCGGAACCACCGTAAGCGCCCCCGCCACCCCGCAGGGAACAGGGAGAGGTGTGGGCGATGAGGGTCCAACAGCGGAGGGTGGGCAACGAGCCTGGGGATAACCCGGCTCAGCGCCTGGGGGCAAGACTCGATGTGCTCCTCCACAGCGCACGCCAAGGCCGCTCAGACATCACTCGTTACTAGTGACAGCTTCACACTGAACTGTGCCTTACAAGATCCCAAAGGACTTTGCAACCATTACGTACATGCCACAAGTCCTCTCCTCTGCTGTGAAGCTCTGCACGGGGCAAACAGAGGATGTGCCTCCCAAGCAATGTTTGCTGGGGTTTCACAGCTGGCCACGGGGTCCAATGCCAAGGGAATGAGGTTTTCTCCTTCCCGACCCCGGGGATGCAGTGGATGCCAGGGCTGCAGGAACAGCTCACTTGCTCATTTAGCTTCTGCATAACTATGTAATAAGAGCCCTCACAAAGCCAGGCTTGGACCCCTGTATCGTTGTGAGGGAGGAGAAACACCTGAGCATTGGGAAAGGCTGAGGAAACAAGAGCCTGAGCCAGAAGGAGAAGCAAATTCTATGCTTATACCTTCAAAATACATGCATATTCTCTTAATCACTGTATTTCCCTTACAGAGGTTTTTGGCTTTTACACTTACAGTAAGAAACACAGCGACAGACTTTTTACTACCCTGGCAAAATCCCACGTATGCCCATTTTCTAGAAATCCCTCTCACAGGGCCAGACAAGCAGACTGGGGTGTTGCTGTGCTTGTTGGTCCTCCATGTTCTCTCCCGCCCCAGGTTGGCCCAAGGACTGCGGCGAGATCCCTGCTGGCAGCCCCAGCGGCGTCTACGTCATCCAGCCCACAGGACTGCACCCCATCGTGGTGTACTGCGAAATGAACGTGACGGACGGGGGCTGGACGGTCATCCAGAGGAACCGGCAGAGCACGGAGATCACCTGGGACGAGTCCTGGAGCACCTACAAGTACGGCTTTGGGAACGTGCACACCGAGTACTGGCTGGGCACCGAGTACATCCATCAGATCTCCAAGCAGACGGTCTACCAGGTCAGATTTGTCATCTGGGATGCCACAAACAACATCAACTTCGCAGACTACAACCTCTTCAGCCTGGAAGATGAGTCCCACGGCTACCGGCTGAGGCTGGGAACGTACTCAGGGTTGGCAGGGGATGCCATGGCCACAAACAGTGCTTCCACCGTGCACGACAACATGAAGTTCTCCGCCAAAGATCGAGATCAGGACACTTACAGCGGGAACTGTGCCTCCAGCTATGGGGGCGGGTGGTGGTACTCGGCATGTTATTCTGTACGGCTGAACGTCAAGGGGGGCATAACATGGGGCAGCCTGTGCAACGGGAACTGCAAAGCTTCTGCCGTCCTCATCAAACCAGCTCCCTACTGCTAGTTGCATTTTCATTTCCTTTCTGTCCAACCTGAGGCTAATTCTGGCTCGGCAAAGAGATGGAAAAAGGCAAAACATGTCATGGCCAAACCTAGTGTCCTAGGGGGTCTTTGCTGAGGTTGGTCACATCCTAGCTACTGAAGAAAATAAGGCATCTTCCACTTCTTCTCCCTCCTGTAGATTCCCTCTACTCCGCAGCTGTGTCTTTATCCTTTTGTTCAGAGTCAGATCATTTTAATTATGTTCATAATCAGAACAGTCTCTTGCAAAATCTGGAGTTTCCAGATCTGTAGTGTGCTTCAGATAAAATGTGAAACGGCCAAACACCAGTGGATCTATATGGCTGTGTAAGTTAATTTACATCCTTAACTTCAGGCAAACTACCTAATTTTCACTTGTGGAAGATCTTGCTCAAGATATTAATGTGCACAGTCAAATTCCCACTCTGTACCTTCTACATTTCAGGCTTAATAGTTGTTAAATATTCAAATAAATCTGTATTCAAAAAACCTTCGCAATTGTAAAAGTCTATTTCAAACCTTTGAAGTGCTCACAGAGGTTAATGTGTTAGAAGGTTTTCATCACTCAAGCTCA
This sequence comes from Aptenodytes patagonicus, assembly GCF_965638725.1. Lineage (NCBI taxonomy): Eukaryota > Metazoa > Chordata > Aves > Sphenisciformes > Spheniscidae > Aptenodytes > Aptenodytes patagonicus. Next base: position 500,027 of record NC_134965.1, on the reverse strand, counting down.
TTTTTCCTGTAGGACAGACATTGGGGACTGCAGGGCAAAAGCAATGCATAAATAAAACTTGAAATACTGCATGCAGACTTCTGCCTTTGCACACAGTAGTTTTGTGTAAGCATAGGAAATGTCAAAACGTTTTCACTTTTCTCAGCAACAGTGAGTTTTAGGTTTTGTTGTCCATGCAACTCGCATCCCTAAGCGCCGTGGGGAGTCCGTCTCCTGAGCCAGAGCCACGATGACTTCCAAGAGATGACAGCACGGAGGGAAGGCACCGTCCTGCCTTTGCTATTTTGAAAATGAAAAGAGATTTCAAGGTGCCGTAAAATTTCCGTGTGGAAAGACCTCCCGTCTCCTGCAGTCCATCCCTCTGGCATCACCCGCAGGACTGCTCCTCACAGGCGGGGGATTTTGCTGCCGCATCAGCCAGTGTCGTGGATTGCAGGCGGGCACTGCTGCGCTCCCGTTGCTTACCGCAGTGTGACTTCCACAGTCACCACCTGCAGAGAGGGGAAGCAGGATGAGTCCATTGGTGCCCTAATGTTCCCCTGGCAGGAGGATGTGACCTGGAAGCCCTCAAGCCCAAGGTGAGCAAGGGAAGCAGCCTGCCCTCAAAAACGTCTGCATGACCCCTCGTTCCTGTGCCTGGACTTTCTAACAGCACACCCAAAACACTGCCTGGGCTTTCCAAGAGCTGAAACACACAAAAGGCTGCAGGCTTAACACAGTCAGGCTTAACAAAGAAAGGCTGCAGGCTTAGCGCAGTTCATGTATAGCTAACACGTCCCAGGAAAGGTGATGTGTGTGAGGTATTTTATGTCTTCAGGGATTTTAAGACTGTGTGTGAGAGGTCTCGTTTGTGAAGGAGGGACTCAGATCTGAGCAAAGTGAGGGAGCACGGGAAGGGCTCAGAGGAGCTCTGGCATGAGGTATCAGCAGGTAAGTGAACAGACCAACATTTGCATTGATTTATGTCAGGACTCAACATTACAGCTCAGAAAATGCAGAAGTCTTCAAGCAGGATCTATCATCTCTGCCAGGGTCAAGCCCATGGACACACCGACTCCGTCATTGACCATCAACCCACCAATGCAAAACAACATTTCCCACAAAAATCATGGCTTTACATTTTTCTTGAAAGGATCGATATGTTTCCTTCTTTGAGGGAAGAAGCACGTCAGCAGATGCCATCCATTTCAGCTTCCAGCCACTGTGGTATTAATGTGCTAAAAATGCCTACAACAGCATGTGAATTTTGGAGTGTCTTTGGCTCGGTGAGATGAGAGCTGCCTTCCTCATAAATGGAGAAAGATAGGCTAGCAAATAAAAATTGGTGAAAACAAATCTTTTATTATCTTGTTATGCTTGTGTGGGATTTTTTTACACTATGGTTTTACTGGGTCCGCGTGTCTGCCTTTTACAGCGGCATTTCTCTCCCTGCCTCCTACCACCTCCTGTTCAGGCCCCCTTTGCAGTGAGTCATGAGGTGCATGACAGGCAAGAGGGGGCAGCTGCCAGCTCAGAACGAAGACTGTACTCAGCGTAGGAGATAACAACCTAAATAAAATGTTCTCAGCTGTCAAACTTGGGAATTTCTTGTTGCATTTAGAAATCTTTTTTTGGCTAACTCTCTTGCCTTAAGATAGATTTGGAGACGTGTGATTAAAGTGACCCTCTGCTAATGCCCTCCCCTCCAGGACCCGACGGGTGTGGACCCGCCGTGCACCGCTGATACGGTGGAAGGCAGCAAAGAGGCAGCAGCACCCACCTGCGCTGTGTTCCCATCAGCACGCTCCCCTTCCGCCACGGGAAGGAGGATACCATCGGGTATCCCATCCTCGCAGTGAGTCTTCTCAGCCAGATGAAGAAAAGTCTCTTTTGTACCATGTCCTCTTGTTATCCCTAAACAGCGTGACTTCTGCTTTTTCTACAAACTCTAGGGCTGCTGCGTGTCCTAAGGTCTCTTCTGCTCTCTCTGGAGAGGCTCAGACGTTGTCCCGTAGTAACAGAGATGCGGTGTGACAAGCTAGCCCTCTCCAGCAGAGTCCTCTTTCTGAGCAGGCAAGCTAGCACACATCACCATCATGAAACGCACTTAAAATGCGAAAGCAATGTGAAAAGAAGTGATTTGAGAAATGTAGAGTCTCATTGCTTACATTTCTCCTGGTCCCCAGAGGGTGCTCTCGCCCCAGGGTTCGCCGGGCAACTTCCAGCGTGAAGGAAGCGTTGCAGGCAAGGAGAGCCCAGAAATACTGCCTAAGGAGTCCAGCTGCAGGCTGCAATTTTCTCTTCCATGTTGGCTGCTCTGTCCCACTGCTGCAAGGAGTGCTGAGAGCCCACCAGCACAGGCTGTACACACAGGAGAGTGTGAGCCAGGCCATCTGAGGAAGAAAGCACCAAGAATCTCACTGCATGGATATACAGCAGAAAATTTCTTTCCAGGCAGAGGGAATACAATCAGCTCTCTCTAGGGTTTCCCAACCTTTTCCAAAGGATTTAATTATTTGGGATGCCACCATCTCTTTTGGAGAAGAAACTGATATTCGACCTTCCCCCAAAAGCTTTTCCTGCCTCCCCTTAGCTGTCACCTGTGATCTGACCCACTTCCACTCCGCACTTGGCACTTCCTCTCCCTGCGAGCGCAGCCTTGGCCCTGGTTTCTCCCAAGGCCACACCAGGTGATGTCTGTGCGAAGACCGGCTCTTGGCACCCGGCCGAGCAGAGGGAGGCACAGCACAGCGTGGTGCAGATGCTTCGTGCCGTGCGTCCGCCTGCATCTGCCGTAGTGCTCTTGCACACCGGGACTCCATCCCCGGGGTCTCCTCGTCGTGGGCTTGTGGGAATACCCAGCCTCCTGCCATGGCTGAAGTGGCTGCTCAGTTTTATTTGTGCCCGTCTGCCTGCTGGGGAACAGAGCTGTCTTTCCAGTTCCTAAATTTGCCTTTTGTGGGTTGTCTCTCTCCTTCATTTCACAGCAACCTGCTCGAATCCTGCCCAGATCGATAAATCCAGCTCCTTGGGCACCCACACGCACAGGGCAAGGAAAGGCTGGCCCCATTTACAGCAGAGAAGCGACGCACTGTAGGCATGATATGGCAGCACCACCACGATTGGTACTGTCACAGCTGTGACAAGTGGCAGTCCTCCCCAGCTGGCCTCGCCTGCAGAGGAGAGAGCGCTTCCAGCAGCAGGTAGAGGCAGAAACAGGGCCAGATCCCCATGGTGAGTCACACATCTTCACATTTTAAGAGCAAGAGCCACCAGTGATTCTGACAAAGCTGTTCTTCGCCTGCTAGTTCTCATTAAGGCCATATTTCACTTTCACGGCTCGTAATTACGAGCTCTATGTTTCCTAGCAGGAATGCTGTGCTTTATCTGGACCCTATAGCCACGCGTTTCCCAAGCAGTCCCCGGAGCCCCTCCTGGTGATGTGCAAAGATCATGTGAGGTGACCTTCTCACGTACGTGGTACTTGGCCGCACCAAAGGAGAGCTCGCCTTGGCACCTGGACCCTTCAGTGACTGTGCAGTGTGTCATAAGATTAAAGCCTTAAATCTGAGCCCTGTTACACAGCACCGAGCCAACAGGCTGCAGTCTAGGTGGCAAAACTCCACCAGTACCTCCTGCTTCCACCTCCTCCAACCTCTACTGATTGGGCTCTGGGACTATAATGGCTTCTGGGATAGTTGTTGACATTTTTTTGCTTACAGAAAATCCTAAGAAACAGGCAACAACAGGCACGTTGTATCTGGTTCTGAGCCGTTTGGGGTGTGCATGGTTTCTGCTGCAGCAATCTGGAGATGCAGCCTTCCCAAATGAATGTTTTCGCAGCAAGACTGCAGGTGATCGTAGCATCGTGACACTGGAACTTGCCGTCACTTAGGGGTCCTCAGCCTCCGAGGTGGGACTCCATCTCAGTAACACCTTTGTCAGGATTTCCCTCCTGCCACCACCTGTGGCCTCACACAGCAGCACTGAGGAGGGCTTGGGTGCTCCCAGAAATTAAGGGATGGGCATGCCAGCTCCTGCTGAAGAGTCTCAGCTCCAGAGGGAAGCGGGTAGACTGAGCCCATGACAAGAGATTTCAGTCGCTTTCTCCATTCTTCAACTGCCTTGATGAAGAGCCAGTGACCCCATGGGAAATCTGGCAAGATCACCAGCATGGCACCATCTCCTTCACTCACCCCTGCAAAGCAAGAACCACCGCAGGCACTGCTGGTTGGACTGCATCCATGTTTCACGTGCCAGCATCCTGCAGTCCAATCCTTTAGCTTTAATCCAGTCCTCTCTGTTGGTCACCATTTGGTGTCTGGGATGGAGCCTACCTACATTTCATCTGCTTCCTGATGGAAAATGTGGGCCTCAGAATTGTCTTCTAGGAAATGTGGTGAGCTTGCACAAGCAGGGATGATGGGGTTCGGGAATACAGATCCTAGGCTATCTTCTGCTACTACTATATTGAGAGGGGAGAAGGGGGAGCAGGTTGCTGGCAGGGAGAGGCAGCGCTACAGCAGTCAAAGCAGGAGGTGGAGGAGTGCCTTGCTGCTTGTCCCAGGCATCCACCTCTCTTCAGTGAGGCAGCGAAGGGTGGGAGAAGCTCTGAAGGACCACAGCCTCCACAGCACTGTTATTTGTTCATGTTCTGGGTGAGACAGAGGGCAGGTTGCATATCTTCTACAGGGGAAAAGGGAATGATAGAAAGATATAATTTGCTTTTTTGCAGATCTTTTATGCTTCTGCAGCCAAAGATGGAAAGTGCAAATACTTTCTCTGAAGATTCTTGCATGGGCCTGTGGAACAGATCTCCATGGTCAGCACAGATGGTTATGACAAGCTGGAGATGCCTCTCACCCTGAGGGTTTGGAAGGTCTCATCCTGTGCTCACCAGCTCCCGTCCGTGCAACAGGAGGCTGAGGGTGAGCCTGTACCTGTGTCCTGAGTTCCCATGAGTGGGCTTTTCTTTGTACGTGCGGAGTACGTGGACCATGAATTTTAATAGTTCCAGTCCTCCATCAGTTTATCTAACTCCTTGTTGAGTCCATTTGGACTTCTGGTTTCACAACATCCTGGGATGAACTTGCCGGCCATCCTTTGCCAGGTGCCCCTAGCTCCTGTGTTGTGAAAAGTGCTGAATGACCATTCTCTAACCGCTCTCTGTTCCACCGCGTCAGTGTCTGCGTCCCCAGCACTTACACCTCATTCATCTCTTTTCTAACATGGGCAGTCCTGATCTATTCAGCCTTTTCTTGCAGGGATGCCATTCCCACCTCTGATCACCCAGTTTCCTCATCTCTGTGACCTTTTCCAGTTCTTCCGCATCTTTTCTGAGCCAGGCACACAGCTGTGAGCACCCTCTGGTTTATACAGCGGCAAGTGATGTTTTCTGCTGAAAGCAAATTCCTTTCCTTGCCATTTCTAAAGCCTTTTTACTTTTTAATTGATTCTGAACCTTCAGCTGATGTTTTCAGAGAATTGCCTACAATTACCCTCAGATCAGCCTCTTGAACGGTAATAGCTGGTTTAGAGTCCACCACTGCATGCAGTTAGGGATGTACTTCACTTTATCCTTATCAACATTGAATTTCATTTGCCGTTTTATCACCCACTCACTCTGCAGCCTGAAATCCTTCTGCAGCTTTCTCCAGCCACCTTTAGATATGACTGTTCTGAACTATTTTCTCCACCAGAAAATGTTGTCACTGTGCTATTTACTGCCTTTTCTCCATCACTTATGAATATGCTGAAAAATCCAGCCCCAGTGCTTGTAGCATCCAATAGGCAATCTCTCTTGTGAAAAATTCTGTGAAAATTTACCAACTAGTCTTATCTTTGCTTCCCAGCTTTGCAAGCTATTGATCTGTTATAGCTCAGTGTCTTTGAAAACTCTATGATAGATCTTTTTAAAGGCTTTTTGGATTACATTATATTGATCGGATTGCTGTTGTGTCCACATACACCGCCTCTCCTTCCAACAACTGTAACAGGTTTCTGAGCCACGACTTTCCTCTAAAAAGCTATATTGACTCTTCCTCAAGTTATTGTATTTATCCATGAGTTCCCACGAACTCCATGTTTATTACAATTTCTACCACTTCGCTACATGCACAAATGAGACCTTTAACTCTGGAGATCCTTAGGTGAGTGACTGAGCCTTTCAAAAATGACACTATCTGTGCCACCTCCATTCCCTTGGTAGGCAAGTAACAGGACGCAGCCCGCTGTCGGCAGATCAGAAATGGACATGAGATGCATGAGGTCTGCGACTTCTATAGGGATGTGATCGTGCCCCTGTACTCGGCCCTGGTGAGGCCGCACCTCGAATACTGTGTTCAGTTTTGGGCCCCTCACTACAAGAAGGACGTTGAGGTGCTGGAGCGTGTCCAGAGAAGGGCAACGAGGCTGGTGAGGGGTCTGGAGAACAAGTCTTCTGAGGAGCGGCTGAGGGAACTGGGGTTGTTTAGCCTGGAGAAAAGGAGGCTGAGGGGAGACCTCATCGCTCTCTACAACTACCTGAAAGGAGGTTGTAGCGAGGTGGGGTCGGTCTCTTCTCCCAAGTAACAAGCGATAGGACGAGAGGAAACGGCCTCAAGTTGTGCCAGGGGAGGTTTAGATTGGACATGAGGAAAAACGTCTTTACTGAAAGAGTGGTGAAACATTGGAACAGGCTGCCCAGGGAAGTGGTGGAGTCCCCATCCCTGGAGGTATTTAAAAGACGAGTAGATGAGGCGCTTAGGGACATGGTTTAGTGGGCCTGGTGGTGTTGGGTCAATGGTTGGACCTGATGATCTTAGAGGTCTTTTCCAACCTTAACGATTCTATGATTCTATGATTCTATGACTCTTTGCACTGACTTCTCAATTTTAATTTCTGCCACCAACCCCACAAGGGTTTGGAGGTGGAAACCTTCTGCACCGTTGCTCCCGTGGCACAGCAGGCTCAGCATGGCAGACTCCCCACCGCCAGCACCGCGCTGAAGTCATGTAGTGCTCCTCCCTCTGCCCTCCCTGCCCTCAGCATCCCTGGTGCATCTTCTACAGAGCCTACAGATGCTCTGGCCGACTTTCCACTCCTGATAGCTGTGAACAAGGTTTTAATATTAGTTTTTGTCTTTCTCAAATTGCTCGGTAAAATTATTTTTGGCCTGCCTTTTGTGGTTTTACATTCCACTTGCTGAAATTCATAATGCTTTCTATTTTTCTTGTTCTTTGAAGGTGATTTCCACCTTCTGAATGGCATCCAATAGTCTCCCCTCCTCTGGTTGGTGTCTCTGCTGGCTCTTTTGGCACTCTCGATATCTGGCTGTGGTTAAGTCGACTATATTTATTCCAAACCTTCACCAGTGTCTGTAAATGCTCTCCCTACATTTTACCCTTTTGCCTGCTCCTTTTAACCTCCTTTTAGCAAGCTCTCATTGGATGTTTCCCACTGTTTCTACCCATAGAGTTTCTCTGGTCTCCCTGAACATGACATATTCAGGCCACCAGCTTTGCTGCTTGGTTGATAATAAAGCTTTCACAATATCTATTTCTCCTTTCTACCTTATTCCTGGTGGCAATGCTAGCAGTTTCAGTCCTAGTCATTTTTTATAGGATTTTGAATTTTTAGGACTTCAAAGGATCCCCATCTTGAGGGACTCAGCTGGGAGCTGTGTGCTCCTCTCCACCTGTTGAATACCCTTCGGGTTTGAGTCCAACCCATCCCCATCCATCACTGTTGTGACTGCACATGCCAGTGTCCTGGCTCTCTCTGGGTCAAATGGAGATTTCCGTGCTTGTGCAGATCCCATCGACTCCCAGTTTCTTCAGCTACTAATAATTCCGACCTCTCTGTCCCAACACTGTTCTCCTCCCAGACACAGAGGCTGTTTCTCCCTGCCTGTGTGCACGGTGTTGGGATCATTTTGGAGAACTGCTCTGGGGACTCTGATCTCTAACCTCCCATGTCACAGTGTACGTTTTGGGACATATTTGAGACATCCATCTTGCGTTGCACTCAGGACCACACCTCCCGTGCCGCATCCGCTCCGAGACTGTGTTGCATCTGTATGACTGTAGCTGCCATCGCACATTTTAGGAGCCAAACAGCCAGTTACAAAATCCCTCAGCACTGCAGCCTGCCTGTTCCTGTGTGGGACCCCTGCTCTGTTCCACTGTCTGCTCGGGAAGGTTCCTCTGCGGGATCCGTCACCCCCTTCCCCAGGCTGCGTGCCACTTGCCCATTTCCCTCCTCTGCAGCACAAGAGCTGCTGGACTGGGGATGAGGGAGTTATGATGTCCCTAAAAGCCTCACTGATGTATTTCTCCGCTTCCTTCAGACATACGTTGTCTCAGAGGACTGAAGTCTGCCTGCAGCCGGTGAACAGATGGCAGATGATCCTGGGCAAAAACCTGGAAAGTCCCTTTTGCGCAGCACGGCCCTGCACAGAGGAGCGCTCCCAGAACGCCTGTGTATCTCTGATATCTTTGTTTCTGTTGTGGCTTGACTAATTCCTAGTTTCCCAGGACACCCACATGCCCATTATTGCTTTAAAATGTCTGTAGACAGTACTTTTAAAATTACTTCTCTCTTCAGCATCTTGACAGGCAGCTTGGGACAGGCTGACATGGTTGTAATGAATCACAGAGGGGGAAAAGAGAGCTACAGAGCAATGCAAATCTGGCTGAAAGACGAACAAATGGTTCCTAAGTGAGGTTTGCACCAATCAGTGTGAAAACTATCCAAAACAGCTACTTGTGCATATTCTTCTTCCAGCTCTGAAAAATACCCTGGATGGCTGCTCACTCCTCCGGAGCACCAGCAGGACCCACCTGTGTGGTACAGAGGGTGCTCTGCTCCACCTGCAAGCTGGATTGAAGTTCAGATGCCTGCGGCCATCTATGTTAGCTTTATGCCACTGTTCATCCCATGTTTTCATCAGAGGTGCCTAAAAGCTGCGCCTGGGTGCTCTCCAGGCATGTGTGCTTGTGCCAGGTTGTGGAGCTGGGGAAGAAGTTGCCAGAAACTAGAGAGAAAATAAGTGATTTAAGCCTGAAATTATATTCACTTTGTCCCCCTGCGGCTCTGGTCAGTGAGGAGATGCTTGTGACACAGGTCTGGCTGGCATGGCACATGCTAAGCCCTGGCAAGAGCTCTCAGTATTTATCAAAGATCAGCTGGCATGGAGCAGGGGAGGGGGCTGGCGCAGCGAGCCTTCCTGCCCGCATCTCTCAGGGCACCTCGGAGGCGAAGGTAATCCATCTTAAGGACTGCATGACTACAAGGTGTGTAAATCCCACCGTACCTGAGCTCATCATTGTCCTCTCTTGCATTCGGCGTTTGCATCCCCTCTCCTGCTGGGTCACACCTCGGAGCAGGCTTTTGCCTGGGCTGTTTCTCAGCTTGGCCCACGGCTCAGTGACTCGGCATGCCTTGTGCTGAGCTGGGTGCCCGTTGCTATAATTTTACCTGTTTGTGTCTCTTAATCTGTATTTGTTCCCTTGGAAGTACAGGGAGATACATTAGGGCAGAGGCACTAGGTAAATACCGCCCGCTCCTCTCCCCGACGGGGCGCCTGGAGCAGCGATTAACCCCGGGTAAACAGAGCCGACTGCCAGCGAACCCGTGGCTGCCGGTGAGGGGGGGACAGGGGACCCGCAGCCGCTCCTCCCCGGGTTTGCAGGGGAAATAAAAGCCAGGGCCGTCAGGCGCGTTGCAAGAGCAGGACGGCGGCGCAGAGCTGAAGCTCCCGTGGCCGGTGGCCGGTGGCCAGTGGCCGATCGCAGGGTGCTGTGGCCTGGCTGACGGTGCGCCATGGGCGGGATCAGCTGCCACCACTATAAATAGGGCTGACGGCAAGCCACCTCGGCAAACCGAAAGCTGAACCTCGGAGCGCGGAGGAGACAGCGTGGTCTGGAGTGGGGCGAGCGGCACCGAGGAGGTGTGGCGTGGGTGTCCTGTGCTGAGGAGCCCAACGGCATGTGCTCGATGCCAACACAGCGCCCGTAGGGCTCTGGCACAACCAGGTCGTGGACCACAGCGCTGGGGCAGGCCAATAAGGGCTCCCCAGCAGGCACCAGGCGATGGCAGGAGCTCAGGTGGGGCTCCCAGGACCCTTCCCAGAGCCCCCGGTTGGGCCATGCCCCGTCTCCGACTCCGACTCGGACTCCGAGGACGCAGCTGTGGCTGGCACAGGACCCAGCACCGGGGCGCAGAACCTCCCCCAGGTCATCCACAGTGGCCACTTCATGGTGTCATCCCCACACAGTGACTCGCTGCCCCGCCGGCGCCACCACCGCACCGAACCCGAACCGGCTGATCCCCGGAGCATTGACCCGACCCTCACCCGGCTTTTTGAGTGCATGAGCCTGGAGTACAGGTAAGTACAAGATCCCGCTCGCTGGCATGCATCTCATGGAACCCCCCCAGCTCTTTGAAGGCATGAGGCTGTCTAAGCCCCACTGCTCTTCCAGGAACCTGCCGCTAATTGCCAACTGATAGCATCCTTGTCTTCTTGTCCATTGGGTTGTGATGTGCCATCTGCTCAAAAACCACCATCCTGGGAGGTTTCAGGGAGAAAAAGCTGGTTCTGGGTTGTTGGCCATGGAGCCAGATAAGAAGTTCCTCCTCTCTTCATGTGTAGCTTAACCCTCCTCCACCTTCCCATGAGATCTGGAGTCACTGCACCCGGCTGTAGCACCCTCACGGCCGGGTCCTGCACACTCTGTAGAGCAGCAATAACCCTGTGGGCAGCCAATGCTCAGTCTTTGGCAATCCAGCCCAGAGCTGGAGTCCTGCCTTCCCGTCCTTGACTCTGCCCACATGTCCCAAGGTTATTGCAGGACATGCAGCAGCACTCAGGACTGGATGGCTGCACAGGGCTTTGTCCAGGGCCTCCTGAAAGCTTCCCCCCTTCTCTCCTGCAAAATCAAATGGGTGACTGCATTGTTCCCCCAACGACACAAATCACCCAAGCTCAGGATGCTAGGGACCTGCTCATCCCACAGCTCCTCGGTGACAACAGGAGAGCCTGCATCATGTCTCTTAGCACCTTGGTCCACATTCTTGGAGGCAGCTCCCCTCTTTTGCCAAGGCCCTGAGGTTTTGAGTTCTCTCAAGCATGGCATCAGGGTGAATTGCTCTACTAGCGTCAGTGCAAAACTGCTTGCATAGCTTTCCCAAAATCTCCAGGTGAAAACCTGGAATGATGATGTCCTACTGATGCCGCATAAAAACAAAACCTCAGCAAAACAGCCTTGAAGAGTTGAACATTGCCTTGTTCCACGCAGGCTCTTATTCAGTTGCTGACCTCTCAGGTATGCCTTGAAGTCCTTGAATGCTCAACACGATGGAATATGTGGTTGCTGCCAGAGCAGCCCTGGTGACACCGGGCACTGGGACAGCACTCCAAGGGTACTAGTTGCCACATAGCTATGTACATTTGGCCCATCGCCACATGCCAGATTGCATGGTTTGCTCACAGCCGGTGTGGAACAGCTCTCCTCCGAGGTGCTGGTGAAGCTGGTGCTCTGCGGGAGCACGGTGAGCTTCAGCGTGGGGTGACCCAGCTGAGGGTCATGCTTCCTGGTCAGGCAAGTCACCCCTGAGTGCCATGCACAGGGGACACTGAAGCACTGGTGGCCTCACTCTCTTTTGCTCTCCCAGCCCCATACTTGCCGTACTCTGATCCTTGCAGCTTGGGGCTGGAGGAGCAGACACTGCTCCACCCCAGGGTGCTCAAGCTCTTGACTCCTGAGATGCACCACAGCCTCCATGTGGTCCTGAGCTCTGGTGCTCCCCAGGCAGAGGGGAAAGGGGCAGGGTGCAAGTGCTTTGGCAGGTGGAGCGGACCACAGCAGCTGTATGCCACCCAGGGCTGGCCATTACACTGCAGACAGGGCTCCATCACTCCAGATTTCTTTACCACTTGGACTCTTTCAGGGCCTTGTTTCCCTCCTGCACTGAGCATGACAATGCATATACCAGCCCCAAGCCCAGCACCATGGCAAACCGTAACTGCAGTTGGACAGTAGCCCTCAGTGAGGAGGATCCACAGCAGCTACAAAGCATTAGTGCCACCACTGATGGTCACCCCGGAGTCCAGATCACTAAAGATATTTCCTGGCTGCCTTGGTGCAAGACTAGGTCTTGCTCAGCACCCATGGGAGCAGTTATTGGTCTGCCATGGAGCCAGGGTAGCTGCAGGCCATGGGACCCAACCAAGGAAACGTTGACATTGGATGTTCTCCAAACTTCATGCTCGGAACTCTTGGAGTTCCTTCCATCCTTAGATGCTCTCCCCCTCCACCTCTCAGCTGTCATGCTCTGCAGCTTGCCAGCACCCTAAAAACAGGATGACAAGCATTGATCAGAGATCAGGTTCAGGTGAACCTGGACCTGCGATGCAGTGCTGGATATGCCTCTCCACAGGTGGGATTGGACTCTGGCTCTAGAGCTGACCTCTCTGCTGGCTAGCTGCTGTTCAGGCATTTCTTTTCTCCCTTTGGAAACCCATGGCAGCTTTGCTAATACATTTTTGACAGACTTGTAAGCCGTAGTTGGAGGAAGGTATCAGAGGGGGAAAATGGAGTTTAAAGATACCCGGCGCACCTTTTAGTTTTATCTGATTTGATACTTCTCTGCATCATCTGCCATTTCACGTCTTCCCTCCCAGCCAGGTCCCTCAGAAGGGGTGTTGGTGCAGCACAGCCTCAGTTGGAGTGGCCAGCCAAATGTCCTCCAGTCATCAGGAGTGCATCCACAGTTATGTGGCAGACTAACTCCCTAACAAAGCAGAAACCACAGAAAGATATCAGTTGGGAGGCACCTCTGGAGGTCATAGTCCAATCCCTGTGCAGGGCAGGGCTAACTCCAAAGCCAGATCAGGTTGCTCAGGGCCATCACTCTGATGGATGGAGACCAAGGATGGTGAGCCCACCACCTGTCCACCCTGTCCCAGAGCTGCACCACTCTCACAGGGAAGAGTGCTGTCCGTGGCTGTAATTGGAATTTCCCTCATTTCAGCTTGTGTCTGTTGCCTCTTGTCCTTTCTTGGTGCGTGTCTGAGAAGTGTCTGGCTCCATCTCCTCTATAGCCTGCTTTGGGTAGTTGAAGACAGTAAGTAGATCCTCTCTTCACCTTCTCTTCTTCAGGCTGAACAAACCCATCACTTACCCTCCTCTTCTGTCCTGTACATTAGTCCCCAACCATCTTAACATCCTCCAGAATCACTCCACTTTGTGAACCTCCCTCTGTTATCGGGAGGACCAATCTGGACACAATATCCAGACTTGGCCTTACCAGTGCTGAGTTGAGGGGAACTATCACTTCTCTTGACCTGCTGGCTGAGCTGTGACTGTTTCAGCCACCCATTCCTTGCTGTCCGAGGCCTGGCTCACACCATTTCAAAGGCAAATACACTAAATTCTCTCTAAACCCTTGTTTTCCAAAGGCTGTAGCTGAACAGTCATTTAGGTAGCTGTAATTCCTCCCCTCTCCAGCATTCCTCCGCGGCACTTCACAGCCGTTTATGGCAGTCCTGTCTCAGCTTGAGCAATCGCCCTGAGGATCTGCCATTTTATCTCCCCATGGGCTGGACTGTGCATCACCCCCTCACTGGGAAAGAAACGCTCTTTCCACATCAAGGCTTGCTTCTAGCAGTAGCTTGTTTCTTCAGATCCCTCAAAGAGAGGCAACTCCCCCCACCAAGGTCTTCCTCCTGGTGCTGGAGGTTGGGATGAAGCACTTCCCAGGCCCTTTGTACCCATTTTCCAGGACACTACTCTCCTTCCAGCAGCATTCCTGCCAAAGACTTAATGATTCTCTTCCACTCCTTCTCCTGCAACCTGCTGCGTTTCTTGAATCCCTCACTTAGACTGCTTTTTCTCCCGTGGGTGGACCTCCCTGCAGCACACGTGGCCTCCCCAGGTTCCCCCAAAAACCTGAGCACGTAGAGCCGAGCTCCTTCAGGAACTGTTCATGCTATCGCCTTAGCACGATCTCCCCAGCTGAGCAAGCTTTCTCCCCATCACCGCAGTGTCACTCCCCGGTGTCCTGCCTTGCAGAGCTGGTCTCCTGGGCTCACACACCTTCCTGTCACCCATTGCAGAGGATCATTGAGTGACTGACCTGGGGAACCGTCCTCCTGAAGGGAGAAAAACTGGGTGCAGATGTGAACTGCAAACTGCAGACACCCACGGTCTTATCTTGCACGCGTCTATCTTGCGCTTCAGAAGAAGCCTCCTGTAGCTGTTCCGAGAGTGTGATGTAGATTAACCTCTTCTTCTCCCCTGCAAATACCAAGAGGGGAGATTTAGCAGGTAGGGACATCAGACTAGTAAGTGATGTGGAGTATTAACTCTGCCCTCTCATGATTTAAAACAAGGTAGGCTTCGATTACACCCTTGCATGCCGATTCGGTACTAATTCATCCTCCTGGCAAGCTGATAGCAGCCTCTGAGGCTTTCCTAGACGAAGTGGAATTGCTGCTATATCTTTGCCGTACTCTCTAATTGATTCTCTAATTCACAGTGCCTTAAACACTCATGCACAGGGGCAGCAAGCACCCAGGCGGAGACCCCAGTGATGCACACGCTGAGCTGCCCTCTCCCCGTTTCCTTCTCTCAGGATTAGCCTGCACTTTCCTTTGCCCTCCTGGCAAACAGCTCACCTCCGTTCACTGCAGTTCACCAGCATTTGCCTGCAGCCCTGTGCACTAGCTCAGACCCGCTGGAAGTGGCTCGCGCCGATGTGGCCACATCCTGCGATTGCTGGGTCCACCCCCGCCATCTGATGAGGCTTCACCCTCACCCAGACCTAAGACCGTCTGGGCGCTGCCCATGCCCTGGCTGGAAGGAAGCGGGGCGCCCCAGCCAGGGGAGCAGAGCTCGGTGCCGATGGCAGCCCTGGCTTGGCAGATCCCTTTGGGGCTTTGCGGCAGGTTGGGCAGCTTCTGCTATGAATTATCCACACGATGGGCAATAGCAGGCCTGGCGAGAGGGAAAGGCTCGTGCTTGGTCTAAACCCATCCGCGCTGCAGTGTGGTCGTGCTGTCATTAGCGGCAGGGAGCTGCACGCCTTTTCTCTGTCATTTCCCAAGGATTTGGGGCTGATCCTGTCCAAGCAGTGTGCAGAGGAGCTGGGCTGGTGTGCAAGCCTGCTCCCACGCTGATGCACAGTAGGGTCGTACCTCCGGAGATCACCAAAATAACTGGTTGTGGAGATGTACCCAGCTTGGCTCGCAGCTATCCAGCTTCCCAGACAACTATTTGCGAGAAGATTTAAACGACTTCCCTTCTCATCTGGAGCACTTCATGCTCGCTTTGCATGGAGGTAAATGGCTGTCCAAGAGGCAGAGCTGCAAGGGCAGAGGCACTCCTATCTGGGGGTAAATACACAGAGTGGGTCCCTAGCTAATCCCCAGTACAGTCTATTAACACCTTTGTTGCAGCACTGCCCTCAAATTACCCCCGATGCACCCGCGCCAGCTGCAGCGTCTGCCGGGGCAGAGCTCGCTCCCTCCGGAGGCAGCATGGCAAGCAGCCGAGCTGGCGCAGCAGCCTTTTCATCAGCGCAACACGGTAAAGAAAAACACCCAGCCAGATAGTAGAGATTTGAAGTCAGATTTGAAGACAGTCGGTTTTTGCTTGGGGACACTTTCCAGGAAAATTGTGGTTAGATTTTTAACTTTCTTTCCCAAAACATAAAAACTCAAGAAAAAACATGACTTTGGTAGCAAAATGTGTGAGAAAGCGAACGTGAGCTTTTAGAACTTCCAGGAAAGGCTGTCCTCTTTCAGCCAGTCCAGGGCCAAGCTGCGTCCTGGCAGCCCAGGGAGCAAGGGGGGCTCTGACGGCCCCACGGGGGATCCTGCTCCTGCTGCACTTGGGAAGGCCGAGCAGGCTTGTACCTGCCAGAGGACCCTCAGCTTAGCTGTTCCCCTCCTGCTGCTGCCCGTTTCTCTTCGTGCAGCCCTGCATCTTGCCAGATCCCCCCTCCTTTTGCTGTGGATGGACAGCAAAATACTCATTTTGCCATGAAAGCAGGGGCTGCAACACCTTAAACTTCTGGATGGGCTAAATGAATCACAGGGCAAACAAGGTGCGACTGGCTGAAACAGTCAGTGCTGACCCACGCCGGGTTTGGTCCCAGGCCGAGCCCTGCTCCCGCCTTACCCCATCCCACAGAGACCCCTTAGCCGGTAGTGGGGTCTGTTTCCCCATTTCTCCAGCAGCGTGGGGCAGCGGGACCTCCAGCCTGTTTGGGGCATCCCAAACCTTTTTCGTGGCTCAGCGTGGGGTTTGCATCCATCTCCCCAGGAGATAATTTCAGGGAAGGGTGGGGCCATTTTCAAGACGAACCAGGGAGCAAAGATCAGCCTCATAAGTCCCAAAACTGAAAGGATCGTTAATGGGAAAAAAAGGCGGTTAGTGGCGAAGCCCAAAGGCATCTCCCCTCTGTCTCCATGTCCACTGCAGCTCCGTGGCCGTGGCCCCACCAGCCTCGCGCGTGGCCGAGGTGGCCGTCTGCGGCTGCGGGGCTGTGGTCCGCAGGCTCGGGCTGCTCCTTTAAGCTGGTTGTCGGGGCGGGCAGCACTGGTGAGGAGCGTGTGCGGGTAGCCTTGACCGGCAGGATCTGGCCGCACGCCCGGGAAACCCATCCCTTCCATTGGCTCCTCTGCTTGGCACTACCACGCTGTTTGCCTTGTGCCACTGGGGAAAGTTCAAAAACCTGGAGATAGCGGAGTGCCCAGCGCGTCGCCCAGGCCTTAACTCTCTGCAGGCTGGAGCCGCGGGGACACGGGCCCTTCCCCAGCCCCTGGGGCCGTGGGTTGGGCTGGGTCTCCCTGGGGAGACTGTCCCCGTCCACCCCTGTGGGTGGGAGCACCCACTCCCAGACACGTCCCTGCATCAGGCTCTGGAGCCGGAGGGGTCCCCGGTCCTTGTCCCCCACAGTGAGATGGGACAGCAATGCTCTCCTCTCCCCTCCGCCCCGGTGCGCTGCCTCCAGCTGCAGAGCCATGCAGGACCAGCACAGGGGTCTTGCTGCCTGCGCTGCTGCCTATTCGGGCTGCCTGGCTCTGACGTCGAGGACAGCACCCTGTCTGCAACGAGCCACCTGCCCGATGGGCTGCACAGAGCTCCGAGCCGAGCTCCGAGCCGAGCCGGCACAGCCGCTGAGGGAGGGAGCCCCACTTGCTGTGCGGTGCCATGCTGTGCAGTGGGAGGCAGATTTCAAGGCAGGTTAATGCAGAATCGGCCAGTCTTTGTTCGAGGGTGCTGGAAGGTTTCACAAGCTTGAACAGACAAGTGTGTGGCTTCTTAAAGCATTAGCCGGGCACTGCTCTCATCCCCAGCACCTCCCCGGGGACATGGTCTGATGGCACCTTAGGGTGCACCCAAGGAGATGCTGGCAATGGGGGAATATGGCACCCTTACACCCAGCCCAGCTTCTACCTTTCTTCTTCCCTGCATGTGCCGTGGATATGTGGGACCCAAAGCAGCACTGAGATCTTTAAGGGACAAATTCTTGGCTGGGGAAGGACGTGGGCTTCCTGGGGAGGG
Organism: Aptenodytes patagonicus; assembly: GCF_965638725.1. NCBI lineage: Eukaryota > Metazoa > Chordata > Aves > Sphenisciformes > Spheniscidae > Aptenodytes > Aptenodytes patagonicus. Next base: position 482,499 of record NC_134965.1, on the reverse strand, counting down.
ATGCCGTGCAGCCCCCAGCCTGCTCTCAGAGGGCCCCTCTGTGCAGCCGGCATTGCCCCGAGGCCTGCCCCGGTGGGTGGGAGAGCCGAGACAGCCGCTGGGCTTGCAGGGAGAGGTGAAAAGGATGCCAAGGTAAAGCAGAGAGACCCCAGCCTCCCCCGCGGAGCTCCCGGGGCAGCAGGACCCTCAGGACCCCCGCCGGCGGGTGCATGCGAGAGGGTCGTGTCCCTCGGCTGGAAGGAAACAAGACAGTGAAATGAGGCTGCCTGCACTGCAGGCCCCATTAGGGACATCACCGCCACCACAACGAGCTGCAGAACAAACACGTCTGCCTCGGGGAGCCGGGAAACGGGAAGGAGGGAGCCCAGCTCGGGCTGGGGGCCGGAGCGAGGGGCGCAGGTTTGCAGGGATGGGTGCGGAGAGGAGCCCAGGGCAGCGCTGGGCTGCGGGCAGGGCTGGTCCAGCTCTCTGCCCCTCTCAGGCAAGCAGCCCTTAATGTCCTTAACGTCCTCCAGCTTGCTGTCCTGCCTTCCCCAGACCCGCGCACATGGCTGATCCTGCCCGCCCCGCTGCCTGCGCCCGCCCCGCTGCCTGCGCCCGCCCTCAGCTGAAGGTAGCGTTTCCAAGCCCAGTCTGGCATTAAAAGGAGGGTCAGAAATAGCTGCCCAAATGCTGCGATGTGGCAAGAGCCACAGCAACATGTGTCCCCAGGCGTCTTGCCTGGGCAGGAGACTTCTCTTCCCGTACCCCGGGGCCGGGATGCAGCCGTCCTGGTTGGGGGCAGCGGGGTCCCACCTCGGACCCAGGGTTCGAGCCTCAATGAATCAATTCCTCCATGTGCTGTGCTTTAATCCCAGGGGCTCGAGAAGCCTCGTGTGGGTCTATGAAGCTCCCGGTTTAGGTCTGTGCTGCTCTCAGCGTGAACAGGAGCTCAGGGTGCTCCCGTGGGTGGTCCCGTGGGTGCCAGACAAGCAGCCTGCAGCAGAGCCACACAGCTGCACCTCTCAAGGCACGGCCCCCTCAGGAGACCCCGAACTGGGAGGGCTCTGGGATGGTGCCCCTCAGCCTCTCTTTTGCTTGGTGTTTTAGTGGGAAGCTGGTGTCTCCAAAGTGGAAGAATTTCAAGGGGCTGCGGCTGCTTTGCCGGGATAAAATCCGTCTCAACAACGCTATCTGGAGAGCGTGGTACATCCAGTGTGAGTATGGGGCCAGACCCCGCTCCGTCTGCCAAGTGCTGGGCAATGTCGAGTGCCATGGGGCTGGCACCAAGGCAGCGATGTATGGGTGCCCAGGCACCCTCCCCTGCCCAGGGATGGAGACGTGGGTAAAACCAGCTGTGTTTTCCCCTGTGTAGATGTAGAGCGGAGGAAGAACCCTGTGTGTGGCTTCATCACTCCTCTGGAGGGATCGGAGGCTGATGAGCACCGAAAACCAGAGGTAGGGCATGGTTCATCGCAGCTTTCTGGGCCAGGAGCAGGTCTGGGTGGCACAGGTGGGAGCTGGGGACACGCAGGGGGCAGAGCTCATTTTATTTCATAGATTTGCTGGGAAAGGTGTTTCTGACGTGGCACAAGGAAACCAGCCCTGGCTGCAGGGTGATGGGGCTGGGTGGCTCAGCTGTGACCCCCTGTCCTGCCCCCCCAGGCTGTCGTGCTGGAGGGCAACTACTGGAAACGCCGCATCGAGGTGGTGATGAGGGAGTACCACAAGTGGAGGATCTACTACAAGAAGCGGGTGAGTGGCTCTGCGGGTGCTGCTCCCCATTCCATGGCGGTGCCAGCGGTGGGATGGGACATCAGCGTGCACAATGTGGAGCCGTGGCTGACTGGGAGCGGGACATGGCAGGCTCTTTCCAGTGTGGGAGGGGGATGCTGGCTGCCCCTGTGGTGCCAATGGAGGGGAGCTCGGCAGGGACCCTATCCACAGCTGCCCGCGGTGCTGCGATGTGCTCCGGCAGCCCGACCTGGGCTAACTGTGACCTGCCCGGTGCATGATCTGCAGCTGGGTTTGGCAGCGCACCCACAGCACACGTGTTGGTGTGGGTCAAGCAGGGCCACGGCTCACCCACAGCGCTCCAGCTGGGCTGGGATTTGCTGGCATGCCACTGGCAGCCACATCTCACCCCGGCAGCACGTGCTGCCAGGCAGGCCGGGTGGCTCTGCATCACTCCCGGCGCCTGCTCTCAGGCATGCTGGTACCACAACCTTGGCCTCCCACCATGCTGGGTGGAGCATGGTCCAGCCTTCTCCCCAGCTGCTCGCTCGGGACTGATAAAGGCTGGGGGTGCCATGGGTGGGCAGGGTGCTGGCAGCCTCACACAGCCACACGCTGCCGGTCCCACCACTGCGGCAGCTGCTCAGCCCAGAACCTGTAAAGGCAGATGTGAACTCGTGGCAGCCATGCTGAGCCTCCCAGGGACCCCCCTCCTGAGCGCTGGCCCCCTCTGCCCCACACTATGCCCGCCCTGGCTGGGCGGTGACACAGGCTGTCTTCTCCTTCCAGCTCCGAAAGTCCACCCGGGAAGGAGAGGTCTCCAGTCCAAAGCAGGTGAGTCCGCTGGGGAAGGGTAAGGAGGGGGGGAAAGTGGGGTGCAATGTGGACCCCTGCGCTGGGCAGCCTGGGAGAAGGGTGGATGAAAGCCCCAGGGCATGACGAGCCCAATGGTGTGGGATGCCAAGCACTTGGGATGCCGGATTCACCCTTCTGGAAGCACCAACGTGCCAAGTGTGAAGCTTTGGAGTGATAAACATTGTGAGGAGCATGGGAGCTGCCAGGGAGAGCAGCTGGGCAGCCAGGCATGGACCCTACCCATGAGAGGTGCCCACCTGGCTCCTTTGCTCCATCTCATGCAGGATGAGGATATCTGGAGGCCAACGGAGAAATGGTGCAACCAGCTCTTCTGCAACGTGGTACCCATGCTGCTTGGGGATGAGGAAGAGGAGCCGGGGGGTAGGCAGCACTTCGACTTGGACACCTTCCTCTCAGACATCTCTGACACCCTCTTCACCATGACACAGACACCCAGTGCCCACCAGGCACTCCCCGAGGATGGTAGGTGCCCCAGAGCATGCTCTAGCAGTATGTGAAGGAGGAGGTCCAGGCAGGCAGCACGCACTGTAGCACCTTGCTGCCTCTTGGCTTAGCCCCTGAGAGCTGCCGCCTGTGTCCTTTGGGCAGACAGGATCCCCTGGCATCCCTCCTGCCGGAGTGAGAGCTCTGTTTGGGCAGGGCGGGAGCAGCCTCTTCTCCGGTGGCTCCCTACGGACCAGCCTGGGCTGTCCTGGGTGGGATGGGCTGAGCTGCCCAGGGAGTGCTAGCCCCATGAAGGACCTTGCACCAGACCCCAGGGCAGGGCTGCCAGCCCTGGGTAAGCAGCGGGCAGGTCCTGCCTTCCATGGCCACTCTTCGCTGTCCCTGCCTGGCCAGGTCCCTGGAGCTCCTGCAGCACCAGGCAGGTCCTGTGCCGAGGATCAGCCTTTCCCTGGGATTCTTGGGCGCTGGATGAGGTCGCAGAGGTGCTGGTGGGCAGGGTGGTGGGAACGGGATGGCCCCGGGTCTCCACAGGGTGGGCACCCATCTCCCTGCCCGTGCACGGCTGCAGGGCAGGGTGCAGCGACGCAGGGTGACTCTGGGGTGCCACGGAGGGGTGGCAGCTAGGCAGGTGTGAGGGCAGTGGTGGGAGGAACCCTGAAGGGGCGTCTTCGGGGTGCAGTGGCTGGGCCCCAGTGTTGCAGCTCTGCCCTCTTCCAGCGTATGTTGGGAATGCTGACATGATACAGCCGGATTTGGCACCTCTGCAGCCCAGCCTGGATGATATGGAGATCTCAGGTAAGAGCCAGCCCGGATGCGGTACCACATCCACACAGCCCAGCATGCTCTGCACCCCACGGCAGCCCAAAATGGTGGGGTCAGAGGGTTGGCCAGGCAGCAGCAGGAGCTGCTGGGGCAGCCAGAAAGCACCAGACATCCACTGGCATGGAAAAAGCAGGCCAGGGTGCTGCGGCAGGCTGCAGGGCAGGGGCTTGGCATGCCTGCCCGCACCCGGGGCGGAGCCACAGCAGGTTGGGAAGGGCCTGGCCAGGAGCTGTGGGAGGGGATTTCTACAAACAGAAGGTCTTTCCAGGAGTGCCAAACCACCTTGTTTTGGCTGCAGACAGAGGAAGGACAATTGTCCCCCACAAGAAAGAGGAAACCTCCAGAGAGCAGGTTCTGTGCTGCTGTGTCCCCCTCCTCACCCCACGTCCTGGCCAGCCCCAGGCTGAGCAGCCTGGGGGGCTGGCTCGGAGCTGGGACCCTGCGCTGGGCTGTGCTACGTCCCCTGGGGAGAAGTCACTGTCCCTGCCAGGCTGGCCCAGAGCCAAACCTGGCACTGGTGTCCAGCTGGGGGCAAGGGGGCTGCCAAGTGGAACGCTGAGAAGCAGGCAATGGCAGCCTCCTCCTGTGGGGCTGCCACCGGTGCTGCCATGCAGGCTCTGAGCCATGCGTGTCCGTGAGCGCCCTGGAGTCAGCTGGGACGTGTCCTGGGCCCAGCTGTGCAGTGCAGTGTCCCCGTATGCCAGGGCAAGGCACCGCTGGTGCATGCTGCACCGGGGACGAGCTCTGCCCTCGAACGTGCCAGAGCTGGTGGCCTAGGCTCACTTTGCAGGGTGGGAGCCGGTGTGGGTTGGTGGCTGCAGCCCTCCCAGGTAGCTGGTGGCCTCAGGCAGCACCAGCATCCCCGGACCCCTCTGTGCAGCTGTGAGCACCCTGTGAGCTCCACGGCTGGTCTCCACTTCCTTCGGCGGGAGGAAACAAGGGCGCTTGCGCCATACGGCTGCAGGGTGATGCAAGACCAGATGCTGGCGGGGAGCAGGCTGGGGCACTCTGATGTGCCAGGGCAGGCGGTGGGATGCCCCGGGGATGGATGGGGTAGGAAGGCTCTTGCCAGCCCTCCTCGGCTCGTTCCCTCCAGAGGTGCCATCAGGGTGAGCCGTGCTGGGAAGAGGGTCTGTCCCCACTGCTGGCCCTTTGCCTCCTGTCCCCAGGTGCCCCATGTGGGCATCAGTCACTGGGAGGTGGGACGGCTCCAAATGGGTCAAACTGACACTTGACAAGTGTCCCTTCCCCCGAGAGGTCCTGCATGGTGCTAGAAAGCTGCACCAACCCCTTTCAAGCAGCACCTTGCCACAACAGTGTCACAGCAGCAGCCCCAGCACCTCTCTTTGTGGGCCCAGCTGCCGTTCGTGCCACCAGTGTGGCACGGCCTCGTGTGCAGCAGGAGATGGCAAGGGGCACGGCGGTGCCCATCTGAACCAATATATTTCTACGAGCAGCCAAGTTGTCTTTTTTCTTCCTGGGGAAAAGGCCTGCGTTTTGCTCCGGAGTGCTGCCTGGGAATGGGATGGGTCTTACTGCAAGCCACTACATCGCAGGAAAGCACCCCTTCGTGCTCTGCCCGTGCCCAGCGGCTCCACGTGGGGGGACTGCTGGGGCTGGGGAGGGTCCCAAGCCCAGCTGGGGTCAGGGGTGGCATCCCAGGTGTGGCTCATTGTCTGTCCAGGCGCGGGCTGCTGAGCACGGCTGGAGAGAGGCTTGTGTGCCCCAGGGCAGGGCAGCACCCTGTGGGGTGCTCAGAGACTCGTGGGTGGGAGTTTTGTCTGGGACATGGCATTTCCTGGAGCAGCTTGCCCGGATGACGAGAGGTTAGAGTACCGCGACAGCCGAGTGCCGCGTGTGAGCGATGTGCGCGCTGGCGGGATGTGGGTGTGCGCTGGGTGGCGAGGGTGTGCTGGGCGGAGGTGTAGGAGCAGAGAGGTGTGCGCACACCATGCGATGGGCAGCGCAGGGGGTGTGTGACCACGGGGCTGTGGGAGGAGTGGGGAGAGGAGGTGCTGGGTGCTAGAGCTGCGGGTGCCAGACAACCCAATTATGTCCTCAAGGCCACTTTTCTAGCAGGGTGTGCGATGGCTTTTCATGGCTCGGGAGCAGGGATCCCCCCAGCAGCCTCGTGCAGAGCGCCGCGGTGCAAGTGTGCGGGGTGGGCGCCGCGACGGTTGGTGCAGGGCTCCTGCAGGGTCACAGGGCTGTCACCGTGTCTGGTGGCTGTGGCAGAGCTTGGCGCCTGTCAGTCAGTGCGTGCAAACCAATCCCCAAATGAGGAAGCACCTCGTGTCCGCGGCGGGTGCCGGAGCGCAGTGTGGGGTGGATGGAGAAGTCCTGATGGCAGAGGCGAGGGAGCAGCCCAGCCCTGTGCCCTGCTGGCACCACGCTCCAGGTAGGACCCGTGCCGGGCACCAGGGAGCTGGGGGCTGGGCTGGCCATCCCATGGGGTGGCATCACCCCGCCGTGCTGCAGGGCTCTCCCAGAGCCTGGGGCCAATGTTGGAGGGTCCTTCGTTTGGGAACGGGCTCTGTAGCCCCAATCCCATTGGAGAGCAGCCCCAGGTTTGAACGGGATGCCAAAGGTGTGGTGTGCCGACCACATGGGCTCTTCCCCCTTGAGCAGTGACATGCCCTGGCCACGCTGTGCGGCCTGGGAGCAGGTCAGGGTGATGCAACAGCAGAGAGGAGCGTGGGCAAGAGCTGTGGGGTGGGGAAGGGGCAGGAGAAAGGGAGGACAGGGCACCCAGGGGCTGCGAGCCACCTTCCATCCCTGCAGCACAGCGAGAGGCACAAGAGGAATCGAATCTGCAGAGCTGGGCACCAGAAATGCCTATAAATACCCACAGAGCTTCAGCGCCAGTGGCAGGGGACAGCCTGGCGTGGGCATGGCGGAGGGCTGGGGGCAGCGTGGAGCTGGGTACTGCGCCCCGGGGAGGCTGAGACCCTGCCTGGCAGCACCGCGGCCCACACCGAGTGCCGGCCCATGGTGGGGCAGGGGTGGCTCTGCGATGCTCCCGGGCATTCACCGTGTCCTTGGCAGGGGGAAGGGGCAGTCTGAGGGCTGAGTGGGGCAGCTCAGCCGTGGCACTGCCCCGTCTCGCACCGGTGTTACCCTCGGCTGGCAGCACATGGCACTGCCGGAATCGTCACCATGCTCAGCCCCATGGCATCCCACGCTGCTGGCATGTTTGCTCCTCTGGTGTAGATTCAAAAGGGTCTCAGGCTTTTGTGGGTCCCAGCCAGGGCACCCTGGGCGCTGGAGCCTGTGTCACAGCCTGGAGGGAGCGCAAAGTCCTTGCAGCCCTGCCAGTGCCCGTGGCACAGCTGCACACGCCAGGCAGGCAGAGCCAGCATGTGGGCTCGGCTGGGCTCTGCCGGCAGCAGCGCAGGGCCTGGAGGCAGCAATGCTCGCGCCAGCCGAGGGGTTGGGAGCATGGCTGGGTGTTCCCCGGAGGGGATGCGAGCACCTGCGTCCTGGGGTGGCTGCTTGGGCACAGAGCCTGTGCCAGGGGCTGTTGGTCAGCTGCCTGCAAACCCAGCCAGCGTTCCTGCTCCATCCTATGGGGAAGCATCCAGCAGCCCCATCCCTGCCACACAGTCATCCTCTACAGGGAAAACCTTCCCCATGGCGATGCCCGAGCCAGCACTGGCACAGGCAGCAGCAGCACCGGCACCAAGCCGAGGCATGCGTGGGGCTGATGTGCCCAGGGAGCTTGTTTCACCGGGCAGGCGGCTGCCCGAAGTGTCAGGCCAGCCCTTTGTGCCGCGGCGTCTGGGCCTGCGGAAGTAGCAGGGTTGTGGGAAGGGGAGAGGAAGGGAGAGGGAGTCGCGGCAAGGTCACAGGGCTCGGCTTCGGGAAGGCCATGGGATGTGGTTAGCCGCAGGCTGCCCGCACGGCAGCGCCGGGACAGGGAGATGAGCACTCGCCACGACCCCAGGGGACTGTCCCCTGCGGCTCGGGGACGCTGCGACCCGCTCCTCCAAGCCCTCCTGCTGTGGCTGCCCCGCAGCCTGGGTGTCGTGGTCCCTGCCCCAGCACTGGGCTAGTTCAGGAGGGGCGGTACAGCCACACAACCCCCTGGGAGCAGCCCCAGCGCTGGAGCACGCGGTGCCCAGCTGGGTGTCGGGGACGGGGTCCCCACCCTTGGGTGGCAGCCCTGGGCGGGTTTTCCTGTCCCCATGCATGTGGCAAGGCTGGCCCCAGGCACGTGGCCTGCCTCTTCCCTCCATACTCCAGCGTTTCACAACCTGGGTGCCAAATCCGCTGGTAGAGCCAGAAGCTGCCCTGGCCTCGCAAGGTGAAGGCAGGACTGGCAAGTCCCCAGCAGTGCCGGTAACAGGGTACGGCTCCCTCCAGCATGCCCCAGGGCTTGTCACCCCCTCTCTGGGAGGGTCCCTTCATGCCCGTCACTCTGTCTCCACTTGGCCCTGCAGATATCTTCACCGGCCACCGGCCACCACCATCACAGATGCAACCGAGCTACCAGGAGCCGCCCTGCTTCGTGCCCATGGCCGAGCCCGTGTTTGGCAGCGGGGGGTCCCTGATGGGTGCGCGGGGGCTGCCCGCCAGCCCCGAGGCACCACTCCCACCCGGCACCCTCCTCCAGGTGAGCGGGACCCCAGCCCGCAGCCCATGGCTGCCGGTGGCCCAGCCACCCCCCTCTGACCCTCCCGTGTCTCCCGCAGCCCGGCGGTGCCTCCCAGCTTGGCCTCCACAGCGCCTTCCTGGGCCCCGAGCTCCCCTTGGCCCCCCTGTCCCCCGAGCCCCCCGCCACGGCACCCAGCGGCCTCAGCCCCCAGCTCCGACACAAGCCCCTGCTGCAGTATGGCCTCCCCAGCAAGTGCCTCGGGCTGGAGCCGCCGGGACCCCCCTACGCCCCCCCCATCCCATCCCCCGGGGCACCGCTGCTGGGCCCAGACCCCCTGTTCTCCCCCGCCTCAGCCCCCCGGTCCAAGTTCCCCTACGCCGGCTCGCCTGGCCCCTCGCTCCTCGCCCACCCCGCGTCCCCCATCTCGGTGCCCTGCTTCGCCCCCCACGCCCCGGGGCTGAGCTATGCCGCGGGCATGGTGCCCCCGGAGTACCCCGTCCCAGCTGCCCCCCAGCTCCTGCCCCCCGTCCTGCTGGGCGACCCCAGGTTTGCCCCCCCCAAGGGGCTGCCCCAGGGCGGGGGCGGGAGGCCGAAGGCAAAGCCCGGCGGCACCAAGGCGAAGAGGCTGCCAGGACCCCCCGCGCCGCCCCACCTGGCCGTGCCCAACCCCTGCCTGACCCAGCTGCTGACCACAGGTAACAGGGCCGGCGGGCTGCGGGGGGACGCAGGGGAGAGCCGGTGGCAGGGGGGATGCTATGGGGGGCATTGGAGGGGGGACCCCGCTTTCTCCCCGGGGTTGGGATGCTGGGGATGCTGGGCAGGGAGCATGGCTGTCCCCACGGCAGAGCAGCACCAAACCCAGAAGCGAAGCTGTGCCCGGGGGAACCCCCCCCGGCTCCAGCAGCCCCCAGGGAGGGAGATGGGGCCCAGGCGGACCCAGGGCTTGGCCACAGGCACCGCTGCGAAGTCCTCGTGTCCCCAGCCTGGTCTCCGCGGCCCTCCACAGATGGGCTGAGGGGTCACCAGTGTCCTGACCAACCCGTGCATGCGATGGGACAGGTCCCACAGAAGGTGCCATGTCTAGCCCCATGCTGGGCTGGGGAGGGGCTGGGGGTCTCTGCCTGCACCAAGGCTCCCAAGGACGTCCCCGCTGCGGGGAGCAAAGGCACCTCTCTCCAGGGGCTGCTTCACCCTTCCCCGGGGCAGACGGGCAGGGAAGGGGCTGCAGCAACGCCAGTGCTGGGGGCTGGCTGTCCGGTGGGGCAGGAAAGGTCACCCGAGCCCCGACACCCTCACGCAGCAGCACCCTTCTGCTCCCTGCCTTCTTGCAGCCAAGCAGGAGCCAGCCCTGGATGCCCCACACCTGATGGGCGCAGGACTCATGCCCGCATCCCCTGTCTCCCCGGTAAGCACTCGCCTACGCCCCGGGTTGGGAATTGTCCCCCCGGGTCAGGAAGTGCCTTCTGCTGGTTGCTGGGGCAGGGGTAGAGATGGGGCAGGTGGGGAGATGGGACTCTGTGGGGTCACCCGTTGCAATATGGGGCTGGACAGGCACGGGGCACGTGGATGGGGTGGCAGGAGTCACCTGAGTGTTTTCTCCCATAAAAGAAGCAAGGCAGAGGTGGGAAACACCCCACTTGCAGGGCCCCTTTCCTGGAGATGCTGCCCTGGGGTGATGGGACTGGGGCTGCCCCTGCAGATGGTGGGATGCCCCATGGGGATGGGGCGGCACGTCTACCTCCCCGCTCCCCACGCGGGCATTCGGCTGCCAGTGCCCAGGCACCGACCGACCAAAGGGGAAGGCCTGGTCCCCGGCGTGCATGGGGCGGTGGCCCCCCAACCTCCCACTTCCCTCTGCCTTCTCTCAGCAGCAGAGCGCTGTCCCTGACGTCCCCGACACCTTCCTCTCCAGAATGGCCCAGCTGAGCCCAGGACTGGCTCCTGGCTCCAGCCCTTCCCAAGCAGTGCCGGTGCCGCTGGCGGGCACCCAGCCGGGCCCACCGCTGGTCCCCAAGGCAGAACGGCTGTCCCCCACATCGGCTTGCGGTGAGTCTGGGGCACCCCAAGGAGCTCCACAGGACACTGCGTTTCCTGCAGGGAGCTTGAACCAAATATTGTGGGAATGTTTCATTTCGGCTTCAATCCCAGCTATTTACATTTACCCAGCTGAGCACGGATGATTTCTTTCCGCGGGAGAGGGCACAGCCCCTTCACCTGCCTCCTTCTACAGGGGCAAAAGCAGAAACAGGAAAAGACAAAAAGGAGCAAAATGTCAGACTGTGGTTTTGAAAACCCAGATCTTGGTTTTCAAGTGGAAAGCACCTTGCTTTCACCCGCAGAAACCAGAGCGGTGGCTGGAAACCAGGCTGTGGTGTCGTTCCCAGTTTCAGTTTGGTGCTGCAGACCACGGCCTTCCTGCCCTCAGGACTCTCTCCTGGTGATTTCCACCCCAAGAAACGCCACGAATTTAAAATGTCACATCCCAAATGTTCCCATTTCTGAGCAGTTGTAAAATGAGTGGGATTTGGGATAAGACAAAGCAATAAGATGTGGTCGGATGCTGGACTGGAGCATCCCCATCAGCTGAGTGGGGTGGCTGCCCCAGGGCCGGGGTAGCGCTGCAGCCTGCTCCCCTCTGCCCGTCCCAGCGCGGGACCCTGCTCTCAGCCCGTCATGAGGGGCTGCTGCTGCTGCCGCCCCTCTCCCCAGAGCACCGCCTTTCCTTTTCCAGGCAGCGACTGGCCCAAGCCCAGCCAGGCTTCCCCGGGACCTGCTGTGAGGCTGGGTGCTGGCATCTCCCTGCACCACCCCGTGTCCCGTCGGGGCAGGCCTGAGTCCAGCAAGGTACAGCAGGAGCAAGCGCCGCCTTTGCTATGGGGGCACCGTCTCCATATGCTGCCATGTCTCTTTCCTGCTGCCCCCCAAACTCCACCCCCCACCCTTGCTGTGCGCTTTGGGCCAGCCCGTCCCCGATGGGGCAGGTGGCCCAGGGCTGTCCCCACTGCCAGGAGGTGCCTGACAGCGCTTGCCCACAGATGGAGAGCCGCCGCATCACGCACATCTCCGCCGAGCAGAAGAGACGCTTCAACATCAAGCTGGGCTTCGACACGCTGCACAGCCTGGTGAGCACGCTGAGCGCCCAGCCCAGCATCAAGGTGAGCGCCCAGGGCTGTGTGGACCGACCCTGGGCACGCAGGGACATGGTGTGTCACCTGGGGATGCTGCATCCCTGGTCTGCCCCCGTGCACGGGGCTCCTGCCCTGCACCCCAGCCTGTGGGGCAGGAGGCTGCAAGCCCGCACCAGGCACATGGAGGCTCGCGTGGTGCAGCCGTGCCAGGGTGGTCTGGGCTCTGGAGCCTGTGGCAGAAGCTGCCAAGGCTCGGCAGCAGGGAACATGGCACCGCGCGCAGCCAGCCCCGCTGCACGAAGCGCCGGGTGCCCCACGCCCTGCCCACCCTGGGGGGGGCTTCCTTCGACGTCTCACCCTGTGGCCCCCGCAGGTCAGCAAGGCCACCACTTTGCAGAAGACAGCCGAGTACATCTGCAAGCTGCAGCAGGAGCGGGCAGCCCTGCAGGACGAGGCGCAGCGGCTGCGGGAGCAGATCGAGGAGCTCAATGGCTCCATCAAGTAAGAGGGGCATGGCTGGGGGAGGTGGGAGGGAGCCACTGCCTGCATTGGGGTAGCCAGGCAGGGCAAGCGGCAGCACCGGGGAGGCAGCAGGACACAGCAGGTCTTCGGAGCATCTCCCAGGACCTGCATTTGACTCCGTTCCCTCTCAAACCCTGTTTCGGAGGGGGGGGATGCTGAAGAGGCAGTGCTGTGTGGGACCAGAGCATGGGGCCGTGCCCCACAGTCGCCCTGGGAGGTGGACACTGCCTGGCCACCCCTGCTGAGAGCTGAGGTCCTGCCAGAGCCTCTCCCCATGGGGCAGCCCCCGCGGCTCCCAGCCTCCTGAACATGGACCCACAGCATTGCTTGCGCCCCACAGCCTGTGCCAGGAGCAGCTGCCGGCCACGGGGGTGCCCATCACGCGCCAGCGCTTCGACCAGATGCGCAGCATGTTCGACGAGTACGTCCGCTCCTCCACGCTGCAGAACTGGAAGTTCTGGATAGTATCCTTTGGGGCCAGCGCCTGCTGCTTGCTCTGACTCCTCCACCAAACACCAGGCCCTCTGGTTCACCCGCTGCTCCCAGGTCTGTGGGGTCCCTCCACCTCAAGAGGCTCTGGGGACCACGGGGAGATGTTTCCCAGCCAAGGGCGCATGGTGGGAACACACCGAGATGCTGTGGTTAGGAGGAAGCTTCTGTTACAAGGGAGCAAACAGAGTAGGAGTAAATGGTCAGTCCTCGGGGAGAAGGAAAGTCCCTGGCAGAGCTGAGCTCATGCAGGGAAGAGCTCCTGGTGACACGGGAACTGGCTCTGAGAAGCAGCAGCCATCAACTAGAGATTAGGAAAGGTCCAAAGACAAAGCTGGGGACATGATAGCTTGGCCTTGGTGGCCGTGTGGCACACCCTGGAAACCCAGGCGTGCCCATGCCTGGGATACAAGTCTGGGCTCTACACGGTGGAGAGGATGGAGGGGACGGGGCCAGGGAACGGGTGGTCAAAGGGCTGGGCCTGCTTCTCTGTGAGCAGGGAGGGATTAGACACACTGGGACCATCAAGCCTGTAGAGACTGAGGCCTACAAAATCCCAAGGGGCAGAGGGATGGGCAGGCCTTGCTGCCCACAGTCCGCTCCAGTGCAGGCAGCCTGGGCAAGGCAGAGGTGGCTCCTGACGGAGTTTGGGAGCGTTGTGGAGCTCCTTCCACAGGACACTGGGTATACTAAAGCCAACACGGGCTCCAGGACGTGCTCATGGTGGAGGCATCTGCTGTGGATTACTACATGCACAAAGTCGCCAGTCCCCAGCGGTGGCCCCTGCAGGCTGGGAGCACCAGGGGAGCACGCTGGACACACTGGTGTCGTGCCCTGCTCCTGGGCACTTCAGAGGACACTGCACTAGCTGGCTGCTTGATCTGCTCTGGAAGAGTTGTCTTGTGTCTAAACAACCATTTCTGGCAGACCCAGTCGTGACGGGGGTTATGCAGCTCTCCCACTGCCTGCCCCGGGTGACACTTATGTCCCTGTCACCCCAGCAGCATGGGCTGGTGCCCAGCGTGGCGCTGCGCTGGGGAAGGCACCCAGCAGGTCTGCTCCATGGCCAGGCAGGGAGGTTTGTCCTGCTGCCTGTAGGAGGGTGCTTGCCCACACCTGGCGGGTGGGAGACCATGGCCTTGGCAAGGCTGGTCCTTAACTCCTCTGCTCCCATCAGTTCAGTATCATCATCCGGCCCCTCTTTGAGTCTTTCAACGGCATGGTCTCCACGGCCAGCATGGAGAGCCTCACCCAGACGTCTCTCGCCTGGCTGGACCAGCACTGCTCCCTCCCAGCGCTTCGGCCAAGTAGGTGGCCCTGCTCCTGTCCATGGCACCCCAAAGCAGCCGGGCTGGCCTGCTGGCACGGGCTGACGGAAAAGCAGAGGGGAAAAGGACGGGGGCGTTCTGGGGGGCGGTGGGGCTGGCGCTGCACCATGCTTCTGCCACACGGGAGGGAAGCACCCGCGGCACGTCCTGGGGCTGCGTGCTCGGTGCTTTTCCGTGCTGCTTTCACACCCGCGCTCCAGCTGAGCTGGCTGCTGCTGCCCTAACCCGAGAGCCCGTGTCCTGACTCGGCAGGGCTCAGCCCCCCCAGAGCCCCACAGGGTGGGTCTCCCTTTGCCCTTTCTGCTGGGGGCTGTGGCAGGGGGCTGTCGTGATGTTCCAGGGGCCACGGCAGGGCTGCAGTGGGGACGGGAAGAGCCATCTCCCCCGGGATGGGTTAACCCGGGCCCCTCCCAGCCCCCCAAGGCGGGGGGGGTGGGGGGGGCAGCTGACACGTCCCGCGTCTCCCCGCAGCCGTCCTGAGCTCCCTCCGGCAGCTGAGCATTTCCACCTCCATCCTGAGCGACCCGGCCTGCATCCCCGAGCAGGCGACGCGGGCGGTGGCGGGGATGGGCCGTGGCGGCGGCTCCTCCTAGCCGCCCCCGGAGGGGCTTTCCCGGCCTTGCCGGACCCTCGGTGCTGCCAGACGAGCGGCCCACCCGCGCCAGCGGGGAGCCCCCGGCGGGGGCCAGCGCGGCCGGGCTGCCGGAGCAGGGGGCAGCGCCGGCCGGCGGCGGCCCGGGGCCGCGGGGCTCCCTCCGCCACGGGCACCGGCTCGGGGAGTCCCCGCCCGCGCGGGGGCGGGGGCCGCGGCCGGCCCCCCCTGGTCCTGCGCCCCGGGGCCCGCCAGCCCCCAGAGCGGCTGGGGCAGCGCGGGGCCCTGCCCACCCTCGGGCAGGAGGCCTGGGCGCGGGGAGCTCCGGGGGGGCCCGGCCGTGCTGCCTGATAAAGGACTCGCTCTGCCCACAGGCCCCAGCGTGGTTCTTCCTGCCGGGGGTCTGCTCTGGGGCAGGGCTGGGGAGGGGGCGGGCAGGGGCGGGCAGGGGCAGGGTGAGGGCAGGGGCGGGCAGGGCGAGGGCAGGGGCAGGGTGAGGGCAGGGGCTGGCAGGGCGAGGGCAGGGGCAGGGGCGGGCAGGGTGAGGGCAGGGGCAGGGGCAGGGTGAGGGCAGGGGCGGGCAGGGCGAGGGCAGGGGCAGGGTGAGGGCAGGGGCTGGCAGGGCGAGGGCAGGGGCAGGGGCGGGCAGGGTGAAGGCAGGGGCGGGCAGGGTGAGGGCAGGGGCAGAGGCGGGCAGGGTGAGGGCAGGGGCAGGGTGAGGGCAGGGGCAGGGGCAGGGGCGGGCAGGGCGAGGGCAGGGGCAGGGGCAGGGGCGGGCAGGGCGAGGGCAGGAGCAGGGGCAGGGGCGGGCAGGGCGAGGGCAGGGGCAGGGGCAGGGGCAGGGGCGGGCAGGGCGAGGGCAGGGGCAGGGGCAGGGCGAGGGCAGGGGCAGGGGCGGGCAGGGCGAGGGCAGGGGCAGGGGCAGGGTGAGGGCAGGGTGAGGGCAGGGGCAGGGGCGGGCAGGGTGAGGGCAGGGGCAGGGTGAGGGCAGGGGCAGGGGCAGGGGCGGGCAGGGCGAGGGCAGGGGCAGGGTGAGGGCAGGGGCAGGGGCAGGGGCGGGCAGGGCGAGGGCAGGGTGAGGGGCAGGGGCGGGCAGGGCGAGGGCGAGGGCAGGGGCAGGGGCAGGGGCGGGCAGGGCGAGGGCAGGGTGAGGGGCAGGGGCAGGGGCAGGGGCAGGGGCGGGCAGGGCGAGGGCAGGGGCAGGGGCAGGGGCAGGGGCAGGGGCAGGGGCGGGCAGGGCGAGGGCCGGCCCGGAGCGGGGCAGTACCACCCCGCCGCCGCCAGGGGCAGCCCCGCGCGGAGCTCGCGGGGGGAGCAGCGTGGAGCCGCGCCCGCCCTCTTGGCCCCGCCCCCCCCACGCCCGCCGCCGCCGCGCCTCGGCGCATGCGCGCTGGGTCCGACCGCGCGGGGCGGGGCCGGCGGAGGGGCGGTCGGCGCCGCCCCGCTGAGGTGGCGGCGGCGGGAAGATGGAGGCGGCGGCGCTCGGCGGGTCGGTGCTGCCGGGAGCCCTCGCCCTCCTCCTCGTCCTGCTGCTGCTGGCGGCCGCGCTGCGCCGCGCCGTCCCGCGGGGGCCTCCCGCCGCCCCGCCGGCCGGTGAGTACCGCGGGTAGGTCGGGGGGGGCCGGGGCTGGCCGGGCCGGGTGGCGCCGAGCTGACCCGACCCTCCGCTCCCCGCAGGCCCCAGGGCGAACGGCGACGCCGCCGCCGCCAGGCCGGAGGAGCACAGGAAGGCGAAGCTGCCGGCAAGGGCCCGGAGGGACAAACCGCAGCAGCACAGCTTCGCCCACCGGCTGCTGGTCGCCGCCCTGAAGGTACCGTGTGTGCCCGGTACCGGTGCCCTGCCGGGCCCGGCGCCTCCTGCCCCGCCGGTGCTCCCCCCCCCCCCCCCCCCCCGCCCCGCTGTGACCGCGCTCTCTCCGTAGGGCCACAGCGGCTCTGTCTCCTGCCTGGACTTCAGCAGCAGCGGCAAGTACCTGGCGTCGTGCGCCGACGACCGCACGGTCCGACTGTGGAGCACCCGGGACTTCACGGCCCGCGAGCACCGCTGCCTGCGTGCCAACGTGGGGCTGGACCACGCCGAGCTTGTCCGCCTCAGCCCCGACTCACGGTAGGGCCAGGCCTCCCCACCCTGGGGACCGCCTGGGGCATATCGGCACCAGGGCGTCCTGTGGACCGGGCTGCACAGAGGCTGCACCCCTCCTAGGGTCTTGACAGCGCCACTGATCCGTGAAAGCAGCGGGCACTTTAATGTGGTGCTGAGGGCGAATATCCCAGTGCCCAGCTTGCCACCCCCGTGGGAAGTGCTTGTTAAGGTCTTTGCCAGCAGGCCCTGCGGCTGGGTTGAGCTGCTGAGCCTCTCTGGGGCCTGGGGAGAGAGCTCTTCCTGGCTGGGAAGGTTGGTTGAAAAGCATGCCTTGGCACTTTGTGAAGCAGCCTCTTTTAGAGAGAGGAAGGCATCTCGTTTCTGGATGTGGAGCAATAAATTCTGTTCTTTTCCATTCAGCATTGCAGTTGAGCTAACACAGGGAGAGAACTTGGTGCCCTCGTAAAGCACACAGCTTTTTATCTGCCAGCATATCCCTTTCCCCAGGTGCCACTGAATGAGCTATTAGCTTACCTGTTGTAGCTAGGCTGAGCTGAGGTAGCCTGTTTCTTAATGCTTCAGAGTGTCTCTTCTTCCACTTAGGGCATTCATTGTTTGGCTGGCGAATGGTGAGACTATTCGTGTCTATAAAATGACTAAGAAGGATGATGGCAGCTTCACCTTCACTGCAACTGCTGGGGACTTCCCAAAGAAGCACAAGGCTCCTGTCATTAACATAGGAATTGCAGAGACAGGTATGGAAACGACAGAGCTGCTCACTTGTTGAGGCTCTCAAGATCGGCTTTGATTTCCTTGTAAAACAAGAGCTGCTGGGTTGAAAGCGTTGGAGTTTTTGGCATTCTCAAGGCCCGTTTCTGCACCAGTACTTGATTCTCTGTAGTCTCTTAGATGTTACTTTTTAGCCTTTGTTTACTACTGAGTGAACTGAAAGATGTCATTTTCAGACAAACAATATTCCTGTAAGCACAGAATTAGCACCCTGACATGCGCGGTCTCTTAATTGACATTTTCAGGGATGCTGTTGCAAAGAGGTCTGGTCTCAGTATTGAGAGGATCGCCATGCTCTGGCCCCCCGGTCTGTCTTTAACCAGTCAAAAATCTCTCTAGTGAGTTCGTATGGTCTATCTGGGATCTTCTAGAAGAGAGGCTGGGGCGGGTATGTGTTACTGGTGAGGGCTTGATGCTTCAGGTATGTGACAGCGGGCAGTTGGAAGTGGGTGGACGTGAGTTCACCTCTGTAACAGGAGAGCAGAGAAAATGTTAACTGAGACCTTTGTTCAGCGTGAAAGTGAAAACTTAGACCTGCAACAAGTACCTGAAAGGTAAACAGGCAACTCCCTGTCTGGGCTGAGGTGAAAAAGGGAAGGCATTGCAAGTGGAAGTAAGCAGGAGTCCAAAATGCTGACACAAACAGTAATCGTGGATAATAATAGTGTGACTTGTAGTCAGCTACCTGCCCATAATCCATGACTGGAAAGCTACAGATACCTCGAGTTGTGTTTTGGCCGTCTGGGGAAGATGGAGTCGGCCGCGTTACTCCTGTGGTACCAGCTTAGTGCTGAGCTCTGCAAGGGGGATCTGAGGGGTGCTGGGGCGAGGCGCACGTGTGGTCTCCGTGTGCCTGTTGCCAGCTGACGGCTGCTGAAGCCAAGGGTGCACTAATGCATAACCAGGAGCTGAGTCTTCTGATATTGCTCTTGGCTCTGTCCCGTGAGACTGACACTCCTTGAATTTTGGTGCTGCTTTTGGTTTTCTTGACTGCCCAGGCGCAGGGAGAGGTTGCCCTGCTTAGGGACCCTCCCAGGCCTTAGGGAAGTCTGTGGCAGCGTTAGGCCTGGGAGCTCTCCTGATCTTTGCCTTGTCCCCCCAGGAAAGTTTATCATGACAGCTTCCAGCGACACTACCATCCTGATATGGAGCCCGAAGGGTGAAGTCCTGGCCAGCGTTAACACTAACCAGATGAACAATGCCTACGCCACGGTGTCGCCCTGCGGAAGGTGAGGGGTGTGAGGTAGTCCGGGCTGCTCCTGCTGCGGAGTGGGAGTCTGCAGGAGTGAACAGGAACCTTGCTCCTTCCCAGAGGACGTCATCACTTCAGACCACTGGCAATTAGCTGTTATTTTAATGCAATTTTCTGAGGGTTCCACATTTTAAAAAGCGATTCCGGCCCCCAGGAGCAGCCCCTCCAGGAGCGCTGACTCTTGCCTGCGTAGTCTCAGACACTCAGAGGGTTGCTGTTGTGCCTCAGCGCTGCTTTTCCTGTTAACCACCTCCTGAAGAGCTGAGGAGAACAGCATTGGCCTCAGAAAGCGGAGGTGGGACGATGCAAATGGTGTATGCAAGGCAAACAGCATTTCTAACTTGTTTTTAACCTTTTCAAGGTTAATTATAAAATTAAAATCTTTATTACTGAGAGATTGTTTATCAGGAAAATCGTGTTCTCTGCTCTGTCTCTAACTTGTTGCTGCAGGAAGACTTGCCACGCTCCAAGCTCAGTGAGTTTGGGGATCAAAAGCACTTAGCTATTTTATTTTGGCCTGGGAGTTTCTCATGCCCAAGTTGCGGAGTTGCTGCTCTGGTCCCTGGTGGCCTTCCTTAGCGTTCCCTTTACCAGCCTGGTTTCAGTGAAAAGTGAAAACTTTTTCAGCTGACCAAAGCAAAGATTTTAACGTAGGTGTCTGGATAGCTTTGCCTTCACAGAGCCCCGTCTTGGGCACCCCTCCACGCAGGAGGGCTGCCCCTGGCCCCTGCCTTGCTCAGGAGGCCAGAGGGGAGCTCTGTAGGGCTGGCCCCACGGCCCGGACGAAGTAGGTGCTCTGTAACAGATACCCCGTGTCTTTCACCCAGGTTTGTGGCATCCTGTGGCTTTACCCCTGATGTAAAGGTGTGGGAGGTGTGTTTTGGCAAGAACGGAGACTTCCGGGAGGTGGCCAGGGCTTTTGAGCTGAAAGGCCACACCGCTGGCGTGCATTCCTTCTCCTTCTCTAATGACTCGAGGAGGTAAGTGTGTGTTACCTGCTGCCTGAAATAGTACGCTTTGACTTGCCCTCGGGACACGTGAGCTCGCCCCTTCCAGCGTACGCCAGCAGCCTGTGCAGGGGGGCTGCACCCCTGCACGGTGTGGGGGGAGTGCTGCCCTGTGTGCTCTCCGGGGAGCCCAGGGCGGCAAAACCCTGACCGGCTCGTCCCACCTGCGTATTCCCCGTGGATTTCCTCCTGGGGGTGACTGCTGTCCGTGCTCTGGAAGGGGGACGAGGACTGTACGTGTGTGCAGACTTGTGCTTCCCAAAAGAGCTCTCCAGCCACAAAGGATTCCTGGTTCGCAGGCGTGGCAGGGGAAGAGGTGCTGCCCGGTTTCCTTGCGCTCACCTGTGCCCTGTTTCCTGGCTGCAGGATGGCGACTGTTTCGAAGGACGGGACGTGGAAGTTCTGGGACACAGATGTGGAATATAAGAAGCAACAGGATCCGTACCTGCTTCTGACGGGGAAGTGCGAGGTGACGGAGCCTTGTCGCATCGCCCTGTCCCCCGACGCTCGAGTCGTCGCTATCTCTAGCGGCACAGACATTGTTGTGTACAACACAAGACGAGGAGAGGAGGAGGAACGCTTTCTCGGTGTGCACGGACAGTGCGTAACAGACTTGGCTTTTGACACCAACAGCCGCTACCTGGTGTCATGTGGGGACCGGGCCATCCGCGTCTTCCACAACACTGCCGGTCACAGGGCGGTGGTGGAGGAGATGGAGGCCATGCTGAAAAAAACTGCAAACAAAGCCACCCGAGAGAGGCTGGAGCAGCAGATCTCCAGTGCCCGCAAAGCGCTGGCCGCAATCTACGGCAAGAAGCACTAATCCTCCCCCCGCGGTGGCACGTCCCGGCTCTCTACGGTCGCAGGCAGCCGCGTTCTGCCTTTGGGGATTTGGGGGTTTTTTTAATGACACTGACCAACTTGTAATAAAAGAGCGTGCGGACAGCGCGCCCGGGGCCTTCCTCGCGTGCTTTCTGACCGTAGCCATGGGGAGCCGGACGGCGCCTCTGCCTGGGGAGGGTGGGGGGCCACCCAGGGCGACACTTGTTTCCTTCCCATGGCTTGTCCCCACCCGCTGTCTCAGCGACATCCCGTGGGAGTGATCGCTCAGAGAGGGCCAGTGAGGTTTTCTGGGCTTAGAAAAGGGGGTTTTGTGGGGGTTGGTTTGGTTTTTTTTTTTTGCGGAGGAGCTGCCCAAGCTTGATCTTTGATCTCTGATGCGTGGCAAGGGGCAGCGCTTTAATGCTGCTGCCTGCAAACAGGCAGGGCCCCTTCCACCCGCGTCGGGGGGTTGAGGTGATGCACAACCGGCGTGGGCACGGCTCGGGGGCCTCTGCTCCCGGGGTCGCGCCCGGCGCTGGGCGGGACTTGCCCCAACGTAAGATGGCGGCGTCGGCGTCGCCCCGCCTTCGCGTCCCCGCCTTGCCCGCAGGAGGGCGGGGCGAGCCACGCAGGCGCACTACGCGCCGCCGCGCTTCCCCTTCCCCCCACCCCCCCCGCTCCCTTCCTCCGGGCGTGGCGAGCGCGGTGACGCAGCACGCGCGGGGCGTGGGCGGGGCGGGGCGCGCGCATGCGCGGAGAGAGGCGGCGGGTGCTGCGGAGCCGGGGCTGCCGGGGCTGCGGGCGCCATGTCGGGCCGCTCGGTGCGCGCCGAGACCCGCAGCCGCGCCAAGGATGACATCAAAAAAGTGATGGCGGCCATCGAGCGCGTCCGCAGATGGTGAGAGGCGGGGCCGCGGGGGGGGGTGGGGCCTGCCCGGCGTGCAGCCAATCACCGCACCACACGGGTGCCGGTGGAGGCGCTCCGGTAGCGAGTATCCAATCAGCGTGCTGCGTGGGGTAGCGGGCGGGGATAGCGAGGCAGCAGCCAATTAACAGGCCCTGTCGGCTCGGGTGTGTGGGGGGGACCGGAAGCGCCGGTGATCGGCGGGCGGCGCGACCAATCACAACGAGGTGTGCGGGGTGAGGGGGCGGGGGCGGCGGTGCTCTGGATTGGCGTTCCCCTGGGCCAATCGGAGCCTGGCGGGCGGGCGGGCGTGGCTTGTTGCCAGGGTACCGGTTGCCAGGCTTCCCCCGTCCGCGCCCCCGGGGCGGGGGGGCCCGGCGCCATTAACGGCTGTGTCCGCGCAGGGAGAAGAAGTGGGTGACGGTGGGCGACACCTCCCTGCGGATATTCAAGTGGGTGCCGGTGGCGGACAGCAAGGAGGTGGGTACGGCGCGGGGCCGGGCCCTTCCCCTCGGGGGCCGCCCCGGGCCCGGCCCGCTCCGCTCCGCGGCGGGGAGCCGGAGCCGAGCCGGGAGCTGCCGCCCCCAGCCCCGGCTGAGCAGCTCGCCTCAGTCGCTCCGCAGGGGAGAGGCCCGGGGGCTCCCCGGTGCGGCCTCGGGGCGGCTCCGGAAGCCGCCGCTTCCCCTGGCCTCTCCGCCGAAGGCCCTGCCCCGGGGCGGGCCGGCTCGCCCCTGAGCCTGGACCGCAGCGTCTCCCCCGATCCCCGTCTGCCGCCGCCCTGCGGCGATGCAGCCGTGCTGGCGGGTCTGTAATGTTTTTCCCCCTTGGACCTGAGCTCACGCGCTCTCGGACGATCCCCTCTCGCTGCCTGTGATCCTTTTTGCCTCGATCCCCAGAGGAGTTGTTTTTATTTGGCGGTACTCAAGGACAGGCGTCAACTCCTCCTTTCACTCCTGATTCTGAACCCTTTGTGGCTGAAGTTTTGCCTCCCGGTTAGAAAAGTGCCCAGAAAGGAAGGGGAAAAGGCCTGCACGAGCACGTCCCCCGGGCTGCTGGGAGAGAGAAAGGGGAGCAGCTTCTCTGGAGCAGTTTGTGCACCTCTGCACCCTCTTGCCAGTGGTGGGCTCCTCTGACCTCGTGTTTTCTGCTTTCCTCTCTCTCCTCAAGAAAGAGAAATCCAAATCAAGTAGCAGCACTGCCCGAGAACCCAATGGCTTCCCAGCTGACACCTCTGCCAACTCCTCTCTCCTTCTGGAGTTCCAAGGTGAGTCTGGCTGAGCCCCCTTCAAGCTGGGGGAAGACTCCAAGGCCTTATAGAAGCTGGGATGTTGCTGGCTTATGTACGCTACGCATATTGGGAAGAGCAGCACGTGTCTTCAGTGCGGGGTTGCGTTGATCCACTTCTGGACTGTCCCTGCTGAAACTATTCGTTTTTGCTGTCAGAAGGAATCTTAATTGGCTGTTTCTGGGATCTTCCTGTGGGAAGCCTCATAAGGAACTGGAGGAGTGGGGGTTCCCATTCCCACTTTGCAGTCCCTGCGGGGGAGAGGCCGGTAGCTGCCTGCAGCTGAGCCCTCTGCTTCCAGCAGTGACTTGCATGGACCTTAGGATGGAAGGGCAGAGGATCTCCTTGACGTTGCTCTTGATCCCGGAGCACTGCAGCCAGCCGCGAGCAGGCCGGGTTCTGTGGTAGAGCTGAGCAAGGCTCAGGCAGCGCATGGTCTCACTGCTGGAGCAGAGCTTGTGCCTGTCCCCAGCCTTTCCACTCGGCTCTCCCTGCGGCCGAGGAGGATCAGGGAATGTGTTGGCACTTGCAGTAGGTGCGGTGAGAAGGTTAGCGTTGCAGGTCTGCAGTGTGGGACAGCTTTATCTGGAAAAGATGTGTGCCAGGATTGCCTCCCCAGCCGGAGGCAGGTGCTGAGCGTTGCTCCTGGTGTTAGGTTGCTGCCTCGCAAACAGAAGAGGTACAAAACCCCGGTACACAGGCAAGAGGTCTCCTGCCCTCGAACGCCTGGGGCCCTCGCAAGCTGCAGACGTGAGATTTGGCGGCACAGCGCTTTGCATCGCCCCCCCTGCCTTCTGCTCGTTCTTTCCAAATAGCCCAGGGTCGCTCTCTGTCTGCTCAGACTCATTCGCCGGGCAGAAGCACCCCCTCTCCCGTGGGCCAGCTGTGTATCTGATGCCAGCCATGTCCCGGCGGGGAGCCTTGTGCCCGGCAGCCCTTACGTTGATGGGTGACAGTGAATCCCCTGTACTCCGACTGCCTCTGACTGTGCTCTTCCTTCTCCCCAAGACCCCGGCTCTCAGTGCCGCCCTCGGCTGCCTGTGCCCCCGGGTCAAGGTGCTCTTCTTCACTAGGTGCTGTTTCTGCAGATGAGAACAGCAACCAGAGCTCCCTGTCGGACGTCTACCAGCTCAAGGTGGACAGCAGCCCCAACTCCAGCCCCAGTCCCCAGCAGAGCGAGTCCATGAGCCCTGCCCATACGTCCGACTTCCGCACGGACGACTCGCAGCCACCCACACTGGGGCAGGAGACACTGGAAGGTGGGTGCTGGGCCGGGAAGGGAGGAGGCGGACGGCCCTGCTGGAGCCGTTACTTGTCCGGTGGGTGACTGAGGCACTGCTGGGAGACTTGTGTCTTCTGCTGGAGGTCTCCTCTCCTGGCTCAGCACTGAGCTGGGTACTGCCATGCTCCTGGGTCGGAAGTTCCATTATCCCTTCTGTTCTCCCCAGAGCCTTCCCTGCCTTCCTCGGAAGTTGCAGACGAGCCTCCCACTCTCACAAAGGAAGAGCCAGTCCCCCTTGAGACTCAGGTAAGGGAAGGAGGATTGAAATGTTGTCTGAATGCGCACGGACCCACCTTGGCCCTTTCACCGTCAGTACTGCCCCTTGTAGCAGAATCGTCTCGACGGATGGGCTTGCTCTGCAGTCCCAAAGCGCCCTCCAGGAGCTCCCCCAAACCTCCCGGCTTTCCGAGCTGTCCCCTGGTTCAGTTCAGGTGTTAAAGTGTGAAGAAAGGGTGTGGAGGTGGAGTAAAACAACGATTCTAGCTGGCTCCGGGGCTGAAGTGGGTTCCCATTCCTGGGGCTTCCTCACAGATGAAAGCCCGGGGTGTCCCCACAGCGTGACACACAGCCTTGTCTAGGTCCGCGTGGCTTGGTGGGCACGCTGCGCTCCTGTCACTGCCCGTGACCTCTGCCTCTGGCTCTTGCAGGTAACTGAAGAGGAGGAGGACTCCGGTGCGCCGCCTCTGAAGAGATTTTGTGCCGATCAGAACTCTGTGTGCCACACGGCCTCGGAGAGCTAGCCTGCCCGTCCCCGGGGAGAGCGCCTTCGCCAGCCCCTCGCAGAGCCGCCCGCCCTCCCCCGGGGGACGGGGTGCTTCCCTCCAGCCTGCCCCTTCCCCAGAGACGGGCGCTCCCGCCACTCACGATCCAGCCTGCCCTGCCCTGCCCTGCTCTTGGGGGCAGGAGCCTCCCGCCAGCCCCGGCGGTGGCAGCCTGCGCTCCCCCGGGCAGACAGGGCTGCCACCAGTACCTGCAAATTCGCCTCTATTTATTGGCTCCCTCTCTCCCTGCTGACCTGTCCTGTAGCGCGGGGGTCTCCGGCGGGTGGCCTGCACGCGCGGGGGGAGTTGTCTGCGGGGCTCCCTGCTCTCCGTGGCCCCCGAGGCACTGGCAGACCATGTTTGCCTGCTGCTGGCTCCCCTGCCCTCCCTCCCCTAGGTGCTGGGAACGGGAGAGCCACCTTCCACCCGCACGAAGTGATTTGTCCCCTCCCCCGTGAGCGCAGGCGGGAGGTGGGATGTGGGGGGTGGTGGGGGGAAGAGGCCGAGTCCTGCCCTGCCGCGGCAGGGATGTGCGCTGGGACGCTGTGCAATAAGCTGCTAGTTTAAGCCATTAGTGTTGGGAGAGACGGGAGCGCTCCCCCCGTGGAGGGCAGGTACTGGCCTGCCTCTGCTCTGCCGCCGGGCGCTGCCAAAGCCCCCGCGGGATGGACCCCGCTCCCCTCGCGGCTGCCCCGGCCCCCCCCCCCCCCCCCCCGAGAGCCGGCAGAGCCCTGCCCCGGCCTAGGTACTCCCCGTCCCCGGGATGGGGAAGGATGCGGCAGGGCGCCGGCCCCCCCCCCCCCCCAGGAAGCCCTCCCGCCCCGGGGCTCGGCCCCCTCCCCGACCCCCCGGCCCCGTGCTCCCGCCGCCGCCCCGCGCCCGGGCCGCCCCTCCCGGCCTCCCCCGCCGCCACTGCATGTCCCGCCGAGTCTGTGATCGAGCCTGGCGAAGCCGAAGGCGCGGCCGCGCGTGGAAGTGGAAAGTTATTTTAGCACTGAATAGAATATTTTTAAAATTAAACTATTTGAAATACAGCGCCCGGTGTCTGCGGGGCGGGGCGGGGCCGGGCGGCCGGCGGGAGGCTCGTAGCGGGCGGGAGCGCCGGGAAGGGCCGGGACTCGCCGCCCCGCCAGACCCAGCCCGGTGCCCGCGTCCACCCCCGGGAAGGTGGCGCAGCGGGGCCCCCGGTGCCGTTGTCCCGTCCCCCCCCCCCCCCCCCGCCGGCCCGGTGCCCCCCAGCCGTCCCCTCGGCCGGTGCCCAGCGCCGCCGGGGAGCGGGCGGGGGAAGGCGGAGCGCGGCCCCGGCCCCCGGCCGAGCCGGCGGCAGCGCACGGCGGCGCCGCTTCCGGGGCCGGTTGCCGGCGGCGGGCCCGGCCCGGCGCGGGCAGAGGAGCCCGGGACGGCCCCGCCGCCATCTGCAACGGCCCCGCCGAGCGGGGCACCCCCCGGCCCGGCCGCGCCGTCCCTCGGCGGGACCCGCTCTGCTCGGCAGCCCGCTCCCAGCCGGGCCCCCGCCCGAGAGGCGTCTGGCGGCTGGTCCCCGCGGCCCCCGCCCGCCCGGGGGGCTCCGGCCGCGGCGCGGGGTCTCGCAGGGCTCCGCGGCTGCGGCGGCCAGGCGCGGGGGGACGGCGGGCGGCCGCGTCCCGGGGGAGGGGTCGGTAGGAGCTGCTCCTGCGAACGGGCAGCCGCTGCCTGGTCGAGATAGTCTTGCACGTAGCTTCAAGATAACGATTAGAGCCCAATATGCAAAAGAGCCCAATAAATTAGCTTAATTAACATGACGTCTGTGGGTGTCTTTGCAGTAGTCTGACTTCGATTTGCTTGTGCGTTGCAAATAGTGATTTCCATTTTCCAGTTCATTAAATCTAGCGTGCGAGCCTAAGCCGAAGGCGTACGGTTTCCTTTGTCTCCCTGCCGTGTATAATCGTTAAGTGTTTTTAATAATTTACCGTTTCAGGATCAGGATGGCCAGACAAGAAGGGCGGCTGCTGATTAATTTGAAAACGAACTATCCCGATGTGGTGGTAGATACTGAGAAAAGAGTTTTAGGAGAGAGATCCAGAAAGAAGACCTCTCGCAGTCAGAAAAGGCAACGAAAGGAGCTTTCTATAGCAGTGCGTGCGTTGCTGAATTCGGGAGGAGTGGTGAGGGTGGAGAGTGAAGACAGGAATTGCCGCTTCCAGGAGCACGGCATTGGTCTGGAGGTAGGGCAGAGCCTCAGGGGGTGCATCGACCACACCGAGACCAGCGAATACTTCACCGTGGATGCAGCAGCGGAGCCACTTGCTGCTTTTTGTTAAAACATGGAGCCGGGGAGGTCCAGAGCAGAAAAGTGCATCCACAAAGCCGTGTTATCTGTAGCTTGAGCACTGCTTTGTCCTGTTGGTCTTTCACTTCGGTTGTTCCTATGACTTGAAGCGATGCTGCTGGATTTCTGAGGGAGAAGGAAAGCTGTGCCAAGCGCCGTGATGAGGATGGGCCAAGCGTTAAGAAAGCTCTGCTGAATTGTGATGGGGGAGCAAAGGAGACCCCTCTGGACACCGAGGAGCGCAACATCCAAGTTGCCGCTGCCAGGTTTTTAAAGAGAGACAGACTGATGGTTGGGGAGGTCCTGGATTCCACAGAGACAACACATACCGAATTTAAGAGCTTCTCTACAGAGAATATCTTGGAATACATTAGAAAAACCCTTCCAAATTATGCCTCTGCCTTTGCAACCAGTCAGGGTGGTTATTTATTTTTTGGAGTGGATGACAGCAGTAAAGTCATTGGAAGCCATACTAAAGTGGAGAAAGAAGCTTTAGAAAAAACAGTAGCTGATACCATGGGCTCAATGCCCATCCATCGCTTCTGCGGCCCTCAGGCTGGCGTGCAGTTTAAGACGTACATCCTGAGCGCTTACGACAAAGCAGAACGCTTGCAGGGCTACGTATGCGCTGTGCGAGTTGAAGCGTTTTGCTGCGCTGTTTTCCACGATAACCCTGAATCCTGGATTGTGACGGGTGACACGATTGAAAGATCCAGCGTCAGGAAATGGACGGAGCTCATGACGGCTGCAGACCCGGGTAAAATCTGCATTTACGTTAGTGCCAACTTCATTTTTGCCTTGGTTTGTAAACTTCCAGGAGGAAAGACCAACTTCTTTTCTTCTGTGTTCTCACCAAACCTAGAAAAGGGGCTTCGGCCCACGGCACAGTCACAGGCACCAGGGGTGACGGTACGGCAACTGGCCTCCAACGGCAAACTGTTCTGTGAAGCATTACTCTCTGAACTGGTTCAGCAGGACTTTTTTAAGCACTCTCAACTGGAATAAGCCTTCCTAGGGATCCCATGTGCCCCTAAATGAAGTGGAAAGATTCAAAACCGCCCAGGAGCTTCCATTACTCTTAATGAGAATTGCAGAAAACTTGTGAAGCTGGCTTTGTCTGTTAAGATGCTTAGAAGGGAGTGATGTCCTGGTGGAAATCTGGCCCCTTTAGGTGCCTAAAAGGCGTTTATTTTGAAAAACAAAAAAGTCCTTACTGGTGCTGATCTCCATGGAGTGAAAGCCCCAGTGCTTGATGCACTAGCGAGGATTAATCTCCATGCCCTGGTTTGATCTGTGTAGATCCAGCATCTTGGCACAAGTTGTGTGCCAGCACTAAAGTAAAATAATCATTTTAGCTCTAATGGTGATGTCAAACTGACCTGCAACTTTTCTTCTCCTTCCCCTTATCAAGTACTAAGAACACCTGCAATGAAGTCAGCAACACTAGGGTAGCTAGTAAAACCTGGTCAGTCGTCTCTTCGGAGATCAGCTTGAGGTTGAGCAAAGTCCTTTCAAGTCTGCAGCTCAGCGAGCAATGCGCACTATGCAGCAGGTTACAAACCGCTCCCCCTTTCCGAGGCTCACACGCATTTCAGATGTCTACCGAAACGTCACTTTGCATACGTGGTGTGGCTCCGTGGCTGTCAAAGGCTGTTTTGAAGGAGCAGGGGTGCAAGGCTTTGCTTGTTTTAAGAAATGTTGTCCCGCTTCATTGTGAAATCCTTCCCCTTCAAAAGCTATGTCCTGCATTTTCTTTCATCACCCCACAACAAGACCTGTACGGCGGGTTCTAGAGAGTTTATTCTGACCGCAGATTTGAATAAGGTGAAACTAACCCTCCTTTCCTACAGGTTCCCAGTAACACAAGTTTTCCTTGAGTGAGTGCCCATGGCAGTGACCGCATGAGCAAGGAATATACTGGCCGAAGGGGACCTCCTGTCCCAGTGGAGCCCTGGCCGCGCCCGGCGGCTCTGGCCTTGTGTGAAACCTCTCCTGTGGCCCTGGTCTGCGCTTAGGGCTGGGATACCTGGTCTCTTCAAAGGACACAGTCACACAAAAGACAGAGAGGGTGGTGTTGATAGGAGGGGAACAAAGCAGCAAGGTCTTTTGGAGAGGTGCATCTACTGAAGAGACTTGTGGTACACGTAGGTGGTTCCTGTAGGGTGCTGGTGTGCTGAACTGGCACGTCGGGCATCTCTTACCTGTGCACTGGGGTCTCAACAGCCTCATCCCACGTGGGGTCTAGATCTTGCTTTGATCTAAAGCCATCTATGCTTTGAGCCCTCTCTCTTCTACAGCACATCAAGATCCCGTTGGTTTGATGCAATACTGTCGTTCTTAACTATGTGGGCAGCATTTTCTTGAGTAGGATTGCAAAGGGACATTTTAAATTAATCATTTTAGTTATTCTTTAGTGCTGAGTTTTAAAAGTTCATATGGAAGGATTTTGATGGCTATAACATGCTTTTTTCTTCCCCCAAGATCTTTCAAATCTGGCTGATAAATTTGAGAATGAGCCCAGTTTCTCAAATGGTCCTCCTCTTATCAAGCCAGTTTATTCAAAAGCTGGTCTCTAGCGTGTGTCTGAACTCCAAGAATGCCTCTACCCAGGTAAGCTGTTTATTCTAGATTTTTTTTTTTAATTCAAGATTGTATTTGACAGAACTTCTAGGAAGATAATGTGATATAAGATTTTAGGCACACAACTGTTAGGGTATTTAAAAGATGCAACTGCTCCAAGAATGTTGATTTCCCTGATTTTTGAGGGATCTCTTCTTCCATTTTTGCCACTAAGTATAGTCCCTAATGCACACAATTGTGGAGAATATACCTGGTGTCCCAGGGGGTTGAGCACTGTCTGCCCCCTGTTACGCTCAAAAATCTTATGGACAAAGAAGAGAGAGAGAATAATTTATTTCTAGCATAACTGAAATCTAAGTAGTCTAATCAAGGAATTATTATTATTAGTCAAGATCTAATTATTACAGATAAAGGAAGAAAAAGACAATAAATGAATACGACTGTGAAAAAAGTAATACTACTACTAATAATAATAGTTACCTGCACGTTTCCTAGTATCCACCCCTGTTCCTGGCGTTACGCTCAGCCTTCCAGTGCCACTGAGGATCCTACTGTTGATGGCTCCGGTCTGCCGGGCGTTGTTAGGGTGAGTCGTCAGCATTCCCGGTTCTTTCGTCAGGAGTACGTAGCTGATGTTGATGGCTTCTTTCTCCTACTCCAGGATCCGCTTGGGGTCACTTGCTGTACGTTTGCTAACGCACTTTTACACCTTGTTCTTTCTTCACTGGTCTGTGAGTTCACTGCGCCATTGGAGTTAGTAAAGAGGGCGTGTTTCTCAGAAGTTAGATACTTGTTCTCCATTACCCTTAAAACCAGTTTTGTTCAGCTCCGGGGCTGCATTTCTTTACCTGACCATCTGAGAGCTATTTCTGGCCTTGGGATCTCCTGTGCTCTGTCTCTTACTGCCCCACACCTGAATTCAGCCCTGCATCCTGCATCCCACGTCTCAAGACCTCTGCTGTCCTACTGGGCCTGTATTTCTGCACTCTGCATCATCATGTTATAGGCAGAAACATCTCACCCTGTGCAGAATACCTGCTTGTTGCTGCTGTCTGTATAAATTGATGGTTGTTATCCACAGACACCTGGTTATTAGAAAAAATG
Organism: Aptenodytes patagonicus; assembly: GCF_965638725.1. Lineage (NCBI taxonomy): Eukaryota > Metazoa > Chordata > Aves > Sphenisciformes > Spheniscidae > Aptenodytes > Aptenodytes patagonicus. Next base: position 451,814 of record NC_134965.1, on the reverse strand, counting down.
CTATTACAGGTAAACCAAGTGAAAACAAAGCTCCAAACAGGTCAACAAAAATTCAAACAAAGCAACCAGACAAGCCTCCGACCTGAGGCCTTGCAAACTCAGTACACTCCCCGTGGCTTGGTACTAGCAATGCTGTACCGCTGGTCGGCAGGGCTAAGCACCAAGTGTTTGGGTGTCGGATGTCTGATCGGCTTAGACGTTTCTCTCACCCAGTAAATTAATTCTGCCATCCTGCTCATTGCTACGGGGGAACTTCAGGCTGGGGCACACAAGGGAAAGTAAAGCTCAGCCCTTACCATGGGGGGTGGAGAGCCTTGCCTTGGTTTTATTTTTTAGGTGAAGACTCTGATTATTTCAGAAACACTTCAGCTATAAAAGCAGCAATGGTTGCTGAGCAACAGATACTCCCACATACCAAGCCCTGAAAGACAAGGGAACAGAAGTAGCCAAGGGCAATGTAAATCCTATGATGTTTCTGCAGAGCAGGGCTATGGCTTGAGGTCAAGCTCTGAGACACATGGGAGACACAAGGAATTCCAGGTCCTTGTCCGGTGTCAGAACTGCTCCAATCAGTAGCAAACAGATACTTTCTCATTAAACATAGTCCATGGATTTTTTTTTCCAAATTCTGACCTATAGATGTATGTATTAATTGCTAATTTTTCTAATTATTTTTGTAATTTTGCTATCTTTTCACATCTGTTTTCAGGATTACTCTCAGATGATTGATTTACTGATCGGTTAATAGTGTTTTGGTACAGGATATGCAATTGCTGTTTCTTGATGAGAATGTGTTTTTTGAATGGAAGGCTGTGACACAGTCAGTGTAAATGTATGCTTGCATTTGAGATTTGTCTGTGTGTTATGAATGTGCATAGCTGTAATTTTAACCTGTAAATTTAAGAGAGGATTTGTGTCAATATTTTTTAAAATTACTGTTACTCATTATTTTGGAAGAGCACCAAGTTTAGCGTTGGGATGAGAGATGTCTTCGTGTATTCCCCTATATTTAATAGGAATGTGTGTCTATACATCAAGATGATGCTCCTAGGTGCCTTTTCCTATATGCATAGTGTTTTACCAGTCAGGAGCGTAGGAGATGCTGCAAGCAGGCTGCTCCATCTGGTTCAACCACTGGTCTCTCACTGTGGCAGCAACATATCCTTCAGAGGAATACCTAAATAATGAGAAGGCAGATAGAAAGGAGGCAGATCCTTCCACAGAGACTTTTCCTTATTCTGTTTAGAAGTCAGGCATGCCTGAAGCATGGAGTTTATACCTCTTTTATTCATATAAAAAATCCTTACAGATTTACCACCAGGTATTACGGGAATGCTGAATTTTTTACTCACATTAAATCATTTACTTTGATGACCTCATGGTATAATATATTCCTGCAGTAACTGGTGTGTCGAGTAAATTATTTGCTGTATTTTGTTTTTCTAATTTTTTATTTCTTTTTCTAGTGGCTTCTAATGAAGTCAAATGGAAGCCAGAAACCATCAGCACTGACCTGTTCTCAGAGTATCCTGGATTAGAGGATTTAATGAAAAAACAAATCCATCCACTTAACAAGGGGGTACTGGTATTTTCAAGGGGTTGGGCTGTTGACATTGGATTGCGGAAAAAACAGGGTGTTGTGTGTGATGTTCTCTTAGAAGCTGAAAATGCATATCCAGTATTGTGTACTGTAGTCAAGGACGCCTCTTCTGCTGAGTCTAAAAACTCGAGAGAAACTGCTTATGCATTAAAGTGGAAACTAGTCAATGATGGGGGATATGCTTCAAAAGTGTGTGTGATTCCCCAAATACTGCACCTGAATGGCACAAAGAACCGGATGGAAGTTGCAGAGGATGATGTTCCCCAGCAAGAAAACCAAGAAAACCCATGTGATTATGCCAGCTTGTACCCAGAGAATTACATCCTCACCTCCAGGGACATCCCCGCGTTCCTGCGTGCACTTGTGATTGTTGTGCTGCACTTTAAGTCCCACTTAAGTCACCATCTTGGCTGTGAGATTTTCAACCTTCTCACTCTGAAACAGTATGAGCTGCTCTCCAAGAACCTGCACAAAGTCAAGGAGCAGTTTGTCCTTGGTCTTCCTGGAACAGGGAAAACAATTGTGGCTTTGAAGATCACTGAGAGAATAAGAAACATTTTTCACTGTTCTGCAAAAGAGATACTCTACATTTGTGAAAATCAACCCTTGAAGAAGTTTGTGGGGTAAGCAGTAATGTGTATTTCCCCTTTTTTCTTTCATTCCATCCTCTGTACGTACAGCACAAACCCTGCTGATTTTAGATCTGTTTGCCAAATATGTAACTTTGGCTGACAGAAACACACAATAATCATCTCAAGAAAGGTGTTAGTATTGAAAGTATTATTGAGCTGAGCTCTGGCCCAGATCCAGCGTTCACTGACTGCAGTGAGAATCCCACGTTCCGTGATTGCTGGATTGTGTTAGACCTTCAAAAGACAATGGCCTTAGTTTAACAGTCTATGATGGCTGATGCTGACACCAAAAATACCCACCTGCCTTCCTCTGTTGCTGCCTCAACACTGCCTGTGCTGGGCCTGATGCAAGCTCTTGTGCAGCTGTGCTAGGAACTGGCCCTTGGACCTGGGCCATCTAGACAAGGAGAACAGAAACAAATGCCCTTTTGGTAGAGGATTTCAGGCAGAGCAGTTCCCCAGTCCTGTTCTCGCTGCGTTTCCACTTGCGTCAGCATGGAGAGGTCAGCAAGCCACCACGGTGGACAAGGCACCTTGCATCAGGGAATAGCTCAGGCACGGCAGTGCCCAAGCAGCAGGTCCTGGCCCCAGCAGGCAGATGGCCTGGCAGAAGTGCTGCCAGTCCCTGCTCACCCTGGGGAGAAAAGGGAACCCGTCCTTCCTGCGGGAGCTCAGGCACCGTGCTGCCTTCCCTGGGCCAGGGAGAGCGGGGCAGAGGGACACCCCTGGGGAGCCTTGCCATGGGGTTCCCATGTAGGAAGGGTGGGCTTGAGTCTCCTCTCAGGGTAGAGCAAAGCCAGTTGGTGGGGGCTGTGCAGGCTGTGCAGCAATGCCTGCGCACAGCCAATCCATTGGAATAAATGTTTCCACCGGGAAAACGATACAGCATGCTGCAGCTGAGATAGGAAGTTTTGCATTTTCAGACAGTAAGCAGCATAGTCCTCCAAGGAAGAACCCACTGAGAAATGGAGGCAGTCAATACAGATTTGTCTGGTCACATCTCCTTTTTATTTACCGTATGGGTTTTTTGGGTTTCGGTTTGTTTTTTTTTTTTTAGAAATGAGATCTGCCAGTCTGTGACACATGTCTTCTTAAATGGGAACTTCCCAGAAGTGAAACACATTGTGGTTGATGAAGCTCAGAATTTTCATCCTGAAGAAAACTGGCACCAATGTGCCCAGGAGCTAGTCAAGAAAAAAGTGGCATTTTCTGGGTCTTCCTGGATTTCTTCCAGTCCACTCACCCATATGGTTGTGGACTTAAGTTTTCAGAACTATATCCTCAGGAACGGTTGACCAAAGTGGTCCGTAATGCCAAGCAAATATACAACGTCATGTTTAATCTAATGGAGGAAATCCTCCAAGAACGTAACACAGACATGCCCTATGAGGTGCTGGAAGAGTTGTTTAAACGGGCTGAATGTGCCCATTCTTTGTCAGGTGACTGCATAATAAAAAATAATAAGGGAATGTCTGAAATGGCAGAGTACGTGACCGGGCAGTGCAACAGCTATATCCAGCAAGGCTATCCCGTCAAAGATACTGCAATCCTGTGCAGTACACAGCACGCAGCCCAGGTGTTCCGTCAGATATTGGAACCTGAGCTAAAAAGACAAATAAGGAAATGCAGGGTGAGGCTGATCTTGGGGCGAGCGGAGAATGTTTTAGAAAATGTCATCGTTCTTGACAGCATCCGTCGCTTCTCAGGCCTAGAAAGGAGGATTGTGTTTGGCATCCACCCTGTCCCTGCACAAGAGGAGGTATCTCTCAATCTTTTGCTCTGCGTGGCATCCAGAGTCAACACCAAACTCCATTTGCTGTATCACAAAGAAAAGATGTTCTTAACAGACACGTCTTTAGATGAGTTTACTCTTACCTAGCGCTATGGACACTAGAAGGCTTCGCTCGTTTTTTGTTCAGTGATATTATAGGGCAGCCTTAAGATTTTTTTATGCCCTTTCCGTAGCCTGTGCAAAAAAAAAAAAAATCATTATGCAGTCTCACATACATATTTCATCATGTGTAAGCCTGTAGGATGTCATAAAATTTATTTTAATTAAAGGACATCGCCATCTGGAGAGAACAAATTGCTGAAAATGGCAATTGCAGAAGGAAGTCAACAATTACAAACTACTTGGATAAATCATAGAACAGTTTGGAGACTTGTACTTTCAATTCCTCTGCTCTTTAAGCTGACTGCATATTCTGAGTTGTTTCAGCACTACCAGAGTGGAACCACCGCTTGGAAATGCAGCAGGGGCCATCCCTGTTTATGCCCCTGCTGGTGCTGGTGCAAATGGCCAAAACTCTACTTTTTTCAATGGTGGGGAGATGTTTGTGAATTTTCAGCCAATTTGCCTCTTTTATCATCCAAAAAGATAGAGCCACAGCCTGCTTTTGGGAGTGGTGGTGACTTTCTTCCTCTGCTGGGAATGGGGCTGTGGTTTTGTGGTCACATTGAATCATCTTAAATGCAGGTTTCTGCCCATGGAGGCAGTTCTGTCCCCAGCAGTACAGTCCCAAACCTCTCATAAGCGGGCTCAGGTGTGCAACAGTGTAGAGAGTTGGGAACTTGTGGGGTTTTTTTCGCAAATTAGTCTTCAGCCAGGTAAGCTCCACCGTGTCATACAGGTGCCCAAGTGCTAGGAATGTGCTTTCTGGAGAAGGAGGCCGTGCAGGATCACCAAATGGTTGAGGTAGGAAGGGACCTCTGGAGGTCATCTCATCCAACCCCCTGCTCAAGCAGGGACACCTAAGCTGCCCAGGACCATAGCCAGATGGCTTTTGAATATCTCCATGGATGGAGACTCCACAACCTCCCTGGGCAACCTGTGCCAGCGCTCGGTCACCCTCACAGTAAAAAACTGTTTCCTGATGCTCAGAGGAAACCTCCCATGTTTCAGATTGTGCCCATGGCCTCTGGTCCTGTCACTGGGGACCACTGCAAAGAGCCTGGCTCCATCCTCTTGGCAGCCTCCCTTCAGGACATTGATGAGATCTCCCTAAGCCTTCTCTTCTCCAGGCTGAGTAGTCCAGCTCTCTCAACCTTTCCTCGTATGTGAGGTGCTCCAGTCCCTTCATCATCTTCATGGCCCTCAGTTGTACTCTCTCCAGTATGTCCATGTCTCTCTAGTACTGGGAAGCCCAGAACTAGACACAGTGCTCCAGCTGTGACCTCACCAGTGCTGAGTAGAGGGGAAGGATCACCTCCCTCGACCTGCTGGCAACACTCCTCCTAATGCAGCCCAGGACATCGATAGTCTTTTTGCTGCAAGGGCACATCGCTAGCTAAAGTTCAACTTGGTGTCCACCAGGACCCTCAGCAGCCTTCTCTGTAGAGCTGCTTCCCAGACGGTCAGCCCGCAGCATGTACTGGTGCCTGGGCTTGTTCCTCTCCAGGGGAAGGACTTTGCAATTCTCCTTGTTGAACTTCATGACATGCCTGGCAGCCCATTTCTCCAGCCTGTCGAGGTCCCTCACTTGATGCTTCTCCCTTGTGCTCCTCTCTTTTGGTAGCTGCTTACATTTGTACCCACTCAAGCTGTTTAGAAACTGCAGTGGGTCACCAAGATTTCATCATTCTAACTGGGACTATTGGAGTATTGAAGTCAACAAGCTGTTGCAATATAGTGCGTATGTTGACAGCCCAATTCTTACTGTCATGTCACATTTGACATAAGCAGTATGGCTCTTCAAACTCTGATTGTGCAAAAACCTGTTGAGCATCTACCACATAATTACATCTTTTCTTTCTGTCTCAGATGCCAACTGTTGCCAGAGCTTTGCCAAAGTTTGTCTAGTAACGTAGTTCCTATTATTGCTCACTCTGATATTAGCTTTTAAAAATCTCAACAAATAGTGACATGATAATGTCATATTTGCCCAGGGAAAAAAAAAAGTTATTTCACTGAGACTCTTGTGCAATTGCATCAGCTTTCTGCTTTTCTGTAGTAAATGGCTTTTTCTGATTTTGGGATCTCTGGTATTTGTGGCGGCCAGTGTTCCAGGTCTGAAAATGCAAGAGCCTTGCAATACCTGCAGGACCACCAAGGAATTTCCACTGCAGCTAATGGTCTGAAAAGGAGGAAGATCTAAATCCTACCCGGTTTTATACTTCAGGCTGTTAGTGTGCCAATTTAATGTCAGCACTGCAGCGCACTTAAGTGAATATGCCCTCCTGCAGTACTTAAACTTGCTTTGACCAAAACATTCCCGGAGTAGCAATTAGTGGGGAAGCAATTCCCAGCCCAGCATCCCAGGAGTGGTACGGGATGTACCCCCCCCTTCAGAGGGGGGGTCCCAGCTGGCGGAGCTGGGTTGCAGAGCCGTCAGGCACACCGGCCTTGTGGGCAGTGACTCCAAAGAGGACCACGGGGTGACCAGGTTGCTGGGTGGAATGGAGTCCATCTCGGGGCTGACTCCAGGGAAGGGACCAGAGAAGCTAAGATGCCGGCTGAGGAGATGGTGCACAAGGAGGGACACAGGTTCCCAGGGCCACCTCTTCGAGCAAAGAGGTTGCATCATATGGTGTATGTGGATCTCCAGAATGTTTTCACAAGACCCCTCAGCAGAGGAGGCACAGCAGGGAAGGGCCGGGGAATGCAGCAGAACCGGTGGCACCGGGTGACTGGCAGCAAAATGGCGGCTGAGGTGTGGTGTGTGGGGGACAGGGGCTGCCACCCTGGCCCACCCGCGGAGGGACAGGCTCGTCACCGCTCGGGAGCGAGGCCCTGGCACGAGGGTGGTGGTAATCTCCGTGAAGATGTCCTTTCCCTGGCAGCCAAACAGCCAAATGTCGGGAAAGATTAGGAAAGGGGTAGGGAATAAACCAGAGAAAGGGGCAGGTTCACAGTCGGCTCCTCGCAGGTTTTGGCCTGGAGCCCCGTGCCCGGGGCGTCGGGGGCACCGCAGCGCGTCCCGTCCGTCCCCTCAGCATCACCAGGGGGCTGCTGGGATGGGGGGGCTTTGCTCTGGGGGGCCTCGTGCGGAGGGATGTGGGAGACCTCCCCCTCCTGACAGAGGCCGTGGGGACTCTCACGTGGAGGGATGTGGGAGACCCCCTCACACGGAGGCCGTGGGGACCCTCACACGGAGGGATGTGGGAGAACCCCTCACACGGAGGCCGTGGGGACCCTCACACGGAGGGATGTGGGAGACCCCCTCACACGGAGGCCGTGGGGACCCTCACACGGAGGGATGTGGGAGAACCCCTCACACGGAGGCCGTGGGGACCCTCACACGGAGGGATGTGGGAGACCCCCTCACACGGAGGCCGTGGGGACTCTCACGTGGAGGGATGTGGGAGACCCCCTCACACGGAGGCCGTGGGGACCCTCACACGGAGGGATGTGGGAGACCCCCTCACACGGAGGCCGTGGGGACCCTCACACGGAGGGATGTGGGAGACCCCCTCACACGGAGGCCGTGGGGACCCTCACACGGAGGGATGTGGGAGACCCCCTCACACGGAGGCCGTGGGGACCCTCACACGGAGGGATGTGGGAGAACCCCCCTCACGTGGAGGCTGGGGGCCTCCCTGCTGCGGAAGCCGCCCTGGCGCAGACGTCGGGCGCGGCCCCGCGCCAGCCGGTGCTGCCGCAGCGGGGACCGGGGGCGAAGGGCCACCCCAGGCCGAGCCGGGGACCCGCCGTGCCCCGCGGGCGCCCGGGGTGGTGGTGGGGGGGAGCGGACCCGGCCGCCGCCCCGGCTCGGAGGGGGGAAGCGGCGCGGGCCCCCTCCGGCCGCAGGGGGGCGCTGTGTCTCCCGCGCCGCCCCGTCTCCATGGTGAGGCGCGCGGCGCCGCGGGCCATGGCGGAGCCGCTGTGGAGCGCGGAGGCGGGCGGCGCCGTCTACCGCTCCCGCGACCCCGTGCGCAACCTGCGCCTCCGGTGAGCGGCCGCCCCCGGCCCCCGCCCCCGCCCGGCTCCCGGCCCGCCGTGACGCTCCCTCCTTCCTTCCCCGCAGGGTCCGCATCCAGCGGGTCACGTCGGCCGGGCCCCTCCTGCCCCAGGCCCCGCCGCCGCTCGCCGGCCCGCGCGGCCCCGAGCTCCTGGGCCTGGCCGACCGCGCCGCGACCGGTACGAGGGGCGCCCGGGAGGGGCGGGCGGACGGGCGGGGGCAGCGCCGCCGGAGGTGACGGGGCCCTCTCCCGCAGGTGCCCGGCGGCCCCCGGACGCGGAGGAGGAGGAGGCCGAGGTGGGGTGGCAGGAGAAGCTCTTCAGCCAGGTGGGTGCGCGGCCGCGGGGGAGCGGGGGAGCGGGGGGTGGGCCGGGAGGGGGCTCGGGAGAGTTTCTCCTCGTTGTGCCACCGCCCTGCCGCGCCTGCCTGTAGGGCCTCCTGCGCCGGGGTGAGCTGCTCGAGCAGCTGCCCGAGCCCCCTCAGGTGGGCATGGGTGGGTGCTGTTGGCCGCCGCATGCCTGAGCAGTGCCGGAGCCGCTCCGGAGCTCGGACTGTTTGCTGAGATTCCCAAAGGATCTTGTTTCTCTCTGTGGTGGCTTTGGAAATCTCAGCTGAAAAGTGTTTGTGGTTCTGACAGTGCTGGTGAAAGGCATCTTTTTGCGCTTTACCTGTGGTGCTCCTAGTTTGAGGTGGATCTGTACCAAAATGAGTCAGCCTGCCAGACTCCCTTGGACCGGCAGTACCACGAGGAGATCCTGAAACTGGAGAAGGCTGGAGGTCGGAAGAACTATCGCATCTTCACCTACACTGATCATGACCGATTCACCAACCTAGAGGAGGTACCAGCTCTTAGTTATGCATAACCTATACAGCAGCGTCTGTCAAAACCGCCAGGCCTACTGCAGAGGGAACATTCGTCAGTTCTTGGCTGTGCAGAAGCAAGCCAGGTATCCTGTATGCAGGAAAACATACTGCTTCTGCAAAGCAGTTTCACCTGGTGCCCCAGACCCGGGATGAGATCTCCCTGTTTGAGAACGATGGCCAGGGGAGCTTGGAGGGACCTGGCTTTGTAGCATTGCTCTGTAGGTAACTTGTTGGGTGGAGTTTAGCTGTACTTTGCCACAAGAACAGCGCATGAAATCTAGTCTTTTAGCAGTTTGTCCTTGCATGTGGGTGCGTGCGTACCTGTTCTCTGCTCCAAGAGTGGAGCTGTGTTTGGGAAAGATGTCCTGCTATGATTAAGCTAGTTCTCGTCTGTTTCTCTCTTCCAGCACTGCCAGAAGGTAACTGACTCGGATCATGAGGTGCCATCATATCTGGCAGAGAGGATGGCCAATGTGAGGAGGAGAAGACAAGACCATAGGCCAATGTGAGTGCAAACTGGGGCTCGGAGCTTGCTAACACAGGTTTCCTGGTGCTGGTGCCCCAGCTGCGGAGCAGCCTGGCCCGTGGAAGTTGGTGGCTTGAGCTGTGTCGCACTTGGAATCCGTCAGTTTGACTCCTTGTCGTGGGGGGTTCGGTGCTGCCTGTGCCAGGCTGCTGAGGTGAGCTGTGACTTTGGCTGTTCTGTTGTTGACAGAGAAGCAAGTTCTCTGAAGTCGAAAATCGTCACCTGGGAACCCTCAGAAGAATTTATAAAGAACAATCATGTTATTAACACTCCTGTCCAGACCATGTACATCATGGGGGACTTGGGACCTTATGGGAAGTAAGTAAAATCCTGAAGTGATCTTAATTTCCCAGAAGGAAACCCATCTTCCCTCCTTACTCAGATCTCCTGTTTCTTTCATTAGTTAAGGGGAGAGAATTCCAAGAGCTCAGTAAGTCGGGCTGCTTTCTTTCTGCCTCTGTCCTCAGTTGCGAGGTAACTGAGTGTATCCCTCCAAAAGGCTTCTTAAACTGATGTAGGAAAGTATGGGTGTGTTTGTTCCCTTCTGTACCCCCATGTGCCTTTACCAGCTCTGCTGTTCCACAGCAAGAGAGTGTCCGTCTTCTCTAATAAGACTGTGTTTCTTGATGTCTTCCGTTAGGCTTGGTCACAGGGAGTATGAACATGTTCTTTGCACAATCAAGGTGGACGGCAACGGGGTGATCACAGTGAAGCCTGACTTTACTGGCACCAAAGGAGCCTACCGGTGAGTGGGACAGGGCCGGTACCTCTTGTGGGACTGATACAGAGGGCTGAAATGGCTGTTTCCTGGTCACCCTTCAGGCAGTGGATCAGCACTTAAATTGAGGGATATTTTTTTTAGTTTTATTCCAGAGATTTCTAAGACAAGATTATTGTGTACTTGTGCTTGGTGTCACTGCATGTGTGATGTGTGGGGCTTTGGTGCCAGTCACTAGGGATACAGGTTATGCATATGCTGGACACAAGCGAGTCTCCCTTTTTGAGTCATTGATGCTGGCAGGCACTTGGGTGTGAGGAGGGGGCCATTAGTGCCTTTGTGTTACTGCACAGGCCTGGTGGAGGGGGGGACGGCTGTGTCGGGGTGGCACAGTTGATGCTGTTGCTGCTTGTGCCTATTCTCTGCGTAATGGGGGAGTTTTGCCCATGTGTTTTGGGGCTCTGCAGGATCGAGCTGGATGGAGAGAAGCGAGAGGTGTGGAAATACACCATTGAGAATGCGTCTGTCCAAGTGCAGCCAGAGGAGGAGGAACGCGAGCAGTGTGTGTTCAGAGATGTAAGGACCGGCCTCCACTGGTCGTATTGACTAGTTCTCCTGATTTGACAGAGGGAGCTCAGACTCTCATGTAGATGTAATTGTTAGTGCTGTAGACACCTAAAGTTGACAAAATGAATGTCACTGGCAGTGAGTCTCATCATGCCCAGCAATTTGAGAACTCCAACAAATACTCCCTGACTGCTTCATTCCTTACTTTAGGTGAGGCCTTATCCGGTATTAGGTGTGTTGGCCTCTGAGTGCAGTGATCTATGTAGTGAGAACTGATGCAAGAAACCACCTAAATTCGTGCCTTTCTAGTGTCACCTGCCAATGGTTTTCCTTCCCTTTTGAGCAGTGGGCAAACCCTTTCCTTGGTCTTCCTCTTGCTGCCTGTATACTTATTGAATGATTTCTTGTTACCTGTGATGTCCCAGGATATTTGGATTTCATTTTGTCTTGATCTTTCTGAATTGCCTTTTTGGCTGTGGCAGTTCATAAGGTACTTAATGTTTTAGTTTTTCATTTGTACGTTTCCTTATTGTTTTTGTGGTCAATAAGGAAATCATGATTTCGCTACGCTGATCTCCCATCTGTTGATTTCATTGGAATAGTTTATGCCTGTGTTTTTTAGCATGTCATTTAAGATCTGATTCTTCAGAGCTTCTTTTTCCCTTAGATTGGCCTTTGATGAAGTCTCCTCTGAAGCTGAAGTTCCATGCGGTGTTAGCCATTACGCATCTTTGTTCTATTAGATTCTTATATTCTCTATATCTGCTATAATGATTAAAAAACCCTGTGTGCTAAGCCTGTCAATGATTTAGATTGGTTTTAAGTTATATCCATTGCAAGTTTTGCAATAAGTAAAAACATATATAATCAAAAAGACACTTTTTCTAATCCGCTTGTTCTGTGTTTTCAGCTGTACAGTCGGCACAAGGAATACCTCAGTGGTCTCGTAGGCTCAGAATTTGAAATGGTGAGTACCAGCGGCACTCGGCAGGGACCTGGCGCCCTGCTGCCTTTGGAGACTGTTGACCTTGTTAGCAAAGCTGCCATTTGTACCACAGTCTCCAAAGGCTGTTTCATTCTGGGGGGTTGTTGGCAGCTTTTACCTTGTGGCTTCCAACAGAAAATTGGGTTAAAAGGGACAGGTTGCAATGGATATGGGGCCTGCAGAGATCCATCCTGCATCTGTTGGACCAGCAGCAGAGTGTGCTGAACGCTGCAGTCTCTGAAGGCTTGTCTGAAGGCCTTTGACTATAATACTTTAAGAAGAAAGGAAGGTTTATATCTTTTGGGATAGTGATTGCTGTTAACTTCTTGAATGTCAAACACGTCTAAGTGCCACTTTGTTCGAGTAAACAGCCCCTCCCACCCCCAAACTCATGCACAGTTTCCCTTCTCACTGAACTACTAAGACTGCAATCTTTTTTGCTCAAATCTTGTTTGCCAAAGTGTGAAAGTTGTTGTACTTTCTTGTACTTCGATAGAGTGTCTCAGCTCCTCCTATGCTTCCCCTTGCGCCCCCCACCTTGGGCAAGTGCAGTAACTACAGGAGAAACAGGACTATGATTTCTGCAAGTGACTTCTCACTACTGGTATTATATCCATCTCGAAGTCTGTAAGAGACCGATTTACAGAATAGTAAACTCCTGCAGTCTAGGAATTTGGTCTCTCTAGAGAGTCTCTCTCCAGAGGGACTGTTCACTTCTGAAAAGTGATACGAGAAGTCATGACTCCTGCCTAGCCAGCAGAGTGAATCATTCATGTACAAACGTCTGAAAAATCTGTGTGGGACCCTGTTGGGAGGGGATTGTATGAGGTTCCGCCAGTGGTCGTTGAACTCTATCTTGTTTATCTGCTCGTTCTTACAGACTCTTCCTGGTACACTGCGGCTTTTTGTGAATGGAGAAATAGGTGAGTCCTTATTATAAACAGTAACTACAGGGGCAAATCTGGGTCTGCTGGGATGGCTGAGGCTATGAAGGGTCCAAGGATTCTTGGATCACAGGCCGGTCCAGAGTTGGTGATTCTCTCCCTAGAATCCTTTACTTCCTCCTTCTCCTCCCCTGTTTTTGCGGACTAACCCCTTGAGTGGCATTTACAGATTGGAAGTTACAAATACTGCAGCTGTTCTAGGAAGACGTACAGATCTGAAAAAAGGAGAGCAGACTGGGAAGTTAACAGAGATTATAGCAAAGAGAGCAATTAGATGTGTGACCTCCCTAATCTGGTTAGTGATATGGGGACAGGGCTAGTCTAGAGAAGGAATCTTCTCTGAGGGACATATTCTGTTACTTTGAAGACCGTGGCTTTTCCCAGTTTCCAGCAGTAATTGGTTGTCCCTGGGTTTATTGGTGCTGGCTCTCCCAATCTACAGTCTACAGTGAGTTCTGGAGGAGCTTGTGTGGAAGTGAGCAGCTGAAGTTCACTCTCTCTTCTCAGTTTCAGCTCAAGGCTATGAGTATGACAACCTCTATGTTCATTTCTTCCTGGAGCTGCCTAACCGTAAGTATTGATGTTTCCAGCCATATCACAGCAGTTTAAGGAATGAAGCATGCTTTGGCTGGTCCATCAGATCAGCTCTGCTGAAAGTCAGTAAAAGTTAATGTTGGGGCTGGGATCTAGTCAGAGTCTTCAGAGCTAAAATTGCAGAACTCAGTTGTTTGAACTAAACTCATGCCTGGGAGAAAGTAGCATCTTCCCCTTTTGTCTCTTCCAAATCAGCCTGGGACATAGAGGTCCATTGGCTTCTCAACCAGTGGTGATCGTGTCCAGCAGCCTACCCAAAGTTCATTCCTTATACTGCGGAGAATAGCCCTCCTGTCTTCTCCATCTCAGCAGTGACCTTGTCTGATTTCAGTGCTCACCATCATGTTCTCATGTTTTGTGCTGACACTAACATATTGAATTTTGACTGATAAATAAGGTTCCCAGCACTAACATGCACATCCTGCTGCATATTTAATTCCCGTGAAGCTATGGCTATGGCTCCCCTGCCTGGTTATACCCTGATGTTTTGCCTGAAGAGGTACCGCTTTTGCTACTCAGTACATTTAGATAAGGTTCTACTTTTCTCTTATGATGGAGTTGGTGCTTTTCATTGACGGTTCAGGGTGTTCTGGGGAGCAGCCATTGCCTGGAAAAAGATAGGGTGGGACACACCTAGGGAAATTCGGTGTGGGTGATGTTATGTTATCCCAGTCATCTGGGACTAACATTCTCCTTTGAGCTGCTCTGGTTTGTGAGTCCTCCCTCTCACCCAAAGCATTCACCACTGTGCTCACGTTCTCCTCTTCTCCCAGAGTGGTCGAGCCCCGCGTTCCAGCAGCTATCAGGAGTGACACAGACCTGTGCCACCAAGACAGTGGGCTGGGTAAGGACGCTTTCAGACCTGCAGAGAAGTTTGAACAGGCATTCTCTGAAGTGGAACATGTGTAACAAGCTACAGATATATTCAGCAAAGGTCCTGACTTGAGAGCTCCTTTCAAGGGCAGAGCATGTTTGGGATTCTCCTCATTCTAGTCATACTTGCCATTTTTCAGGGTGCCACTGTGTCCAAATAAAACTAGACCAAATAAAACTGCTTCAAAGCAGTTTCTGGAACCTCACTTTTTTCTTCCTTCTGGCTGATTGATTGCCTTTGGAGCTTTGATTTTTGTGTTCTCAAACGCTCGGAGTTAACAAAGCATTGTTCTGGCTTGCCTGGGGCAGGAATGCACACAGCCTCTGAATTGATTTCTCAAAATGAACCCTCCTCCTATCTGGGAAGTTGGTTCCATTGCTGTCTCCAGCTCCTCTCTTACAAAATTTGAATTTTATCAACTTTTTAATGTCTTTTATGTGAGCTAGTTTGCATATTACAAGAATAATTATCATACAGCATTTCAGTAATACCATTGTTTGAGGTATTTTGCTTGGCTCCTGTAAAGATTGTGGTGGTGTAGTAGTTGCAACTGGCTGAATTGTCATTTGAGGTGTGCTACTCTTTCCCCTTTTTCATTATTTTTAACAGCCTGTTGCATCAACGTGGCGCTTGGGAGTGTATGCAGGTCCATCATGCAGTCAGGTGTTTGTTAGTCTGTTGTGACTGATCTTGTTTGGGCATCATTACTTCTTTTCCACCGTTGGTTCTTTTCTTCCTGCTCTCTGTGCCCCCTGCAATGCTAGTGGTGAATTCTCTTGTCCAGGAATCTGATCTCTGTCCTGTTCCTTTTCTAGGATAATGTGGCATACTTCTGCTACCCCTTCACTTTGGAGATGTTTTTCACCCAAGGAGACGAATCGGAAGGTGTGTTTCCTTGTTGCTCTGAAATGTGAAACTCTGAAATCTTTCGATCGCAGTGTAGGCATCGTGCTGTCTGGCATGTTGTTGACCCCTCACCAAGATGAAAGGACAGATGTAAACAAAGGGAAATGTTGCTTGTTCAGCAAACGTTCACCCTGTCACCACACAACCTCTGGACACATATTATATTTGCCCTGCCCAGCAATGCATTAGCATTTGTATGGATTCATTGATGTTGCCCTGCTTCCAGGCTGTGGTCAGCTTTATCCAGTTGCAAAACTACTTGGATCTTAGCTTGTCTGTCTCAGAATGCCTGGCATGCTGGTCTGTGTTGCCGTGCCTGGTGTACTGCATAGAGCCCTGGGACTCTGCAGCAGAAGAAACAGGCAGCTTTGTTGTACACAACTAAAACTCCGTGCTGAGCCTTACGTTTGTAGACATAGTCAGTGACCTGTATAATCTTTGTGTAGTTTATGTCACTTTGAAACTTCCAGCTCTATTTTAAGCTGGGCTTCTCTGCTGCCTATTTCTGCTGCTTCACTACGCTATTGCTGCTTCCTCACCAACCCCATTGCTCTTTGGATTGCAATTGCTAGGGACAGCTTTGCGGCATGCCTTGCCACTTGAATCCAGTATACGCATTGGATTTGAGTATTCAACCAACACTAATGAATTTTCAGCCTAGAATAAGCACAATGAGTTTGTTTCATCATGGAAAAAATAAATGCTTGGAGACCTGTAGGAGAATCCAAGTTAATGATCCCCCAATAATGGTGGGAAAGGTCAGAGATAGAAATGTTCCCCTGTTTGGCATCAGATCATTCACAAAAGATTGTCTTGTCTGCTTGAAGATAATTGAGAAACCAGTTTGGACTTGCTCTCAAAACAAAGAATTTTCCCAAATTTTTAACGTCAATAATTCTGTTTTCATCCTCAGATCTGAGGGTTCAGCTTTTACAGAGGAAAATAATCACCCATACATCTAAGTTAGTCATTGTAGAAGTAGTACAGAAAGGACTTCCTACTAGTGGAGTTGGGCATTTAGCAGTTTTTTTTCTCTGTGATAGTCTCTCTCACAAAGCTGTGATCTGCTCCCCTTCCTTGCAGACAGTCTCCCTCAGTGGCCTGTTCTCTACTTTGAGGTCCTGTCCCTGGATTTCTGGCAGAGGTATCGCGTTGAAGGATATGGTTCTTTGGTGCTGCCAGCATCTCCAGGTAAAACATACTTGGGGCATTATGTTAATTGGGAGAATGAGTTGAGTGGTTCTGTTGGGAATGGATTCAGCTGGTCGTGGGGAAGCTTTGCCTTTGCATGCTGAAGGGGATAATTAGCTGTCTGTGGGGCAGCAAAGAAGGATTTGATGCATCCTGCACCATTCTGCCTTGTTGAGATGCATCTTGTGTTGCTGTCCTTGCTCCTTCAGTGGTTCTGTCACAAAATCTTGTGTGATAAAGCTCTGGGGTGATGCTGCATATCCATCTTTACAATAGCAGTATCCCTCTCTGTCCCACATGGAATCTGAGGGTCACAACTATTCTGACACCCACGTGTAGTAAGGAGATGCTCCTCATGGGCAGGGGGTACTTTCAACGCTGGCTGTGTGACTGGATGGGGCTGACTCACTGGGAAAATGTTATAGAGATACCGTGCAGTGTTTCCATTTCCAGCCTACGTGGTTTGGGTCAGCAGGTATCCATCTACCATGCTGTCCTCTGTGACTCTGAATAGATTGTTGGTCACAGCTGCTAAGCTGCCCTGTTGTCCTGGGTCAGGTCTCCACATGCTCACCATCCCTACCTGGCGCCCTGTGGAGCTGGGGACAGTCGCTGAGCTGAGGAGATTTTTCATTGGTGGATCTCCTGAGCTGGAGGACATAACCTACGTCAGGATACCATCAACCTTCAAGGTGGGCTCACCTGCAGGGCATTGCTCGTGCTGGGAGATGGTAGATTATGCTCATGGCTTCAGATGTCTGTGGACAGCCTGGACCAGATTTGAATAAGGATGAGCTGGTGGTTCTGTCCCTCTCACTAAAGAAATGTCTCCTCTGTGAGACTTGTGATCATGAACGGAAGAACGGCAAACGCTGAGGCAGAGCGCTCTGCCTTCTGAGGTGTGTGCAGCTTAGAGAAGTGGGTGAGCACGGACCAAAGCCTTGACTTACCCCTGCCTGTGCTGGCCCTGTCCGGAAAGTGTCTGTCAGGTCAGCATTTGTTACCAGCTATAGACTTCTTCCTGTGTTTTTGTAAGGAATCTGGGCTGTACTGCGCCTGGAACAGTTTCCCCAAGCAAGAAGCCGATGGGCGTGAGGCAGGCAGAAATTTCACAAGAATTTTCTTAAGAAAGCTGCAGAGGTGCTTGCTGGTGTAATGAGCAAGTTGATCTTAGTAGCAGCTTTGGGAATGAGCCCTGATGCAGTTGTTGAAACCTTCCTCCACCGCACTATCAGCTTGCTAGTGTTTAGGTCCTGCCCTCAGCACAGCCTGGAACTGTCTGCCCTTCTTTTGGACCTCGTTTTCTGTGTGCAGTGGGGAAGGGAGAGACTCTGCCCACAGGAGTGCATGCTCCTGGTGGGACACGTTTGTTTTCACTAGGGTCAGCCTGCTGCAGCAGGTTGCAGGCTGTGGTTACTCTAATTTGTGCTGTCCTTGCAGGGAGAGCGTCTGAGCCGCTTTGGTTTTCGCACAGAGACAACGGGGAGCGTCACGTTCCGGCTTTACTGTCTGCAGCAGTCTAAGTAAGTGCAGCAAAGCGAGTACAAGCTCCATCTTGTGTGCTGTGTTTTGGCAGCCCTGACCTCCTACTGTACTTCTGTGCAGAGCCTTTCTGGAAACCAGTGCCCTGAGGCAGCGCATGCAGAGTGTACTGGACCGGCTTGGAGGCTTCAGCCAGCAGAGCTCTGTCTACAATGTTTTGGGTAGGGCTTTCGGTGTCATTCTCCCTGGTGAGCCTTTGGCTCACTTTTGCCCCCTTTTTACAGAGCAGGCAGGGTATTTCAGGAGAATCCATTACTGTGGGGATAATTGCCCCCCCATCAGCTCTCTGAGTCCATAGCAGAGGTTAAATGTTCTCATGTGAGCTGGAAGCTTCAGGAGGCATCAGCTCTCAGCAGGCAGGAGGGAAAACCACTCTGTGAGGGCAAAGCCTAGGCTGGGCTGCCCAGTCTTGCCTGGCACTGAGCATAGCTCGTGGCACTGATGCACAGGCTCTGTCTCTGATTCCATTATGCACAGAGCAAAGACAACGCTAGAAATAAGTGAAGAGAGCAGCAAGGGCCAGGTGCTTTGTTGGTGGAACTTAGTAATAGGAAGTGAGACTCCTGCTCCAGGAGAGATGATGTTCACTGGACAGACTCATCCCTCCCCTTCCCTGAGGCTGTCTGATGCGTTCTGTCTTGCTGTCACCTGCTGTGTTGCAGAGGCTTTCCAGAGGGCACGGCGCCGGATGCAGGAAGCACGCGAGAGCCTTCCTCAAGACCTCATCAGCACCTCTGCCTCCACCGTGCACCAGTCGCAGGAGCCATGATTGACCACCTCCACTGCCTGGGAGTGCTGAGCATCTTCTCTCCGACGCAAGCTCCCGTTGTTCAGCAGGAGTCACAGTGCTGGTGCCTGCAAGCTTTTGAAGCCCTTCCTTTGTCGTTTTCCCTGGATGGGGGAAGGAGTCTGTAACACATCCAGACCCAGAATCTTTGCATTTCCACAGGTACCTGTGGAAGGAGCCCCATTTTTTTCAAGGCATTTTGTTACCAGGCCCTAACAATTCAGCCAATTGTTCATATTTCTGCTGAGCAGACCAAAATACTGACATGGGACCTGTGAACCCTTTAACACCTTTTCAGGAATTGAATAGTAAATGATTAGAAAAAATTCAAGTCTACATGCCTTGGTAAATTTAGTTTTCTTCTTTAAGAAGAAGGTGATGTTGAAGGTCAAGGCATGAATGCTGTTTGAGATTTAATGAAACGAGTAGGTAACTTCTTGAGAAGTGCTGGTAATCATTGTCAGCATTTGTTGCTATAGGTCAGTCAATAGTAAAACGAATCTGTCCACCTGTCCCTTAAGATTGATTCATTCCTGGAGAGAGAGCTCTCTGCCACCTGTAATATATGAAATCAAAGCAAGGGAATGACGTTTGACAGATTGAGAACTGGAGAAAAGGGTTACATTCTGTATTTCCTTGTATGTGCCCATAACATTCCTGGCGCTGCAGTGATGAGCAGGAGGATACTTTGTTCAAGGATACAACTGAAAACACGCATTCCCCTTAGTTCATAGAACTTTGGCTGGGGCTGGATGGTTTGCAGACAACGAGAGCAGATTATAACATTTGCACAGCAGCTGAACTTTGAACTGTTCAAGCTGTTCATTTGAGCTATGGTTCATTGTTCCCTCTCTGATTGCGGTACGCTGCATTGCTTCCTGGGGAAGCATGTGTGTAACCAGTTTTTACCCAGTTTCTTCTGTTCTTTTCTCAGACTCTTTTTTTTTTTTTTCTCCTGTTTTTGTTCCTGTCTCAAGTTCACAGGAGCGAGGCTACCTGCAGGCGGACAGCGTTGCATTGATTTGTGCTCAAGTCACTGTGTTCTCCACCTCTGCTCCCAACACAAGGGATAGGAAGAAAAATCTCAGGCTGAGATCGTGCAGGTCTGAATGTGCCTGTAAAGTTAGAATTCACAAGCAGAATATGAAATAGGAATTGGCCTTCCTCCTCTTGCTCTGCACGTTCCTCCTTCGTAGGGAACATGAGATTCATGGTTGCAGCCATGTGTGTGATTGTTAGAACATTCCCCTCTTCCCCGGTGCTCCATTGTCTTCCTCCTTTCTTGCCATTTTGATCTTGTCCCAGCCTTCACTGGGAGAACCAAAATCCCGGGTTTGTTCCTTATGACCTTTGTCATAATTCCTAGATCTGACTGGCAGCTTGAATGTGTCTGGCAATTTCGATTATAAAAGAGGATTTTTGCTCACCTTCCTTGCCTGCTACCCCTCCTTTTTGATGGAAGAGGCTGCCAGCATGTATTAGATAGCATGGCCTGTTAAGCAGAGCACAGTGTCTTTGGCCTAGAGCTGGATGAAGTGTCTTGTGCAAGAGTCAGGTCTCCACTTACGCTTTTGATGTGTCGGCTGTGAAGGGAAACGCCCAGTTCTGGGGTAGCAGAATTGAAGTGTGTGCGCTATCGTGGTCTTTAATGATATAGTCATGTTTCACAGAGGTTGACCCGCTTAGCACCCAGGATGAAAAGTGTTCAGTGAGTATGTAGTGCTCGCTATATCTTTTTTTTATCATTATTCACGTCATGGCCCTGTACGTTTATTGCATGCTATCTAAGCAATACTTAATTTCCTTCTGGGTGTTTCTGTTGTGCTTATCACTAATAGCTGAATTGCATGTCTCTGAAGCCCTTTTCAGGATTGAGTTACAAGGTTAAGAGAATATTCTTTTTATCAATAAAATAACAAAACACCTTTCTGAATGAGGGGATGCCAAAGGCAGATCCTGTTAGAGAGTGGACTCTTCTGATCAGACGATCAGGTTCCTGACTCGTGCTCGTGGCTCAGCACATTTATATGGCAGGATTTGGTGTATTGAGTGTTAAGGTTGCGCAGAGATGCAGTAAGGTTTACATAATGATACTAGTTTTGCTAGTTAAAACTCTGAATAGTGTAAAATCTTACAGAAACTCAAGAGAGCAAAATTTAAAAATAAAAAATGATTCTAACCAAAGAAGCAATTCTTCCAAAATAAGACATTGTTAGCAGTTTTTCACCTTTGTGCTTGCAGCCTCCTTGGCCTGACAGAACAAAATGGTGCTCATAAAAGATGTTTTGGAGGAAGCCTTCAGCAAATGTTCTTTGAATATGCCCTTCTATAAATTAAACTAGCAAACTTCCATGTACATGTATGAAAATGTCACTGATCTTTTAATCAAAACTGGCATTTGGTGCAGGGCTTGTGCTCTGAGCTTGGCAAGGAGCCCGGGCAGCTGGAACGGGGGTCGTGCATCCACCAGGTATGCACAGATGAAATAGGGGATGGCCCATGGGGACAGACAGAAGGGGAGGCCAGTGATCTCCCTGGAGCCATGAGGATTTCCCCTGTACAGAATTGTCCCTGCAGTTTGCACCGCAGGGGTGCCTTTGCAGTGAAACTCAGAAGGAGAAGGGGGAGGAAGGGACCGTTGTTGTGGGTGCACAAGAGCTTGGGACGGGAAGGCACCAGTTAATGGGACAGGGGAGCCTGGCAGGCTGGGGGATGCCGTGAACTGAAGATGGAGGGAGGCTGCTGGGCAGGAGGAGCCCGCAGCAGGCGCAGGCTAGACAGCGCTGCAGACTCTTGGGGGTACCAGAGTGGGTCTAGCAGTGAGACTCGGAGGTCTCTGCTGTCCCCGGTGCATGGCCAGCAGCCCCCCAGCTCTGGCTACATCAGCTGCAGCAACGTAGCTGGTTTCTCTTGAGCTTTGTCTGCTTCTTCCTTCAGGGCAGACTGGAGCTGTGATGTTTTTTGAGTGCCAGCTGAACTTCTAGCTGAAAGGGCATCTGTCTGAGGCTGAATCCTGCAGCCTTACCAGTGATGTGGTCTGGATGGGGGCAGAGCCAGCTGAAAGTCCCTAGAGGCCTTCCAGGCGTCTCATTAAATAAACTATGCAAACTAAAGGTAATTGCAGAAATGTTGGTTTGGTGGACGAAAAGGCTGTGGGCAGTTGGCAGGGCTTGCATGATGCAAATCAGCAGCCATTAGAAATTCCATTGTAAATGTAACAGAAAAAGAAAACCTAAAAATGAGTCATTCACGTGACTGGGGGAACAGCTTTCCAGCAAAGAAGTCAGACCCCAGGAATGGGTTTTGCTCTCAACTGAGGAAGATTTGGACTGTGATAACTTCAAACTAGAGCCTTGCCAGCAAACCTCAAACACCCCTTTGGCTTGGTCCCATCCCAGCGCTTGTGATGGACCAGGGACACAGTGCTGTGACTGCAGGGGACGTTCTGGCCTGGGAGGGTGGGCTGTGCTGCCCGCCTTCCATACTGCCGCCCCGGCAGCCGGAGGATGTGCACCCAGGAGGTGTGTTTGGGAAGGATGTGGGTCTGCGTGCGAAGCGGAGTTGCCAGCTCTGGGGGAGAAGGAGCTGCGGCAGGCGTGTGTCCTGCAGGGATTTGTCTTGTCGTCGCATGGTGCGTGGGGAGGGAGAGGCGTATTTTATCTGCACTGTGGGGTTTAAGTGGTCATTATTAAACAACTACCGGAGGCTGCTTGTTGGCTCAATATATTTTAATTTTAGCCACTGGGTTGGAGTATCAGAGGAAAGCTCCCTGCAGGCCCTCTCCTGGCAGTGAAGTGAAGGAGCGGGCTGCTTTGCCTTTCACCCCGAGCTGCCTTTTTATTATGCTTATTGTCTTGTCAAGGTGCAGCCTGTGTTCTCTAAAGCTAATGTCAATATTTCAATGCAAGGCAGGGTACAGCTGACCAGAGCAAAATCACACTTCATTGGATCAGTCAAAAAATAAGCGTCTGTGTGCCCTTTTTCCTGCATTGAAATCGTTGCTTTGGTTGAAGTGAACCCTAGTGCCGTGTAGACTGGAGGTGCTTCCCTTTCTCTCTCATCTGTCAAGATCCTTTTCTAGAGTAACACGAGTTGTTTCAAGCTTTCTGAGAATGAGAGGATCGGCCCTTTGGGCAGGTGGGAAGGGTGGATTTCGTGTGACTTAATCTGGCCTTAGAAAGCCAGGAAGGTCAAGCTGGATATCGAGATCTAGTCCACTGCTTTCCTTCAGGCAACATCACCTTGACTTAATCAAAGCCCAAGAGATGTTTGTTCAACCTATTCTTTACATGAAGATGGAGACTACAGATCATCCCTTCCAGATGTTTGGGTTTTGGGTTTTTTTTGCTGTAGCAAATTTTCTTGTGCAGAGCAATTGATGGTGGCAGCTTGTGCATGAGCTGAGCAAAGCCTGTTGTCAGGCGGCTGTTGGAGGCGTGAGGAGGAGGGAGCATGTGATTCCTGCCAGGTGGTTATTGTTTCTCGGGGGGGTTCCCATCCCACACTGCCAGTGCCTGTGACACCTTGTTTTCTGCTGCTAGTCTCCTTGTGAGCACTGTGATGCTCTCTTACAGCTCTGGAGGTGGCATTGGGAGTCTGAGAGATCAGACAAGCTGTAGACCCAAGTGAATGACCACTCTTCCTGCTGCTGCTGGAAACACCGAGCCCAGCTTGCTTCTCAACGCTTTGCTTGCAACGTCCAACATTCTCCACCGCAGCTGTGCTTGCAAGGGCTGGATTCCCTCTTCCCCTCGGTCACCTCTCCTTCTTCATCCTTTCCCCTCTCCTGTCTCATTTTGACTTTTTCTTGTGTGCATGTCACACACAGACCTCTGTACGCATATAGATCTGTGTGGTTATTCCTTTCTGTAGTTTAATCCTGGATGTAGTTTTGGCCCTGCTTTCTCTTTGCACCCACCTATGCCCCTTGCCCCTCACTATTAGCACAAAAGCTGCTCTGCTCCCTTGTGCGCCCCTGCAGCCCTTCACCCCGTGAGAGCAGAGCTGAGCTGTGATAGTGACACCAGCCTGCGCCATCCCCACCTTCCGGGGGCTCCTGGCCTCACCAGGCACCCTGGGCTGGGCAGAAACACCCCGAGACGGCGCGAGGTGTGCAAAACAGCTGGGTGGTGTGGATGCAGCGTGCCCCACCAACCTGGGCTGGCCAAAACTGCAGCCTGGGAAGAGACCCCTCGTGCACAGGGCACAGCTCTTCCCTTTTTTTCCACAACGGTCAGATGCCTTTCTGGGTGCCCTACCTCAACCTCTGCAAGTCATAGCACAGTTTCCCTTCCCTCCTAACGTCATCTCCCTTGTTCGCTGACATCCCCCCACTCCTACGGGGCTGGGCTGGGCTCTCGCCCCACAGGCAGTGTGGAGACAGGAGTCCTGTCCTCAGAAAAGCGATGGCAAAGCATCCTTCTGTTGCTTGGGCACATGAGATAGTAGACTATATGAGCTTTTCAAAAGCAACTTTTTAATGACCGTTGGCGTGGAGACAAGTGTTTGGGGTAATCGCCGTTGGCGTCATCTCTGCTCCCCTAGTATGGGGAGAGGGAACCTGCAGCTTGTTGGCTGGATCTGCTTGTGACTACGGTTGTATGCACCTTTCCCCGCACCGCTCCGCCCGTCCCCAGCATGTCTGTGTTGGCATGGGCACACACAGGCAGCGGGGTGCTGGGGTGAGGCTCCCCGCGCAGGGAGGTGGTGTGGAGTAGCCCATCTTAATTAGCTCATCCCTGCCTTGCCTCTGAGGTCCTGTCTCTCCCATGCCACAAGACTTGGCCTGTGTTCTTGGCACCGAGTAAGTGTCCCTGGCTCCCTCAGCACTGTTGTGCTCAGTGGCTCCGGTCTTCGCCCTCCCTGAGCAGCTTTCCCGTCTATTCCTTGACATATTACTTCTGGCAGCTGCTCCAGGATCTCTGTCCCGTGCCTCCAAAAGGAATAGTGTCCCTGAAGTGGCAGCAGTAGCTGCAAAATTAATGAACAGCTTCAGGTGGTTTCTGAGCCGCAACCAAGCTGCAAGTCTTGCAGCTCCCGTGTCACGTGGAGCCTGGCTGAGCTCTGGATTTCGGTCGTGTCCGCACTGTCAGCCTCACTCAGGGCCAAGGGCTTGCTTTTCTCTACACTTCTGGTGAGGATTAATTCTGCACCCCCTTGTGCACGTCTGAGCTCTTCCTTCCATCAGCACTCGCAGTCCAGTCTCTCCTGATGGAGGCAAGCCCTCAGAAACAGCAGGATCGATCTTAGATCAGCCGCAGACTTCGCCGGCCATCCTCCTGCAACCTCTGCTCAAAATACCTTTGTAATTTTTCATGTGTAAGTGGAGCGTGTGTGACTCTTCTGTGCTGCATTTTCAGCTGCTGTCAGCTGCCTGACTCACGTGAAAGCTTGTAAATACATCAAGTACTGCAGACGCAGGTGCTGTTAAAGTGAAGTGTGTCTCTGACTTCTTTTTTTTTGCAGTCCCTGTTGCTTGCAGCACGAATGAAGAGCTGTCTGAGCCTCCTCCACTTAGTCCCTGCACCTCCAGGGCTCTTGGGGAGCTGGTCTCCCTGCAGCCGTGTCTCAGTTCTTGGGGTCAGAGGCTGTTCTGTCTGTTGTCTCAGCTCTTGCCACACAACAAAGCTCCTCCAGCCCTCTCTAGTGCCCTGTATTAAGACGGGTGGTGGCACCCAGCACTGGAGGGAGGGCACGTGAACGGGGGCTGGCTGGAAGGGAGAGGGGACCTGTGGTCCTCACTGGCGGTGAGAAGCTGATGGGACTGGAAATGGGAAAGGCTGTCATGTAGCAGGCAGGGAAGTTTGCAAAGTAGAAATGCTGGCTTCCATGGTACTCTGTGGAGCTTAGCTTAGGAGAGGTGGAAAATGTTTATTTGGGAGCCTCTTGATGGGACCTAGCTAAAAAGGGTACTTCAGATGGAGGCGGGGTGGTCCTGCTCAGTGTCTGGCATGGAGGAAGGTGCTGACCCCTGTCAGCAGGGGTCCCTGCTCTGGCAGCCTGATGTTAGCACTGGAGATCTGCCCGGCATGCTGAGCAGTGGCAACGTGGAGAGAGCCGAGCTGTGGGGCCACAGCCGTGCCACGAGGGGACAGGCAGGGTGAGCTGTTCAGCATTAGCTCTAGCAAGGGAAAGGATGCTCCAGTGTGACAATAGACAAAAGCGTGGTCAGACCCATCCACAGTCTCAGCTGGGACAGCCAGAGCCTGGTGTCCTGGCTCCGGTGAGAGGCGAGGATGGAGAACTGGGTCCGGAAGGCTTCATCCTTCTCACCTGCCTTGGGGAAGGGTGAGCGTGGAGAGCGTGGGGCATGTGGAGCCACCCAAGGAATGGCCTCTTCCCTCAGCAGGAGGCAAAGAGGTGTTCGGGGAGGTGGAGGCAGAGGCACGGAGGTGAAACCTCGTGGTGGGCAGTGGAGAGCTGAACTGCTGTGATGTGGGAGGACACCAGACACAGGCTTTTCCTTGCTGTATTATGGTGGCTTTGTATGTCGCTCCGTGGGTGAGACCATCCTTGGCATTAGAGCGATTTGCAGCAACAAGGTCTTCTGTACCCCCGGCGTGGGGGTGTGGGTGAAGTGAGCCCCTGCCCTAACAAGCTGCAGTAAATAAATGCAGCACAAACATGAGAAATGCTGCAACAGCTGGTTGGGTCCAGGTAACCCTTACAGCTGTGCCCAACACTTAAGCTCCACCAGCGAGACCTCTCCGTGCAGTGAGACCCTGCTCCTGCACTCCCAGCTGAGGTGTCCACCGTCGTCCCTTCATATCAGAGCTCTTGAAAGGCACCTAGATTGGTGGTGGCCCAAAGACAGACCCAGACGCCTGTTCCATTTCTTAGTGTGCGAAGAGCTGGTTTTCGAGCTAATATGTGTATGTGATGGGAGCAGGAGCTTCAAATCCTCTGGGAGGAAAGGTGGTCTTTTCCCCTGCAGGAACCCTTAACCCAGATGGTCCCAGCTCTCCACAGAAGCCAGCGGGCAGCAGCATGCTGAAGGACACCGGTCCTGTCTTGGAGTAATGGGCCCATGTCGGCGTGGGGCAGATGAGCAGAGCTTCCTGGGGAGGGTAGGAGGTTGCTCCTGGAGGCATTGGGCTCGGGGGGTGTGAGAAACCACCAGCAGCATGTGGCAGGGGCATGGCAGTATGTGCTGTACCAAGAGCCGTCCATGGGGATCCTGAGGGCAGCTGGAGAAGGTGCTGAGGCTCGAGCACTGAGGCACTGGCACCAGGCGTGATTTCGGCTGGTCTGCACCCACTGCTGCGGCTCCTCCTGGATGCGAGGGTGGCTTGTGTGTGCAAGCGTGGGCTTGGGGACTGAATTAGCACTCCTCCTCAGGGGGAGCTGGTGGCAGGAGAGACACCTCCTTGACGTGCCTGCCCAGCCTCCCCAGGAGAAGACAGAGGAGAAGACAACAGAGCAGGGAGAAGGTGGGCTCCTAGCCTGGGCCATGGGGAGGGCTCATGGGGGCGATGGCAGGGGGGGTGACATCTCTTTTGGAAGCGCACAGTGCTCTTGTCGCTTGAGTAAATTAAGCCCTGCTCCTGGTGATGGGAACTCTCCCCGCTGGTGGGATGTGCAATAAAGCTCCTCTGCCCACATGCAAAAGAGCATGGGGAGACACTGGTGGGAGGGGGAGCCCAAATAACACCCGGCCGGGTCCCTCCCAGGAGCCACCAACCCATGTGAGTCCCATCTGCATGAGCCTGGGGGAGCACAGAGGCACAAGGGCAGGTGGGAACCCAAATTAGGGACTTGGAGGAAGGGACACCCTGTCTGGGCCCCTCCTGGCAGAGCCTCAGCCTCAGGGTCCTGGTGTGACGGCACCTGCTGGAGTGAGGGGGGTTATGTCTGCCTGGGGGCATGGGAGACATTTCGGGATGCGGGGGATTGCACAGGACTTGTTATGGGATGTTTAAGAGAGGACGCGAAGGTGGGGAAAGGGATGGATCTGGGTGATTCAAGAACAAGCATGGGAAAATAGAGGGATACAGGGACAGAAAGGGCAGGTTGCATGTGAACAGTTTGCTGGTCAATGTGCTCATCTGGCCGTGCCCCGCACCTAGAGATCAGCGCAGGCTGACTTACTTTCTTATTGCACTCCACCTCCAACTCTGCCCTGGGCGAGGGCTCCGTATCCCGTGTGCACGTGTGTGCGCGTGGGGGGCAAGCGCGGCGACTGGAGACCACGGCTCGCAGGGGTGTGTGTCTGAGCCCGGCTGCTGGGGGGATCCACGCTGTTTATGTACATCCACGCTGTGTCTATACGTACGTACATATATGTACGTTCCCCAGGGAGGGGAACAGGACGAGGCTATCGGTGCTGACTGTGTGTCTGTCAGTGCTGGTCTGTGTGGCTGGCCGTGCATGCGTGTGTGTGTGTGTCTGTGTGTGTGTGTCTGTGTGTGTGTATCTATCGGAAATGGATGCTCAGCCTCGCTGCTGGTTGGAGTGGGGTGGATGGACCTCGCCTCCACTGGCTGCTGGATCCAGCCCGGTTCCCTGACACCTGCCTTCTCCTCCTGGGTTGGTCAGGCCTTCACCCATGCCCCTGGGATGGAGGGGATGGAGCTGTGCTTGGGATCGGGAGCTCCTCCGGGCAGGCTGAGCTGGCCAACCTGATGCAGAGCAACACCTGTATGATGGACACCCGCCGTGTTCCCTTTCTGGCCATAAATGCCAACTTCCTAAAGCAGTAATCGCTGTTCCTCTGGCATCGGGTCCTGCCCAGCACAGCCTGGCTCTCTCCTGACTGTGTTACTTGTGTCGTGCCACTGCTGAACTGCCAAACAGGCAACGAGTCCGAATCCGCAACTCCAGGCTGGGCAAAACCCTCCTGCTTACACCCCAGCGTAGCAGCAGGTGGGACGTAGCCAGAACCAGGGGCTCAGAGTGCCCCTCGAAACACAGCCATGGTCGTGTGCCATGCAAAATTCCCCTTCGCCCTCGCTGCCGAGGAGGCTGCCCAGGCTCCTGCTCCACCCGAGGAGTCCCTGTCCCTCCTCCGCGTCTGCTCCCAGGAACCAGCAGCCCATGTGAATCCCACCTGCACGAGCCTGGGGGAGCACAGAGGCACAAGGGCAGGTGGGAACCCAAATTAGGGACTCAGAGGAAGGGACACCCTGTCTGGGACCCTCTCGGCGGAGCCTCAGCCTCAGGGCCCTGCTGTGAAGGCACCTGCTGGAGGTGGGGGCGGGTATTTCTGCCCGGGGGCATGGGAGACATTTCGGGAGGCGGGGGATTGCACAGAACTTATTATGGGATGTTTAAGAGAGGAAGCAAAGGTGGGGAAAGGGATGGATCTGGGTGATTCGGGGAAGAACAAGCATGGGAAAATATGGGAATATCTGCGGCTGCCGGGAGCCACAGGGCGAGGGCGATCCTGGCGTTAACCCGGGGGGGGCTGTCCCCGGGGGGGGGGGGGGCGGGGGCTGAGCTGGCAACGGCCGTCGCTTTCCCGGAGGAGCGGGGAAGGTGCCCGCCCCCGCCCCCGTGGGTGCCGGGGTGTCCCGCCCGGGGCGGGGGGGGGGGGGGGGGGCGGTGGGTCCGACCCCCCGCAGATCCCCGCCGCGGCCGCCAGGGGGCGCCGCGCCCCAGCGCTGCGCCGGGAGCGCCCGGCGCGGGGCAGCCCCGGCCCCCCCCAGCGCTGCGGGCGGGGGCGAGCGGGCGGCGGCGGCGCGGGGTGAGCCGGGGTGAGCCGGGGCGAGCCGGGGCTCGGGGCAGGGCCCCCCCCCCCCGCCCCGACGGCAGCCCTGCCCCAGCGCCTTGCTGCGGCGGGGCGTAACGGCCCAGCCGCGGAGGTAAAACCGGAGCCGCGCTCCTCGGAAAGTTGAGCAAAACGTCGTTGTTGACGGGCACAGCGGGACCGACCGTCAGGCAGCGCTTTGCCGGCAGAGCTGCAGGCGGCAGGAGGAACAAGCGGTGTGTCGTTCCCCGAGGCGCTGCCAGCCATGGGCAGGGGTGTCTGCCTGTCCCTGTCGCTGGGGCTCGGGAGGACAAGTCACCCGCTAAGTGAGGATGAAGCCTGGGCGTCCTCCCCGCCACAGCTCCGGGCTGCTCCCGTGACGCAGACAGACCTTCGCACCCCCAGCGCCAAGCCCCAGCACCAGCGTCTTGGGATGGAGCACGTGGAGGGGTCAGGGCTCTCGGAGGCAGCGGAGAAGCCACATCCCCGTCCTGGAGCCCAGGGCAGCGGAGAATGAAAGGCCAGGAGGAGGGCTGGAGGGAAGAAGCTGCTAAAACTCACCAACACCAAATTTATCTGTGGCAGAGGTGGTGCAGCACGATGAAGGGAGCTCCGCTGTTCCCCCAAACCCTGGGCTCTCGTCCTGCAGCCACGTCCCTGCCAGGTGCGTCGGGAGCCCCAGGCTAAGCCCATGTCTGACAGGCTCCCAAGAAATCTCTGCGCATCTCCTCCGACACAGGCACGCGGCATCTCCCAGTCGGCTGGTGCTCCTTCATGTCATAACCCACAGCACTTTGCTTGGCAAATGGCATCTTGCCAAGCAGTTGGCATCCCATGGATGTTTAATCCATGCATCTTAATTTTTCTATGGAAACATTAAAACCTGAGCAGGGTTTGCTCAGGCCATTTCTCATCAAGATGTAGGTCCGGTTCCAGGGATTATCTGGTCAGTGTGTGAACCTGGAGGACCATGGGGAAGGGGTCTTTGTCAAGACACTGAGTTTTGATGGCTGGATGTTTCCCAGGGAACAGGAACAGGGTTTTGCTGGGACATTTCTGCTTGACTCCCACCTGCCTGGCTTAGGACACCGAAAGCTGTTCCTGTGCAGAGCCACCCCCCACACTGGTGGCTCTGGAGCTTCTCCCTGGCACAGGAGCACTGGGAGGAGGAGACCCGAGTCTCCGCACCAGGTGCATCCCAGCAGTGGTCACCCCAGGGATTCTGGACACATCCAGGGCTGCTGGAGCTGCGACCAGTGGCCCTGAGGCTGGACCAGCTGGCCCCAGGGCAGTGCTAGGACGTGCAGGAACCCACGGGCACGGGCTGTGGGACGTCCCGTTCCTGCTCTGTCCCTGGGAAAGGGGGAGCATAGGGGTGTCTCCCCAACACTGGCAGTTCCCCCAAAAGCAGCAAACTGGCACCACCTGTTTGAGCCCCGCTGGTGCCTCGCTGCTCCCTGTGGCCCTGCAGTTGGGGTCCCCCAGGGTGGCCTCTCCCCCCCCCCCGCTTGTCCCCAGGCCGGGGGTCAGTGCAAGCCCCTCCTGCCGGTGCCCCCAAACTGGTGTCTGCCAGATCCCCAGCCCCTGCGCTGCCGCTGCCCCAGGGACCCCCGGGTGTGACCCTGCAGTCGGGGCTGCCCTGCCATGTGTCCCCCCGAAGAGCCCCCTGATGCGATGTCCTGCAGATGTGCCCCCCCCAGGTGTTACCCCCAGGTGAGAGACTGCAGCTGAGCCCCGAGTGTGAGCCCCAGATGTGACACACACACCCCCCCCCGCGTGTGGCTCCTCCAGGTGTGACTCTCCCAGTGTGACCCCCCCCCGCGACCCTCCCAGGTGTGCTCCCCCCTTTGACCCCCCCTTCCGGTGACTCCCCCCAGTATGACCTCCCAAGGCGACCCCTCCCCCGTGACTCCCCCCAGCGTTGATCCTCCCCGGTGTGAGACCCCTTGTGCCCCCCTGGGTGCGACCCGCCCCCTCCCCGGTGACTCCCCCCGTTTCGACCCCCCGCAGCTGTGTCCTCCCCAGCTGTGCCCCCTCTTCGGCGTTGCCTCCCCCCCCCCCCGTGAGACCCCATGCGTGTCCCCCCCGCGGTGTGACCCCCCGCTGCCCCTCCCGGCAGCGCCCTCCCCCGTCGCGCCCCCCCCGCCGCCGGCCCCGGCCCGCTCCCGCCGCCGCTCCGCTCCGCACGGCTGCGCGCATGTGCCGCGCCCGCCCCTCCCCCGCGCGGCGGCCGGACCCAGCGGCGGCGGCGGCGGCGGCGGCCGGGCAGGATGAAGGACCGGACCGGGGAGCTGCGCGCCGTGAGTGGGGGGCGCCGGCCGCGGGGGGGGGGGGGGCAGCGCGGGCAGGGCCTCTGCCGCTGCTC
The DNA here is from genome assembly GCF_965638725.1 of Aptenodytes patagonicus. NCBI lineage: Eukaryota > Metazoa > Chordata > Aves > Sphenisciformes > Spheniscidae > Aptenodytes > Aptenodytes patagonicus. The sequence goes on along the minus strand of NC_134965.1, from coordinate 420,138 downwards.
GGGAACCGCCCGGCGCCGCCTCGCCCCCCCCCCTCCCCGGGCCGGGGGCCGCCGTGCCCCGAGCGGCGGCGCCGAGGGGGGTGGGTGGGAGGGTGGGCGGCCGGACGGGGGGGGGGGGCGAGGCCGAGCCTCCCCGGCCCTCGCGGGGGTGTCGGAGCGGGAGCGGGGTTCCCCGGGCCGCGCCCCCCTCCTCTCCCCGCGGGCCGCTCCGGTTCCCCCCCGGCGCCGGGCGGCTGCGGCTCCCGGGCGGGCGGTGCGAGGCGCGGGCGCTGCCCCGGGGGACCCCATCTCCCCCGGCACCGGGTGACCGGCTGCCCGGGAGGCCGAGCCGGCTGAAAGCGATCCCAGCCGGAAAAAAATAAAATGTTTTATTTTTACCCGGCGCAGGGAGGGCAGCGCCCGGCGGGGATGCTGCGGGCAGAGGATGCCCCGCGGGCAGCAGGGCCCTGCCCGTGCCGTGCCGTGCCGTGCCGTGCCGGTGCCGTCTCCCGCCCCGGCCGCCCCGCTCTGCACCCATTTTGCTTTTTCATCCTCCTGGCTCTGCTGATGTCATCTGGCCTGGGAAGAGCCCGGGGCCGCGCAGCCCTTCGGGTGCTGCCTCGCCGGGGGCATGCCAGCCGGTGCCCGCGGGCTCCTGCCCGGCGCTGCCCGGTGCCCCCCACTGCCCTCCGCCACCTGGGCCTGGCACCTCCGCTGCCGCTGCAAACGGCCGCTTGGCGCCTGGTGCCGTGGCCCGGGGGTCCCGCCGAGGCCGTGGGAGTGACCGCGGGGGTGAGCGGGGTGTCAGGCACCGTCTGCGGCTGCAGCCTGTCCCGGGGGAACACCTGGGCCTGGTGGCACCCGCACTCTGCCCCACTGGTGGGGCACTCGCAGGCCCTCGGAGACCCCCCGTGGGTCACAGGGGCTTGGGTGGTGGTGAGCGGGCAGCAGCTTCGATGCGTGCCACGGCGGAGCCCCTCACTGCCCCTTTGCTGCCTGTCCCCTTACCTGCCTGGGACTGCGGTGGCGGCACCACCCGCGCGAGCACCGGGACCCCAGGACCCCCCTCGCTCACACTGGGGTGGGGGGTGCTGCCACCCACGGCGTGGGGACGAGCTCTGCAGTGTGCGGCGGGCAGTGGGGATGCCTGGGGGGGGCGAGAGCCTAAAATCCCAGGGCGCTGCTCCAGCATCCAGCCTCCCGCCTCGTGCCATCACACCAGTGCTTGCTTTGCTGCTTTTTATTGTTGTGGTTTTTTTTTTTTAATTACTTCACGATTGGGTCTGCTGAGCCCCCTGGGAGGTGAGCGGGAGTCTGGCCACGCCGTCTGTGCTCCATCCTGGGGGGGTGACCTGCAGGAGGGGAGGGGGTGACCCAGACTGGAGCGAGGGGTAGCGGGGACAACTGTGGGTGCCCAGGCTGGCTGGTCCCTGCAGAGACCCCACCACCAGAATTGCTTCAGCCGGGAGTTTGGCTCGGTCTGGAAAGTGCCAGGAGGACGGAGCTGAGGTGACGCCAGCAAGGGGACGAGGGGGTGGCTGTCGATGCTGGAGGAGGAGGGGGCTATATAAAGAACAACTGCATCCTCCCCGCTCAGCCGGAGCGCCTGGAAAGCACCCAAACGGGGCTCTCTCCACCAACAGCACAGGCTGTGAAATAGGATTGGAAAATAGGCTTTTTAATAATAATAGTAAAAAACCAGCCCCGTGAATGTCCTCTTGGCAGCCGGTGCTGGCTGAGAAGTGATGCCGTAGAGTATTTTAAAATCTCTCTGTTCCTTTAAATATGTCTTAAGAAAAATAAAGTGCATTTTAGGCTCACTGCTGCTCATGTTCCTTATTCATCAGCCTAATGCTGAAGGGCTGCGCAGCCCCCGGGCGCAGCATCGTCCTCGGGGCTCCCTGCTGCATCCGGGGGCTCCTGGGGATGGAGGTCTGGTTTGGAGCATCCGGATGCCCTGGAACTGAGCAGGTGCCCACGCCGGGGCAGAGCCTGGCAGGGCTGCGGGGAGCGGGGCAGCGCGCATGGGAAACGGGGATTTACAGCCTTGGTGGTGGCGGTCACCTGGGAGGAGCGAGATGCTGCAGTGGACGGAGTATAGGGAGTGTTTGGGCTTGTTTTTTCCGTGCTGCCAGTAGCCAGCCTCATTAATAGCGTGGGCCAGTTTCTTCCCGTTTTAATATAGTGTCTAAATTCTGCCAGGGATGATAAAAAAGAAGAATTAAAAAAAAAAAGAGCTGGCTTTATTGGAGCCGAGGAGGGGAAGCAGGGCTTCCACTGCTGTGCAGAACAAGAGCTTCATGTCTTAATGGGATTTTTAAAATGGTACTTGAAATTCAAAATGCTAATCCCGTGTCTTTTCTGAACCTTGGCGCTCCGGTTGTGTTCAAACCCACTTGAGCTTATCTAGTGCCCTGGGGGTGGTGGTGCTCCCAGGCCTGCTCTGAACCAGGGACAGGAAATTTAGTTTACAGCTGAAAAATGTCCTCTTGTTGTGGAGGAAGAGCAGCCGAGGACTGGCTGTGAAGGATGCCCAGAATAAGACCAGCAGAGCTTTGCTCTCAGCTGCTCGTGGGTAGGTGCCATGGCTCTGGCCACGGGTGGTGTTTCCTGCCCATCCAGAGCGGAGCTGGAGCCGGTCCCCTTCCCCGAAACCCCCAAAAGCAGCCCCTCCTGCTGCGGTTGTCCCTCTGCAGTGTTGGTGACAGAGCAGGGATGGGACAAAAACTATCCGAAAAATAATTTGTTTTGCTTTTGGGACAGTCTCTAAGCTGCTTCTCCCTGTGCTCCAGGCACCTAAAATGTCTTGATTTAGGCTCAGCTTGTGTTGTGTCCTACAAAGCCTGAGGAGAGCTGGCGCTGAGGGTGCTGCATTATAAAGAGCCATCAGCCGCTGCGGATGGAGGAAGAGCCTGAAGCTCTGCTCAGTGTGCGAGGGCTCTGCTGTCCTGGCTCAGCAGGGCACCATGGCCAGGGTGCTGCGGGGCTGGGACGAGATGGTGCACGCGTGTAGGACTGCGAGGGTCCCATGCTGCTCCGTTCTGCCTGGGAGGTGACAGCTCAGTTTAGGTGAGACGTCGGGATTTACAGGGTGTGAGAGAGGTCCAAATGGTAAAATAATTATGAGTGATGTTTTGAGAGAGCGCGGGAGGTGAGGGAGTTGAGCAAGTGTCATGGACTCACAGGATGGTTTGGGCTGGAAGGGACCTTCAAAGGTCATCCAGTCCAACCCCCCTGCCGTGAGCAGGGACATCTGCCACTAGATCAGGTTGCCCAAAGCCCCGTCCAACCTGACCTTGAACACTTCCAGGGATGGGGCATCCACAGCTTCTCTGGGCAACCTGTGCCAGTGTCTCACCACCCTCATCATAAAACATTTCTTCCCTATATCCAGCCTAACCCCACCCTCGTTCAGATTAAAACCGTTGCCCCTTGTCCTGTCGCTGCAGGCCCTGGTCAAGAGCCTCTCTCCCTCTTTCCTATGAGCCCCCTTTAAGTGCTGAGCGGGCGCAGTAAGGTCTCCCCAGAGCCTTCTCTTCTCCAGGCTGCACAACCCCAACTCTCTCAGCCTTTCTCCATAGCAGAGGTGTCCCAGCCCTTGTTTTTTTTTTCTCCAGCGATGTCCATGCATTTGTGCCACACCGTCATCCTCCCCAGCCGGCTGAAACCCCCCGTTCCTGCCTGCCTGCCGCGTCCCTGTTCCAAGCGCTGCCTCCTGCCCGTGGGAGTTGCGGGGAGGTGCGCGTTAAAAATAAAAGGAGAGAGAAAGTGAGGTCAGCTCCAGGTCCGGCTCCGTGGATCCACCCTCTTCCCTCCTGCAGCAGCTGAAATCTGCAGCGCGGCCCCCCAGGACTCGCAGCCAGACCTTGCTTCATCCCCCCTTGTTTATAATCCTGTGCTGCTCCTGCTGATGATTTTTCTCTCGGAGGCACAAATGTGAAGTCAACCAAAGTTGCTGTTTGCAGCTGGAGTTGGGTCTTGTCAATCTCCATCTGGGCAGCGGGGCTTTTCTGGAGCCACCCCTGATGCAAAAGTCCCTGCTGACCCTGGAGATAGATATATTTGCTTATTTAAATGCTGTCTTCCTTTCCTTTTTTTAACCATCTTGGTTGCCCAGCGTGCTTTCGAGCTCTTCTATTCAACCAAAAGGGTCACGTAAATAATTCAGTTTTGCGTCTTCCCTCACCCATCAGGGAGCCGGCGCCGTCACGTGGCGGGCAACAGCCGGTGTCTCCATATTGCGTGTCCGCAGCCTGCACAGCTGCCTGGTCTGGCTGTAGTCGACGGGGTGGGTAGCAATGCTGAAAAGCTGATTTTCTGGGGGCTGGAAGGAGCAAAGCTGCTGGGGAAGGCTGTGCACCATGGCTGCCCTTGGACCACGCCTGGCCCGACCGTCTCCGCGCTGCGCGGGTGCGTCTCCAGGGCAGGGAAGCTGCTTTGCCTGCTCCCTCGTGGTCCTGGGGAGCAGGAGGGGGTGAGACACGGGTGAGTCCTTGCTCCCTGGGGTCTGCTGGGCCTGTCAGCTGGGCATGGCAGAAGGTAATGGAGGTGATGTAGAGTGAGCCCACAACACCTGCCTTGCACGCTCTCTGTCTGAGATGTTCTTCTGCTCCTGAGCATTTGTGGGGTCCTGGGTGTCCCTGTGCTGCAGGGAAGCCATTAGCAGCAGCGGGCTAGGTAGGGCACCCGAGTAGGGCAAGCCAAAGAAAACTTAAAATTGGGAAGACCCTTTGACGTGCTTTAAACGCAGCAGCATCCAAAGCCCAGCCTCTAGGTCAGCTCTGGATGGTGTTTCATGTTCCCACCCTGGGAGGAGACTGGGGTGTGCAGTGGGGCTCTGCACCCCGTGGGGGAGCGGGGTGATGGATGGGGGTTTGGAGGACAGGTGGGCTCAGCCCCCACCGGCACCGGCCTCGGAGGGGGACGCTGAGCCCTGGAGTCCCTTGGTGTCTGCTGGGGAGCTCAAGGTCCGGTGCGGTGGGGGCTTGGTGGTCCCACTGAAGTCAGCCTGAATGCAGAAATACCCTTTGCCTCCTGAAACCCGGTGCCATGCTGTGGACGCCGAAGGGTAATGAGACGTTGCATTTGCAAGCCACATACGTTGGCTGCGCGCTGGATGTCTAAAAGGGCTCGAGCCAAAGGGGTTTTGACTAGTTCCTGTTGTTCTAATTGCAAGTGTCTTTGTCTTTGTGCGAGCTGCTCGGAAGCTATACAAATGTTTGTTTTGCTATGTATCTCCCCGTTAACAAGATTTCTCAGGAAGTATGCAAAATTATCACTACAGGCAGAACATGTACAGTAAGGCTCATTAAGCTAAGTACTGTGATAAATTGCTACTTCCAGAAAATTACGTATATTAGCAAAAAGGAGGAGAGTGAGCCCAAGTGGAAGACCCGGGAAGACAGAGTGTGCAGTAACGTCCCGGCTCCGGGCGGCTGGAGGGTGACCTGGAGCAAACCCGCGGCAGGGGATGGCTGAATGTCCTTGGGCCGCAGCATCTGCGGGATTTATCTTTAGAGGAGATGCATGGGGAGGGGAAGGCAAGTGGAGAAGGATGGTGTGGGAAACAGAAACAGAGCGGTGCTGTGTCAGGACCAGACCAGGCATAAAGCCAACGGGACCATCTTTACTTACAAAAATAGAAAACGAGGCAACTCTGGAAGCGTAAGGAGTAGAAAGTTTTGCTGAGCTAGAAGGCAGGGGGAGAGGGCAGGGGCGATGTGCCACAGGCTGCCTGCATCTCTGCCTTTGGCGGCCAGCGGCAGGGCTGGTGTCTGAAATGTACGTGCTGCCTTTCCCCCCAAACGGGGGAGCAGACAGATGGCTGTGAGCAGAGGACAGGCTGTGGCATGGGGTGTGTCATGGACTCACAGGATGGTTTGGGCTGGAAGGGACCTTCAAAGATCATCCAGTCCAAGCCCCCTGCCAGGGGCAGGGACATCTGCCACTAGATCAGGTTGCCCAAAGCCCTGTCCAACCTGACCTTGAAAACTTCCAGGGATGGGGCATCCACAGCTTCTCTGGGCAACCTGTGCCAGTGTCTCACCACCCTCATCGTAAAACATTTCTTCCCTATATCCAGCCTAACCCCACCCTCGTTCAGATTAAAACCGTTGCCCCTTGTCCTGTCGCTGCAGGCCCTGGTCAAGAGCCTCTCTCCCTCTTTCCTATGAGCCCCCTTTAAGTGCTGAGCGGGCGCAGTAAGGTCTCCCCAGAGCCTTCTCTTCTCCAGGCTGCACAACCCCAACTCTCTCAGCCTTTCTCCATAGCAGAGGTGTCCCAGCCCTCGGACCATTTTGGTGGCCTCCTCTGGACCCGCTGTACCAGGTCCATGTCTGTCTTGTGCTGGGGACCCCAGAGCTGGACGCAGTGCTGCAGGGGGGGTCTCAGGAGAGCGGAGCAGAGGGGGAGCATCCCCTCCCTCAACGTGCTGGCCACGCTGCTGGTGATGCAGCCCATATGTCTTTTTATGTGATGCTGGCATGGGATGCGGTGATATTTGGGAGGTGATGGTGTGAACCCGGAGGCACCCCACTGCCATTTCTGCAGAAGGCCGTAGGCATGGCTCTTCTCTACTGCACTTCTCCATTACCTGCTCCACACTACTGTGTTTGAAAGCCTCAAATCACATCAGGAAGAAAGTTTCTTCAAGACCTCAAATCTGCAGGACTGGTGCTGACCCAGTGCAAGCAGCTCCGGGTGACTGGCTTAACCAGGCATCCTTGAATGTGGGCTGTGATAAGAAACCCACTGTGACTCCACTTTAATTTTGGTGCTCACCTTTTCTTGAGCTGCGTACCCGTGTTGTCTAGTTCGAGTTTTGTAAATAGATGTTTTATTTGCTTTTCTTTAACCTGCCTTGAATACAAGGAGATCCTTAGTGCTCAGGTCCCACATGAGAGATGTCCTGAAGCAACTTTCAACCTTCTTCAGTGTGATACTCTGAGTATTTCCAGTGGAGGTGCAGGAGATACCCCTGTACAGCCACTCTCCTCTGGCAGGAGGGTCTCTTCACCTCGTCACCTTTTGCAGGAGCCTTGGAAGTAGTGAGTGGAGCCCAGGACATCTGCTGACTGCTGGCCAAAAACTGTCCTTGGGGGCATCCAGAGGAGAAGGGGAAGTTCTTCTACTGCAGCAGCCACGGAGAGGTCAGGCTAAGGAAAAGCTTCCCCTCAGTACTGGCGCTGCCCGTGGGGAGAGGTTGTCCAGGTCCCTTTGAGGTTGAGGCCAATGCCAATGCCGTGCGTGTGTGGCCGCGTTTGAGACCTTGCTGTTGCACACAACCTCGTTGGCCCATTTCACAACCTTGTCGAGACCTGTTGTAGAGAAGTCGCTTGTCCCTGCTGCTGTTGGACAGCCGTTGCAGGACCACAGTCATCGAATCGTTAAATGGTTTGCGTTGAAAAAATTCAAAGATCATCTAGTCCAACCCCATTGCCATGGGCAGAGACATCTTCCACTAGATCAGGTCCTGACTGGGTTGTAAAATTCCAAATCTCCTGCCCCAAATTAATTGTGTTCATTTGTTCTTAGGCCAGTGTTCTCCTGCTGGAGAAGGTTCCTCCTCCCTGCTGCCTGCTCCTCTGGTGTCCACCGGCACCTTGGCATTCACCGCCAGGTGCAGGGGACAAATCCAGGCTGCAGAGCATCAAAATCTGCTGCAAGATGGGACTGAGCTTTCTGTTAATAGTGCGGTATTTCAGTTTCTAGTGGATACTTACAGACCCGGGTTTCTTTTCATGGGAACTAACTAAAAAATAATTAAAAATAAAATCTTCTGCTCACGTTGTCCTGTGAGTTTTCAGAAGCTCACTGCCAGCCACGGCCACTTCCCGTCGTGCAGTACTTCTGCTGTGATGTCTGCTGCGGATTTTCTAGTATTAAGTCTTCCTCTTTACCTGCCATTGCTTTCAGATCTTCCATCAAGTCCTGTCAGACTTTGGGTTTGTGGTGTATGAAACGACTGTTCGTTTTGGTTTTCCAGAAGACATCTGCCTTCTGGGAGGGTCGGTGTCTCACCTGGATGGTGCTAAGGTTCCTTTGTATGGTCTAGGCAAGAGCACCAAAGAAATGTCATTCCCACGTTTGAGCATTCATGACCATTTGAGCAACCTGGTCTAGTGGCAGATGTCCCTGCCCATGGCAGGGGGGTTGGACTGGAGGATCTTTGAAGGTCCCTTCCAAACTAACACGTTCCATGAGTGTCTGTTTGTAGGCAGCGCAGTCTGATTTGAAAGATAACCATTTTACGGACTGCCTTGATTTTCACATGTTGATCCTCTCCTGGTGACGCGGGCCGTGGGAACTGTGGTGCCGCCTGCGTCACCTCCTCTGCCTGAGGCTTTCCTTCTCTTTTTGCCGGTAGCTTCCTGGTACAGACCTTGCGGTCACTGGTGGGCATCACCAGGGCTTGGTGTCAATCGTAGAGCACTTGGTAGACACCAAAGCATGGTGGTGATCCTGGCAGAAACCTCTCTGAGTGCTGACCCTGGTGAATACACGATGGGGCGGAGAGGAGAGATGAGTGCTGTGGCTGCAGGTGCTTCTGCTGCCCGCATGAAGCTCTGGTCTGCACAGAAGCCGTAACAAGGATGGTGCCACCGTCAGAAGGATGTTAAGAAATTAATTTCAGATTAATTAAGTCTGCTGTTTTTCACCCAAATTATTCTTCAGCTATGATTGCAAATTTGTAAAGTATTGACTGTAAAGTATCGGTGCCTTTCCAGTAGATCATAGTACTGTCCATGTTCTAGAGCTACAGGAGGAGGTCGGTGAGCTCAGCTTGCCCTCTGCAGGACTGGTGGCACCTCTGTCACCTCTGACACTTGTTCTTAATAGTTAAGTGGAATTTAAATGCTTGCTTCTAAAACTGAGCTTAAGAGTTGACCACAGCTCTGATAAAAGGGTTGGGCTTCGTGCCAAAGGCCGGTAACGTAATTCTGCAGCAATGAAAGCCAACACCTAAGGACAAAACTCTTGGAAATCTTGTTCTCCCTTGCACTGCGAGTGTTGGAAATTGGAAACGCCTACTGACTCATGCAGATGTTGCTGAATGCTAAAGTCATTTGTGCCTTAAACTTTTATTCATCAAAAAGTTGTTAGTGGGAAGTATGGGCTGGTTTTGGTGAATATTGGAATTGGACATAGCTGAGTTGAGGCCTGTGTGCTATAAAATACCCAGTTTATTATGCTGCATAGCTGTACTATATATATAATCTGCAAAAAATGCTAAGACTGAGGCTGTAGGTAATTTAAGCCGTGGTCTCAGGTGGTTCAGTTCTCCAGGGCTTTCTCCTGGGAGCAGACCCTCCAGCTGTCCTCGTCCTCAGCCTTGACACCACCTCCCTGAAAACCCTCTGGAGCAGGACTTCTGCCTCTGGACTCCTGAGGAAAGATTTCGTTTGGCTGCTGCAAAACGCTAAAGCAAACTCTAAGGTGTGAAGGGTCAATGCAGCCTCCCAGGATGAGGGTGGTGGTAGTTTGGTGGGTAGGAGATCCATGGGTGCTTTGGACCTTGTTCATGTGAAGCTTCAGCAGCAGAGCCACGGTGAGCTGCTCTTCTGCTGCCGAGCATCGCAGAGCTGAGCTGGGATGTTTCCAGGGATCTGGGCACCCATATGCTTTAATATGTGTCTTGTAGGCTTTTTAAGATGGCTGAGAAGAGATCTCGGTGCAGCTCGCTGCTGAGTTATTCTGACCTTGTCCTCCTTCTCAGCGACGTGTGCAGCTGCACGCCGGAGCCGTGGGGAGCGAGCTGTCGCAGGAGCTCTCGGGTGCCAACAGCAATGCCCTGGGCTCGTGGACTTGGACATGGGGAACAAGGCAACTGGTGTTGGACCCCCCTGTGCCGCTCCATGCGGCGACGCGGTCCCAGCCATGACCCACTGCTGCTCAGAGAGCATCCCCTCACTGAGCAGCCTTGTGTTGTGCATCCCGCGGGGTGCTTTGGTTTTGGTACAGAAAGGGTGGTCATTTTGCAAAGAAAGTCAAGCCCAGATGGCTGAAATTTCTCAGGCTGGGCAGATCACTGCAGAGGTGTCCAGTAAATAAAAAAAAAACAGATTCAGCCTGGAAGTGAAGCTGGCAAGCAGCATCCTGCATCTCTTAGGGACAAGGCCTTTTTTTGCTTAACTTAATGGTCCCTAAAAGGGGGTAGCAGCTGTTGTGGCTTTCTCCTTTCGTTGTGCTTTTGTGAAGCTTGCCTTATCTCAGGTGGGGATGGGAGGCAGCGCGTGGCGTTGGACCCCGCAGCCCTGGGTGGCGGCGGGAGGCAGGGCCAGGGCTCGCTGCCTGCTGCCTGCCTCCTCTTTGTGTGCGGGTGTTTCCTGGGAAAGGGTGGGCTGGCGCGGTTGTGAGTGCCGCCGGCAGGCCTTGGCGGGGGGATGAGCCGGGGGGTCAGCACGGTCACCTGGGATGCAGAGGTGCCCAGCGGTGGCCGAGCCCGTTGCTCCTCTGCCCTGGCGCAGCTCTGCTGCCCGTACCGGCTCCGCAGATGCATCTGGACACGGTCAAATTAATCTGCAACGCTAACAGAAGAGGGCAGGAGCTAAAGCCTGCGCGTAGCCACTGCTGAGATAATAGAGACCTCATTACGCCCTGCCACAGCTCGCCCTGCCTGCCGCCTCTTGCTTTTCAGAGGAGAGCAGGCTTTGAATCTTCTCGGTTGGTTTGTGCTCCTCTGCCATCTTCCAGAAAGCGCCTGCAGAGGGAACGGGGCTGGTTTGAACCAGAGGGATGTAATCTGCTCGATAATGAATTTATTAGCGGTGTGCTTGTTGCAAAACCCACAGAGCTGCGATGCTCCAGGGCTCTGGACCACCTTCCCATCCACTGCTCCGCTTTGCCAGGGACGGTATCGCAGCTCGGCTCTGCCTCCTCTTGGGATTTCCTCTTGGGATTTCGGCCCTTGTGGAGGGGCACGTTTAACCCTGCGAGGCCCTGAAAGATGCTGGAGGATCTCTGGCTGATCTGCCCTCCCCATCCTGCTCCCCACGCTCAGCAGCACTGGAGGCACCAGGGAGGCAGTGGCTCCCAGAACCATCCCTGCTGCTGGCACGCTGCCCGCCGTGCTGCCCGCCGTGCTGCCTGCCGCTTGGCCTCCAGTGGGCTGGAGAAATAAAAAACCCTGAGAAAGAAGGGTTATCTTCACCTATCCTGTGGGGGGGGCGAAAGCCCGGCGACCCGGGGTCCCTGGTGCTGCCTGAAACTGCCTGAGGCAGCAGCGGGTGTCGAGGGAGGTTGATCAACCCCCTCCTGCTCTTCTGCTCTGGATGTGCCAGTGGCAGAGCACCCGCTCCCCATGCCAGTGACGCAGGCAGCGATGAGCACTGCCGTGTGGTACCTATACACATAAAGTGGGCAACACTAGTGACCCACCAAGGCTGCAGGGCAGCGGAGCTGCTTGCTGGCTGGTTGTGTTAATCAACTTGGGCTCGTCGCCTGCTGTAAGCTGTTTTTAGAGCTAGTCTCACCTAAGGCACTTAGACTTGCAGCGCTTTGCTGTGTCTCCGTTTCTTCTCTCCCCTTAAGGAGGCTTGGGGCAGCCTTTGCTGCCTGAGGTTGCAACGTCAGGCGCACCCAGCGGATGCAGAGACGGATGGATGGCTGTTTTGGCAGCTGAGAAGCACCGGGAGGATGGCATGCCCGGTGTGCTTGCGTGGCATTGGGAGTGCATGCTCCTCGCCTGTTGCTGGCAAGCAAGCCCAGGCTTTTGAAGGCTGTGAATTGTTTGCTGCTTGTGTTGAGCAGCACCAGTGGGTAGCTTTGACTTAGGCCAGAGCTTCCCATGTAGCTTTGAAAACCTGGGATGCTCACAGCTGGGATGCGTGAAGCCAGAATGCTGTTGGCTGGGCAGGCACTTTAGGTTTCCTTAGGAAAGGTATTTTGGTTTTGTTTCTACTTTGGCAGCAGGGGAGACACTTCAAGCCTGGGGTGAGAGTGCCTGTGAGGGCCGGCAGCGTGCCTGGACCGAGCCCCGGGATGGAGGGAGATGCTGGGAGCAGATGATCCTTCAGTGCCCTGCATCCTAGGGAGCTATGCTTGCCCGGTGGTATCTCCTCTCCCTTGAGTCCTGGTTAGCCCCACAGCTAACGCTGCTGTTGCCTCCCTCGTGCGGGGGTGTCAGGTTGGGGGTGGTGGGGCCGGGCGATCAGCCTGACGCCATGTGTCGGAGGCGGCATGGCACGGAGGGTATTTCCAGTGACGTGGGTTGGACAGATGGTGCCCTTCTCCAGCCTGGAGTGACATGTGCCCTCCCGACCAGCAGGCTCCATCCTTGTAATTTCCTCTTCACAGGGCTCCCGGCCGGGCTTTTGTGCCGCTCTCCCCGTGCGCAGCAGGGCAGTGCTGCATTCAGTGCCTGCCCTAGATAACCATCGCCCTGCCTGTGCATCAGCGCTCTGCTGCGCCTGGAGGGCGAGCTGCCTTGAAAATAGAAGTGCCTCCAACAAGACTGTGTGTGGCTTTGGCAGAAACCCTCTCCCTGGGCGGTGGGTTGCCTTCCTCTGGGATTTCTGTGTCTAACAAATGGCAGGGTCCAGTGGGCAGCAGGGATGGGACCAAGCAGCGATGTGGCATCCTGCGTGCAATGAGCCAGGACCATTTTGGATGTGGAAGGGATGGGCAAGAGGTGACAAGGAGATGGGCGTCTTTGCAGGCGGCATGCTGACCTGCTGCCTTTCCTCTGCTGCCAGTACTTTCTGGCCTGTGTGGTCATGGTACAAGCCTGACTTCAAAATTAATGACGGGGAATGCTTTCCTCGCAGGCTTCAGAAAGGGGCTCAAAGTTCCTGCAAATTAAGATCCTGCCAGAATGAGGGCAAGAAGAGCTGGACAGGCTTGGGGGAAGTTGTGACGGAGGTGTGTTTTCCTGTGCAGGGCTGCAGAGGCTTGCTGGTGCTTCCTATCCGGCTCGCCCTGGGAGGGGGCTTTCATAGGATCACAGAGTGGTTTGGGTTGGAAGGGACCTTCAAAGGTGATCCAGTCCAAGCCCTCTGGCAGGGGCAGGGACATCTGCCACTAGATCAGGTTGCTCAAAGCCCCGTCCAACCTGACCTTGAACATTTCCAAGGATGGAGCATCCATAGCTTCTCTGGGCAACCTGTGCCAGCGTCTCACCACCCTCATGGTACAACATTTCTTCCTTATGTCCAGCCTAACCCCACCCTCGTTCAGTTTAAAACCATTGTCTTGTGCTGGGGACCCCAGAGCTGGACGCAGTGCTCCAGGGGGGTCTCAGGAGAGCAGGGCAGAGGGGGAACATCCCCTCCCTCGACCTGCTGGCCACGCAGCTGGTGATGCAGCCCAGGAGACGCTTGGCTTTCTGGGAAGCGCACATTGCCAGCTGATGTCCCATTTGTAACCCACCAGTATCCCCCAGCCCTTCTCTGCAGGGCTGCTCTCAGCTCCCTTTCCTTTGACCCTTTCCTGTGGATGGCCATCCTGTTGGGTGCGTGGTGAGGTGGCACGGGGCTGCAGGCAGGACACGTATCCCCTGGATGAGCTGCTCTGCATGCAGAGCCTCGTGGGCCATCTGCCCCCAGCCTGGGCTACAGTGCCAGCCCTCACCCCCTGCACAGCCCCTGCGCTGTGGGGTAGACCTCCGGTCAGGACGTTGTGGTGGGCTGCATGCCGTGAGATGCAGGGATGAGCCAGTCTGTCTGTGGTGGGTGCTGGGACTGGGTCGGGTAGTGGGCTGCTGCCTGAGGAAAAGCTTTGTGGCCCAGAGCTGGAGTCAGCAGAACTGGAAGGACCACAGAAAAAGTAGTGGTGCGGCGGGTGTAGGAGGTAGCAAGAGGTGCTCATCCTCAGGTTGATCTCGCCCAGCTCCATCGAAATTTAAATGCACTGACCCGTTCCCGGGCTGGTGGCTCCCGCCATGCCCCAGCCTCGCTGTGCTGGCAGCTCCTGCCTGCTGAGCCCTGGCTTGGGGGCCCAGCTGTGGCCAAAATGGACAACTCCTGAATTCCTGGCTTCAGGGAACATTTCTTCTTTGTGCCCACAGAGTGGTGGGTCAGGGCAGCAACATGCCTGCTTTTCCTTGTCAGGGTGAGATTTTCACTTGAATCATGGTAGCTCTCAAATCTCAAGGTCTTTGGATAAGCCATTCATGAAGCTGTTACCAAAGCAAACGGTGCCACGAATGGTGGCAAGGCTGAAAGCTGAGGTCTCCTCTGGGTGACTCCACCCAAATCAGTCACCCTAGGTTGAAAAGACAATTTTAGGGGGAAGGATAGGTATTTCATCTGACTTATTTCAAGGTAAGAGGCATCTCTGTGGAGACTGTATTGGCTAGCTGTGCAAAGTGCGAAGGGGCCACGGGGTGACATGTAATCATCTGCAAAATGTGGGACAATTATGACATGAGCAGAGACAGTCCTCTCTCTTAAATCTTCTCCATTCCACTGGCTCCTTCTCTCTAGTGAAGATGGAGTAAAAAGAAACTTTGCCACCCCATTAATTTTTCATTTTCCTCCGTCATGTATCTGCTTTGGATAATAATATTTTAAATGTCTCCTTACACAGAGGACTGTAATTTTTCTTTCCCCTACGAGCTCGCATCCCCTGCCTCGCTGGGACAGGAGGTGTTTTCATCTCTGGTGACAATGACACACACGCTGCTGCACACAAGGACAACCCCTCATTTGCCTGCTCTGGCTTTACTAGTTCTGTTGTACTTTCTGTTCTCTCCCACCTTTCCTGCGCTCCGTGGCACCCCTTTTATTTTCCCATCGCAGCATCCCTCATGTTTTCCCCTTGCAGCATCCCTTGTGTTTCCCATCACTGCTGTTTGCAGAGCTGTTGTGCTCACGCACAGCTGAGGATAGCTCATAAAGTTTCCCCCTCCAGCTCTCTGTAAATACTGTTAGTCTTGTTCTGCGCTTGCCACGGGAGGCCGTGCAGCGTGGCAGCTGGCTGTGGTGGCGTTTTGTGTCATGCCTTTATTGCTGGAGCTGGCCGTCCTCTGCTCTCTTGTGCACAGTGCTCTGGTGTGGCAGCATCTGGGGCATCCCACGCTCTGGCTGGCATTTACCCCAGCTCCTGGGAACAAGTGAGCAAAGGAGAAGGGGAGGATGCCCCTGAGGAGCTCCTGAAATGGAGACGCAAACTTCGCAGGAAGCACTTCTTGATGCCTCTCTCCATGTTGTTGCAGGCGAAGGACAGTGACGATGATGATGAAGTCACC
The DNA here is from genome assembly GCF_965638725.1 of Aptenodytes patagonicus. Lineage (NCBI taxonomy): Eukaryota > Metazoa > Chordata > Aves > Sphenisciformes > Spheniscidae > Aptenodytes > Aptenodytes patagonicus. The sequence goes on along the minus strand of NC_134965.1, from coordinate 404,975 downwards.
GTCAGCGTGGACCGGGACCGCTTCATGGACGAGTTCTTTGAGCAGGTGAGAGGTTTGTTTCTCCACTGCAGCTTTAAAGCCAGTTCAGACCTTTCTGTTAGCGCTGGAGCAGGCTGTGGGGCTGTGGTATGGTCTCCCACCGCAGGCGGGGAGCAGCGGTCAGGGTGGGGATGGGGGTCCTGCCCTGGCTGATGCCGCGCAGCTGATGCTCGGGCTCCTCGGGGGTTACGCTCAGCGTGCTGATTAGTAGGAACCCGGCTTCTACGCAGACCTGGGGCCGTCGTGGGCTTACCTGGCCCTATGGATGCTTTGCTGCGCCACCTCCTCTTCCAGAAGCCAGTGGGGCAGCTGGGCCAGGTGACCAGTTGGGGGGAGTGGGTGAGCCTTGCAGCCTGCCTGCCTCCAGCCTGCCGCTAGAGCGGACCGGCTCTCAAACCTCTCCTGAAAGCACCTCTGCGGAGTAGCAGTTTCTGCATGGGATTGATTTAATTTTGTGCCGCTCGTTACCAAACAAGAGGTTGTCTTCTGGCATGTGGGTGGCTGTAAGATCTGCATGCAGATTTTTAGCACACCCTTAGCATGGCATGTGTGTAGGGGGTGTTAAAATGTATCTGTGCAGGCAATGGATTGTGGAATGAAAAAAATCTGACATGCAGATGGAGGAAGATGAGCAAAGTGGTGGTGCGAGTCGAAGGAGAAGACAGAGCTAGAGGGTGGGCAGGCCGGCAGGCAGAGGGCACAAGTAGAGGTTCCCCCTCTCGGCAATGCCGGTGTGTCTCCTTGTAGTACAGGAGTGCAGAGAAGATGCCAGCATGGATTTGCTGGCAAATTTGGCCTCCCTGGGCTGTGGGGTGAGGGTGAAACTGAGCTTCTCAGCCCCTGGAGCAAAAAGCCATGGGGGACTGAGCTGGGACTGAGCCTGGCTTGTGCAACCTCAGCAACGTTCTCCATGCCAGAGGTGCAGAGTCTGGGAATCCGTAGATCTGATGCTAATTTAAATAAACCCCAAATGTTTCTCAGTGCATCGCAAGGATACAGGACATAGAGTCTGTATTACATTGCTGTGACTGCAAAGCTGGCTGCTGTGATGTGGAAGGTCTGATTTCACGGTGGTCCTACAGTTCGAGGATCCAGCTGGAAAATATTCGTCCAGCAAGATGTTTGCTGTGATTCAGATGTGTCATGGTTGCTTTGGGATAGGGTTTAATAATCCCTCCCCTTTCCAAAAGTCCAGGCCTCTCACAGGAGACCTGTCTTCTTGTCCATCTCCACAGGTGGAAGAAATTCGAGGGTTCATCGATAAAATTTCGGAGAACGTGGAGGAAGTGAAGAGGAAGCACAGCGCCATTCTTGCTTCGCCCAACCCCGACGAGAGTGAGTGAGCCGTGATCTGCTTGCGTCCCCGTGGGCACCTGGCTGCGCTGGGCTGGACCGTTTGTGGGGTGGACGGAGTCAGAGAGAAGTCCTCTTCTCTTCAGGTGGCCATGGCTGGAAAGCCACAAGCTGTCGAGGTGGCTGATGGCCGGGGTGAGGGAGGGCTGGGACCTGCGTGGGTCTTGATGGCTTTCTGACCTTGAGAGGTGGTGAGGGTCCAGCGAGGCTGCCGGAGGGGAATTCCTGAAGGGTGGGGCAATGTGGAGGCTGAAAAGAGCAAATGGCTGTTTTTATGCTGGTTGGCCATTGTCTTGCCCTGGGCTGCCTGCGGAGGGTATGTGGATGAGGCAGCACTTGCAGAACAGGCTGAGCGTTGCCTGCTTGGCCCAGAAATGATGCAGCTCTTCTTTGAGCCCGCGGTGTGCACTTGTGACGCTGTCCTCTCTGTCCTGAAGGACATTTTGTTGCTGGCTCACCAAAGAGTCTGTCCCTTCCAGACCTTACTGATGTATCACTGTTTTCTTCCCCAGTCTTGTGTTCCTGAGAAGAGGTTTGTTGCCAGGAACAGAAGTTAAGGATAGCAGCACCCAAGAGGTGGCAACATTTGGGAGTCTGCAGGATCTGGCAGAGTTAGAGCTGTGGGTGATGAGTTCCCCTGTCCCCAGGTGCGAGCAGTGCATCTCCCAGAGGAGCCGGAGGAGCCGGCACTGGCCGAGCACCTGGGGGTGGTGGGGTCAGCTGGGCTTCCTTAGCACAGAGGCTTTCCAGCTTTGGTGTCTGCAAACCCCTCGTTGGGGAGCAGGTGGGACTGAGGTGCTGAACTGTGCAAGGGAGAGCGGGGTGAGCACAGCTGAGCAGAGCTGCTTATCGTTGGGGCTGGACCAGGGGTCCACAGGCTCACCCACTGAGGGACATCATTTGAATGTCTCTGCTGCCCCAAGCCCGTCCTTCAGTCTTGCCATGAGCCCATGTGGGCCATGTCCACCTCCCTCATGGTGCTGGTGGTCGCAGGGCTGATGGTTGCTGCAGGGATGACCGTGCAGGATGGCTCTGAGCTGCTGGCAGCCCTTGTCATTGGCAAAAGTGTAGCTTTCATGAGGCAGTGGGCGGCTGCTGAGGAGCTGAATGCTGCTTGTGCCCTCCTGGCTGCAGTGGTCCTCGCACAAAGGTGAGATTGGGGGCTGGAAAGCTGAGACCAGGTCTCTGTCTTGCCATCCACCCTCCTCCCATCCAGTTCTCTTCATTTGCCCAGTGCAATTCCATGTCTGCTTGTCTCCAACTGTGAATTGTTTCTAGAGGTCCCAGGAGGTTGTCTGTACACACAATTTCTTGTGTCCAGCCCTATGTCAAACCAATAGATATTGCTAATTGCTTGGAAGAACCTCATCCTTCCTAAATTGTCTCACACTCCCCTCTCCTGGCAGCTGCTCTTCAGCTAAAATTCACTTGGCCAAGGCTGGAAGCAAGAGATTTTCTCAAGGGAATTCATGTGTCTCAGACTGTTGTTCAATCATCCTCCAGGCCCTTTTGGTCTGCACTTGCACTGTAAGATTTTGCAGTGTTTCTGTTTGGGTGTTTTCAGGGAAGAGCTGTCGTTGCTTTGCTTCTGGCTGCTGGGCTCATACGGCATGCGTCGGCACGGCGTCCGCTCGGGGCAGAGCCAGAGTTTGGGCTGCAAAGGGCACTCGTGGCCTAAAAGAATAATAATCTATTTAAAAGTCCGAGATCTGCAGCGAACAAGATACTGTGACATTGACGTGACTTCCAGAAGCATCCAGGACGTTGGGAGTGCTGGTTTTGTTTTACAGTGTTACTTGCCTTGGTATTGTAGAAAATTCAGTTGATAATGCCAAAAACTGTTTGGGCAGTGAAAGAAGAGCCCACACCTTGTTTAGAAATTAGTGTTTTATAATATTGTGGTGTGTCCAGGAGGTGCAGTGGGGCTGATTAGATGCTCAATGGTAGATAGACTCACAGACTCACAGAGTGGTTTGGGTTGGAAGGGACCTTCAAAGGTCATCCAGTCCAAGCCCCCTGCCAGGGGCAGGGACATCTGCCACTAGATCAGGTTGCCCAAAGCCCCGTCCAACCTGACCTTGAACACTTCCAGGGATGGGGCATCCAGCTTCTCTGGGCAACCTGTGCCAGTGTCTCACCACCCTCATCGTAAAACATTTCTTTCTTATGTCCAGGCTAACCCCACCCTCGTTCAGTTTAAAACCGTTGCCCCTTGTCCTGTCGCTGCAGGCCCTGGTCAAGAGCCTCTCTCCCTCTTTCCTATGAGCCCCCTTTAAGTGCTGAGCGGCCGCAGTAAGGTCTCCCCAGAGCCTTCTCTTCTCCAGGCTGCACAACCCCAACTCTCTCAGCCTTTCTCCATAGCAGAGGTGTCCCAGCCCTCGGACCATTTTGGTGGCCTCCTCTGGACCTGCTGTACCAGGTCCATGTCTGTCTTGTGCTGGGGACCCCAGAGCTGGACGCAGTGCTGCAGGGGGGGTCTCAGGAGAGCGGAGCAGAGGGGGAGCATCCCCTCCCTCGACCTGCTGGCCACACTGTTGGTGATGCAGCCCAGGAGACGCTTGGCTTTCTGGGCTGCAAGCCCACATTGTTGGCTCATGTCCCTTTTGCCATCCACCAGTATCCCCCAGTCCTTCTGGGGGGGACGGGGTGCTCTCCATCCATCCATCCATCCATCCATCCATCCATCCATCCATCCCCCGGTCTGTGCTGGTACTGGGGATTGCCCTGACCCAGGTGCAGGACCTTGCACTTGGCCTGGTTGAACTTCATGAAGTTCACACTGACCCACTCCTCACAGATGCATCACCACAAATCAGCAAGAACTACTTCACCATGACTGACCCCTCCCAGCTGGGTGGACGCTGAGTGTTGTCTCAGACCAGCCTCCAGCTCCCCCAGGCTGCTGTGTACCGGGGTTGCTGGTGGTGTGGTGTCAGCTGAGCCATGTTCCTAGGGCAGCACCCATGTGCCAGAATCACTGGAGCAGGACGTGCACCCCGTTGAGCGCTGCTCCTTTCTGTCCCATGGTACCTGGGGGTGGGGTGTTGAAATGGTCCTCGGTGTCCTCAGGACAGGAGACAACCTTGGACATAGCTGCAGGGGTCTGCTTAGATGATCTAGAGAGGCATTAAACTCATGTGGCCTTGTACTGGGACCGTGGGTCAGCTCTTGGGATAACTCAAGGTTGGACTAGATGATCTTTAAAGGTCCCTTCCACCCCAAACCATTCTGTGATAACTGATGATGTACTGCTCATAGCTTTTCCATTTCCCAGTGACTCAGCCAGACCGAGAGCAGCATTGCTCCATGTCCGTCTGCTCCTTCAACCCCTGGTGAGACGCATGAATGTGGCAGAAGTTCAACCAAAGGCGGGATTAACCTCCATGTTAGCCTTGGCTGGAGCTCAGTCCTGTGCTTCGGTGGGGTGGAGGCAGTGCAGGGCCCCATGGCGGTGAAGGCAGTGCAGCAGGGAACAGCGGGTGCCGGTGTGGTGCCTGGCTGCCCCCCCCCCCAGCCTCCCCGTGCTCCTGAGCCCCCAGAGAACCTGGTAATAAATGCAAAGGCTTGTTGTAATCCAGGGAAGTGAACTTATTGAGATTAATTTGGAAATTAAGAAGCAAGGTTTCCATGAGGCATGAGAGGGGGATGCAGCCAAGGGGCACTGAAACGTAGGCGGTGAAAGGCCTTGGTGTGCGCTCACTGGTGTTTGCTTTTTAACATGGCAAATGAATGACACCTGTGATGACAATCAAGCCAAGATGTTGCTCTTCGCAGGGGCCAAATTCGCTGGGGGTTTGGGGTGCTGCTTGTCCCCTTGGAACAGCACCTCAGTTATTTCTTAGTGATCTCTAAGCACTTTAGCATCATATGAAACCTCTGCTACAAAGGTGATGGGAAGTCATCCTCCAGGGTATCAGAAGAAAGACACAGACTTCTCATTCTCGTCTGGAGGCAAACGTGCTGTGCGTGGTGCAGCTCGGTTTGGTGTGTGGTGCAGCTCCTCCGTCAAGAGATTCAAACTCCTTAAACACCTCCTAGAGCTGGAGGACCTTGGAGTGGGGCTTCAGAAGATCAGGACAGAGCTGGGCTGGTAATTTGGAAAACGGATGAACAGTGGTTGGACCTGCTGTTGGAGCACTGAGTGGAGGGAGGGATGGATAGATGTACAGTGTCTGCTGGCTGAATCGCTTGCTGCTTTTTCAGGGTCTCTTGATAGACGAGGGAGACTCCACAGGTACAATCCTACTGGAACCTGTGTCTTAAATGACCGTGTGCTTAGGCAGATGCAAGCCCTTGGTGCTCTCCTGCACGTGCTCTGCTGTTGCAAAAGAAGGTGAGGTCCAGGTGTCTGTGTGAGACCTGGATTTACCCACCTGCTCGGCGCGGGGCGGAGGTGCTGGGCTGGATCCGTGTTGCACAGAAGGGCTCATCCTTCCCCTCCCCTCCCTTCCTGCTGATCCCTCTTCTGGCTGCACAGACTGTTCTCGGATCTGTGTTGCCGCTGCTGTCTGGGCTTATTTTGGCGCCCGGTGGGTGAGCAGCTGGCTGGCTTTGCCATCATGCCGGCAAGGTGGCAGCCCCCCGCCTGCCTGCCTGCGCCTTGCAGCTCCGGTGGGCTCGCGCCTGGTAGCGGGGGGGTTGCGGAGGGCCTCCCCGCTGAGCAGCTCCGTGCCGCAGGGTGGGCAGCATCATGTCAGGGCTTGAGTGGGCTCAGAGTGGCTGAGGGGCTGTATTCCTCCTCGGGTCAGAGCCGTTGCTGCTGCTACTCCTGATTTGAGTAACAGCTCCTGGTAAACCTGTTCCTAAAATCCTTCCTGGTGAGCTGCTGCATTTGTTGTCACTCCTGGCACGTGAAGCAGGCTGTTCGTCCTCGGTCCTTGGTCCGGGCCACCTCTCAGAGGAGGTGGCTTTGAGTGGCAAGTTGCCAACCAGAGAGGAATGAAAGGTTGTGGGTTTTTTTTCCTGGAGCAGTCGGGAAGGACTTCTCTGCCATTCGTCTTCTCCGTGCATCGCATCCCTCCCCGTGGCCGCGCTCCGCGACTCCTTGTCACTGTGTTACGTAACGGATGCTGTTCACTGAATGCATTGCCTCCAGGAACATAAATCTTCAAATCTGAAGTCGTGTCTTTCAGCCTGTCAGCTCAGTCCATCTCCACAGGCTTCGGAAGTCCCGATAAATATTTCAGACCTGGAAGCAGGTCCATTATGGCTCTGCACCAGGATGGAAGGGGAGGTTCAGTTGCATGTACACTTGACCTCCAGTTTCATAATTTAAGCTTTGCAGACTCAAGGTGGTGGCTTTGGACACCAGGGCGCAGGTCCCGGGTGACTTTGTTCAGGCTCTCTGTCTGCTGGAAGAGATTTCAGTTATTTGGAGAGCGGCTTCTGTAATTCCTAGCAGACCATCTCCTGGCAGAGATATGTGCCAGGTGATCAATGAGACAAATCGTAGCTGCTCACCTCTGTCTAATGCATTGAGGCAACACTGGCCGATGCCAAAAAGGCAATTTGGAGTTTTCTTGGTGGCTAGGCTCTGACCAGACACCCTGAGCAGGCTCTGTGCTCTCGCGAAAGCATAACCTTGCTACTCACCAGGTCTTTTTGGTAGGTGTCACAGCTGGAAGCCCACTTTGCTCAGAGGAGATGCTGCTCGGGTGCTGCGGGGAGGAAGGGAGGCTGCAGCTGGTTCTTGCTGGAGCTGCCCTCCTTGGGCACTGCTTTCCGTGCCCTCTTAGCTTTGTTTCCCACCATACAGTGGTTTTTCTGGGGGTACATTCCCTGTGGTGCCTGGTCCCACCAGGGCAGAGAAGAGGTGTCCTTGAAGACCAGGAGTTGCAGTCATGCTGTGTTGGAGGCTTCAGGCTCAGGCTCATGTGATGTTCCTTCAGGAGGAGCAGTGTGAGAGGACAAACAAGGGTTTTGGTGAAAAGCCTGACTTTGTTCTCCTGGCCTCTCTTTGCTCCTCCACCCTCTGTGCTGCTTCTCCTGGCTTCCCTGGGATGGGAAATCAGAGCCAGCCCAGACTTCAGCAGACCTTGGAGATGGAGGTGAGAGGAGCTGGAGTTGCGGTGAAGCAAGCGCAGCCCCAGCAGAGCAAGGGACCTGGCGAAGGGTGTCCAGGCATGTCCTGGACACAGAAAGCAAAGCAGCCTGTCCCCCCATTCACCATGCTGCTCTCACCCCTGATCTGCAGCCTCGTTGGTGCTGCCCCTGCCCCACTTGTGTCCCACTCAGGTCTGGCCAGGTGAGGTTTTTGGTGCAGGCAGGGCTGTGAGGTTCATCCTCGGTGCAGCACAGGGACATAGCAAAGGTGGCTCCAGCTCCTCAGCCTGAAGCAGGGATAGACACACAGAGTGGTTTGGGTTGGAAGGGACCTTCAAAGATCATCCAGTCCAACCCCCCTGCCGTGAGCAGGGACATCTGCCACTAGATCAGGTTGCCCAAAGCCCCGTCCAACCTGACCTTGAACACTTCCAGGGATGGGGCATCCACAGCTTCTCTGGGCAACCTGTGCCAGCGTCTCACCACCCTCATCATAAAACATTTCTTCCTTATGTCCAGCCTAACCCCACCCTCGTTCAGATTAAAACCGTTGCCCCTTGTCCTGTCGCTGCAGGCCCTGGTCAAGAGCCTCTCTCCCTCTTTCCTATGAGCCCCCTTTAAGTGCTGAGCGGGCGCAGTAAGGTCTCCCCAGAGCCTTCTCTTCTCCAGGCTGCACAACCCCAACTCTCTCAGCCTTTCTCCATAGCAGAGGTGTCCCAGCCCTCGGACCATTTTGGTGGCCTCCTCTGGACCCGCTGTACCAGGTCCATGTCTGTCTTGTGCTGGGGACCCCAGAGCTGGACGCAGTGCTGCAGGGGGGGTCTCAGGAGAGCGGAGCAGAGGGGGAGCATCCCCTCCCTCGACCTGCTGGCCACACTGTTGGTGATGCAGCCCAGGAGATGCTTGGCTTTCTGGGCTGCAAGCCCACATTGTTGGCTCATGTCCCATTTGTCACCCACCAGCATCCCCCAGTCCTTCTCCACAGGGCTGCTCTCCGTCCATCTGTCTGTCCATCCATCCGTCCATCCATCCATCCATCCATCCCCCAGTCTGTGCTGGTACCAGGGGCTGCCCCAACCCAGGTGGAGGACCTTGCACTTGGCCTGGTTGGATGGCAAGGTGTGGAGTGGATTTGATGGACGTAAAATCATGAGTGGCCCAGGGAGGTTGAACAGGGTCTGGTTGCTCACCACACCTCCCAGAGCAGGTCTGGGGGTGGGAAGGACACCAATGCAGCTGGTAGATGGCAGGGCCCCCACCAACAGAGGTGGTTCTTCAGCCTCGTTGAGGTTGGCAGGGCATGGTGTGGCAGCAGAGCTGCTTGCTCGCTGCAGGACCCAGGGAGCACGCGCTTTGCTTGGGCCCTGCTCGTTTAGGGAGTGGGAATGGGGAGCCCCATCTTCCTCCCCTGTAACTGCCCCTGCTGCCTCCAGCGCTGGGAGCAGTGGTCCTGCTGCCCGCCTGCTTCCTCCTGCCACGTCTTTGAGGCAGGTGAGCTGATGCTGAAATGAGAAGCCGTGTCAAAGGTACATTGTGCCGGCAGCAGTGTGCACGGGAGGGCGCAGGTGCTCGTGGGGACGGTGGGGGAGGAGATGCCATCTGCCGACCTGGCTCTCAGTATCCTGCCTCCCTGCGTCCTACTCCTCTTCCTCCTCTGGGCCGGTCCCTAAGGGGAAGGTGTTCTCAGGCTGTCTTTGCACCCCGAGCTTGGTGCAGCCGTGGCAGGGGATGGCCCTGTGGTTCTGCTGGTGCTGCCCGGCGTAGCAAACCTAGTGTGAGATGGAGAAACTGGAGGGGTGCTTGGTGCAGGGACGTGGGATTCCTCTGCCCACCAGGGAGGTCCAGGAGCTCCTGCAGAGCAGCTCCAACACCTGGCTTGGCCTGGGCATCCCGAGCAGAGCTGCGCTAACGATGCCCGTGGTCATCATGGCAATGCCATGCTGTGCTCAGGGGCTGCCTCAGGTGGCTGTGTCCTGTCTGTGTCACACAGAGATGCTTTTCGTCACCCTTTCATGCATTTCTCCAGCTCCATCTTGAACAAGTTTTGTTTCTTCTCCCAGTAATTCTTGTTGAAGGGCTGCTCTAGGACTTAACCTCCAGTGGTCAGGAGCCATCTTCTCATTTCCAGCCTGAGTCTGTTTATGATCGATTTACATACCAACGTCATCCCAGGAACAAATATATTTAGCTTAAATAGCTGTTTGCCCTTCTGGCTTCATCCTGTCAGGTCCACGCAGCAGCTCGGTCGTTTTGCAGGGGCTTTGCGCAATCCCTGCCTTCACTGTCCCCATCACCTGCCCCAGCTCTGGTTTTGAAGGGCTGGGGTACCCCGGGGTGTGAGGTCTCCAGAATTTTTGGGGAGACCTGGCTGCTGGTCAGCATTTCTTGAGCTTTTCAGACTGGGTTGCCCTTCTCTTACCTTGTCATGTTGCTACCCCCATGGAAGTTGGGGTCTGTCTGCGTGGGATGGGCCAGGGCTTCCCGTGCCCGGGGGGTGGGTGCTGGGCCCAGGCACCCGCAGACGATGAGTGTTTGAAGGAGATGAACAGAGTGAGGGTTGGTGGGTTGTGGTGGCACCTCTGTGTGTGGGCAAGAGGCTTGGCTGTACATCAGGTTGTGGAGACGGCTGTCCAGGGAGTGGACAGTCCATCCCTCCCCGGTGTGTCCGGGGGATCCCTAGTGGAGCTGGGGAACAAGCTGGCAAAACGCTTCCCTTCAGTGCTAAACCAGCCCAGCACCTCCCAGCACCGATTCAGTGGGCATCGCGGGGTGCAGGCGGAGCAGGGGCGAGCGTGGGTGCAGGGATGCTCATGCTGGTCCTCACCTTCCCTGGCCACTGCCGCCGCTCAGCACGGACCTGTGTGAGGCTCCCGCAGCTGCGTTGCACCTGGAACGGTGGCACCTGCTGCCAGCCCTCGGGTACTGCCCATGGGAGCAGGACGCATGGACTTTCTGTGCATCATCCTAGCGCCACAGCGAGGGTGCCTGGGACATCTCTGTCCTCTCTCCTTTGTGCCCGTTTGGCCTTTTCTTTCATGTCCCCTTGACATGCCACATGTTAGTCCAGGTGAGATTCCCTTTTACCATGCAGCGGCGGTGCAGCCCCCTTGCACGCCCGAGCTTCATCATTGCCAGCACCTATTGTCTGCTCTGTCATCCTGAACAATGCTGGGTGATCTGCGACACCAAGCGAATGCAGAATAAATATCAATTAACTGTAGTCTGATTCATGGCAACATAAAAAAAAGAATAAGAATCAGCCGCTCTGTAATTATTTTGGGCTTAATTTAGACCAAACAGTTAGTGGCACTCCTGGAAGACGTGTTATTGCTGCCACAAGATGCAACTTTTGCTGAAAAACTTTTATCTCCTTTGGGCTGTGCACCCTGTTGCACCCCAGAGCCCATTGCATGATGGGCAACAAGGAGGTGACGTTTGGAGCAGGAGCCCGTCCTTGCTGCTGGAGGTATTGCTGCTCCTGTTGTAGTGCAGGAGAACTCCTGTGGCTCCTTGGCTTTGTGCATCTTGCAGCAGCGTAGCCCTGGGACGGTACCACAGCCCCTGTTCTTGCTGTGTCCCGGGTGGTCTGGGACAGAGTGACTGGCAGGAGGTGAGCAGCCCTGGGGGTGAGGGGACATAGGGCCATCACTGCCCCGAGCCCCGCTGCCTGTTGCACCCTAGAGTCATAGAATCATAGAATCATTGAGGTTGGAAAAGACCTTTAAGATCATCGAGTCCAACCAGCAACCCAACACCACCATGCCCACTAAACCACGTCCCTAAGTGCCTCATCTACACGTCTTTTAAATACTTCCAGGGATGGTGACTCCACCACTTCCCTGGGCAGCCTGTTCCAATGTTTAACCACTCTTTCAGTAAAGAAATTTTTCCCTCATGTCTTTCTCCGCTGGCTCCTCTTGTCTGCATGTGAATTTGGCCCCGTTCCCCACCCTGCATCTCCTCCCCTTGAGCCTACCAGCCTTGGCTGGTCCTTGAGCTGTGGCTGGGGTCCAGGCAGGTGGGTGAGCCGAGCTGGGCTGGGGCCATGGCATGCTGCGCTGGTGGTCCTGGCTGCATGGTGAGGCTGCCTGCCCTCTCCCGCAGCCCGAGTTGTTTGGCCTGGGGAGTTTGGAAAGAGGGAGGAAGAAGGGAAAGGAGCAAAAATGAGAGGGGATATGGCAGCTGTGCCCTTTGCAGTGCTGGCTGAAGAGTTTAGCCCTTCTTGCCCAGCAGGTTGGCCAGGTTGGGGCTCTTCCAGCAAGCGATGGGTTCAGCAGGCTGGGTTGCTGCCTGAGGCGTGCAGCTGCATGGCTGTCCTTGGGCTCTCCGCACCACTCCCTGCTGGATTCCTAGCAGTTGGCACCGGCTGGGCCCTGGATGCCGGGGTGAGAAGAGGAGCCAGAAGCCCCTCTGCAGCAGCCAGGAGCCCCGCTCCAGCGGGCAGCAAGCCAGGATGCAGTGCTGGCCCCAACAGATGGGATGCTGTGTGGCATGGGGACACGCGTTGCAGTGGCACCGCTCCTGGGTGTTGCTTGCTTTTGACTCCGGCCTGTGTTTGAGTTTCTCTCATCTGCTTACAGCAGCCAGAATCCACTCCCCATCCCCTTCTACGTGCCACAAAAATTACTGTGTTTTCTAATGCTTTTACCTCTCGGGCTTGGTGTTGGTGGGGGCGGCAGGCGAGGGGGGCTTGAAGGCCAAAGGGTGAAAGAGCAGAAACGTGGGGCTGCTTCGGGAAGTGCTGGGAAAAGGAAATGGCAAGATCAGGGGGTTTCAGCCCAGCGTCTGTGTGGTGGGCAGGCGAGCCCTGCCCTGCACGCCTGTGTGCACGTGGCTTTTGCCTCTGACGATCTTTGGAGCCACGTCCCCGCTGTATGAGCAGCCATGTCGCCCTGCAGTGCGTCTCGGTGCACAGCAGCGCGCTCTCACCTTGGGGCTGGCACACCACAGGGCTCTGGGGGTGTTGCCTGCGCAGGCAGAGAGGGGCAGAGACCCTGAGGTGGGGTAGGATGCTCCCCAGCAGACCTCATCCAAACCTAGCAGTGTACACTTTGCAGCTAGATCTCAGCTTTCTCTTGCTAAATCTCCATTGTCTCGGTGTTGACACCGGGGGATAATCCGTTATTTGCAGAAATGAGTTTAGGAGGGCTGAGATGAGCAAGCTGTAAATCCTGTTACCGTGCTTTCCCAGGATTACTTTGGCACTGCTGCACGCTGCGGTGCGGGGAAGGCTTTGTGCTTTCTAGGCATGCCGAGAGCAGGGGGGCAGCCTGGACCTGGCCGGCAGAGCAGGGCAGGGGCGCAGGCAGGAGGAGGAGGAGGATGGCCAGAGGTCCTGTGATCTCCTGGGTCCCCAGCATCACCTGCGCCTGGGGACTGTGCTGCAGGCACTGCTGCGGCAAGGGGCTCCTGCTGCAGGGGGGTTCCAAGAACTGGCTTTACAGAGCTATAGCTAATTTATGGAGAGATGAAAAAGTCGGGGATGGTGAATTGGAAACTGCTGGAAACAGCTTGGGGAGGAATTACTGGTAAAAACCCATCGGGTTTGGGGCAACTGGGAAAATAGCAGCTGTGCATGTGTCTTTGGGTAACCTTTACCTGGATGCCGTGGGGTGGTGTGCGTGGTTGTATTTCAGGTGGAAGGAGGAGAGGAGAAGGAGTTGATTAAAGTGGAGATTTTAGGCAGGTGGTGGGAAGAAGCAGGCGGACGGAGCAGGAAATCTGAGTGCTGAAGGACCCTGAGAGCTTTTACAGTGTGGAGAAACAGGAGCACAGCAAGGAGCGCACGTGGGCTGGGTCTGGAGGAGGAGGTGGGACAGGTCCCTGGCACGGGTGTGCGGGCGCCGTTTGGCTGGGCTGGTTAGGTGGGCGATCACGTGCTGAGGAGCGGAGACTGTGACTGCAACACAGGAGACTTTATGCTAGACAGGGCTGTTGTTTTGCCAGAAGTGTCTCCTCTTACCTGTTAGGCTGTGTCATGTTCAGGTTGGAAATGGGGAGTCCTTGGGTCTTCTGTGTTGTCCTCTGGAGTGAACGGACACGAGCGCTGCAGCCAGTTTGGCTGTCCATGGTTTGAGAACAACGTGCATCAACTGATAAAGACGTTGAGGAGAAACTGAGAGAGCGACCGAAGGGCTGACAGCTGAGGTACCCAGTGGGAGACTGGGCAGCCTGCTGGGAGAGCAGGTTGGATGGTGATGGGACCAGCTCTGAGACACTCCTGCAGGGACCAAAGCCCTGACGGTCGCTCTTGGTGCCACAGAGCACCCAGCTAGACAAGCCCAGCCAGGGAGTGGGTTTGATATCAGGGTGGGTGGCTCGCCGCTGGGAAAGGGGTGCCTGTCCCATCCCTGACAATTATCAGTGGAGAGCAGAGGTCCTCATAAAACCAGTTCAGGAAAGAGCAACCAGTGTCTGAGTGGGTCAGGCTGGGAAATGGCAGGAACTGGTGAAATGAGCTGCTCTGCCTCGGCCCGCGGCAAACCCGGCTGCTGGGCACATCTGCCCCGCGTGGGCAGGACCTGCCGAGCTGCCCACCGCCCTTCTCTGCCGGTCTGCGGTGGGTGCTTACTGCTGAGCTTGCTTCACTCCTTCGAGAACGAGACCAGAGTTGTTCAGAGTTCAGGCAACACCGATAGTGCTGCTGGAAGTGTTCATGAGATACCTATGACCTTTTTACTTCTGAATAATGACAAAATAAGGACACCTAGAATAGGATCGTGGGACAATCCAGTCCAGTTGTGCTGGCCCGTTGCATGGCAGTGGGGCTGTGTGGCACGTGGATCTGGACCCAGAGGGGCAGAAACCACCGCGCTCGAAAAATGGGAGAATACTGAAAATAGAGAGAATTTCCACTCTTGGCTTGGAGACCCAAACCAGTATTTTACCCAGTGCTCAAAAATAGCATACAGAAGTGTGGCCTAATATTACAATGCGGTAAGGCCAAAAAAAATTATTCTTAGGGGAAGGTTTGGAATATAATCCTGTTCCTTTTTTTACAAGGTGGTTAACACAGTGCTGCTGTATATTTGATTGAATTGCTGCAGTAATCAAGTGTTTGAATGTTGTTCCAAATCTTTTCAGCTCTTGTTTTAGGAGAAAATATTCTCACAGAAAACATCTCCTATTTCCCCCTAAACTCTCCCCAAAATCCCTGTATTTTATTGCCTCGCGACACCGCCCACCTTCAGCATGTAGCTCCTGCCTACTCTCCCGACACGTCGCGCCAGCCCCCTCTCTCTCGGGTCTCTGCCTGCCGCACTCCTACTGCACCCGCGTTTTTGATCCTGGGGGCTGCTGCCTGCTTGCCCGCTCCTCAGCGCTGCTGCCTGCCTGCCCCCTCCTCGGTGCTGCCGGGCTGTGCATCCCGCGTTGGCGTGTGGGTGCATCAGCAGCTGCACGGGGGTAGTTGAAAAGAACGATTTCCCTGCAACCCAGGAAGATGATTAATCGCCACAGGGGGTATTGCTGCCCATTTGCCGTTAATTGGGAGCCCTGCAGAGAGCTGGGTGGCGGGGGTCTGCTTCCTGGCAAATGCCTGGGAGCTGCCAATTCGGAGCGGTCGCTGCTCCGGCGGCTGCCAGCTCCAGCCCGTGCAGGCAGAACCCCACTGCCTGCCCAGAGCTGGGTGCCTGCCCACTGGGGGCTCGTCATCTCCGTTGTCAGAGGTGGCCTGATGTTTAACGAGGGCATTGGAGGTGCTGGCAGGAGCACCCGCAGGTAGATCCAGGCTGTTCCTTGTGCCTTTGGGAGCTGCTGCTCTCCAGCCTTGCTCCCACCTGTGCGGATGTCTGCATGGGTGTTCGTCAGCCCTCCTGTGGGGTGTGCATGGACATCCACACTGATGTTCACCAGCCCTGCCACCCGCGCGCCAGGCACGCAGCCCAGGCATCCGTGGGACATTACTAGGTACGACTGTGACCTCCGATTTCCCAAGCTGGGCATTGTTTGTGGCTGGGAGCTGCCCAAAAGCTTGATTAGGACTTGGGGTTTGTTTTTGTTTCCCCTTGTCAGGCTCCTTTGCTGTCTCCCTGGATTGCCCACACTGGGTGGCTTGTGTCCACCTCCCTTCTGCCCAGCTTTAGGTATTGGCGCAGGGGATGCAGGCGTGGGAGGAAGCCTTATGGGCCTGGCACGGAGGGGTTGGCTTCATGCGTGTTCCAAAGCCAGGACCAGTGTGTCCCCTGGCTTCTTCCCCCACCGTGGAGGTGGACTCTATCCTGCTGGACAAGACACCAGCTTATCTCAGGTCCTGGTGAGGCTGAGGCTGTTTGCTCAGGGAATTTGGGGTGAATAGCAGGGACTGTGGTTGCTTTGCAAGTCTGGGGATGGCAAGGCACTGGGGAGCTTGTGGGTGGGCGATGGCTTTGGGTGTCAGGGCCGCAGTTGCAGCTTCAGTTTGCAGACAGGAGAAAACCTGCTGCAGCGCAGGCTCTCCACGGGGTCACAGCTTTCTTCAGGGCATATGCACCTGCTCCAGGGTGGGGTCCTCCATGGGCTGCAGGGGGACAGCCTGCATCACCATGGTCTTCTCCAGGGTCTGCACGGGAATCTCTGCTCCAGCGCCTGGAGCACCTCCTCCCCCTCCTTCTTCACTGACCTTGGTGTCTGCAGAGTTGTTTCTCTCACGTTTTCTCACTCCTCTCTCACAGTTGCTGTTGCACAGTGTTTTCTGCCCTTTCTTAAATACGTTATTACAGAGGCACCATCAGTGTCACTTACGGGCTCAGCTTTGGCCAGCGGTGGGTCTGTCTTGGAGCTGGCTGGCCACAGCTTGCTGTGCCCAGCAAGGGGGCAGCTCCTGGTGTCTTCTCACAGAGGCCACACTTGCAGCCCCTCCGCTGCCAACGCCTTCCCATGTAAAACCAATGCACCTTTGTAAAAGCTCAACCTCCTTAGGCTTAAAAATGAATAAGTGGCTCGCTCATTAAGCCAGCCAGGCTGTTGGCCTTGGTCATCAAACCTCACATCCTTCACTCTGGTGTGTCTTTAACTCCCTTTGCATGGAGCGGGTTCGTCATGCTGGTGCCTGTGCACATTCCCATCCCAGCAGCCCCTGTACTGCTGGGTGTGAAAGTTCATAAAATCATGGACTCACAGGATGATTTGGGTTGGAAGGGACCTTCAAAGATCATCCAGTCCAAGCCCCCTGCCAGGGGCAGGGACATCTGCCAGCAACCCTAGATCAGGTTGCTCAAAGCCCCGTCCAACCTGACCTTGAACACTTCCAGGGATGGGGCATCCACAGCTTCTCTGGGCAACCTGTGCCAGCGTCTCACCACCCTCATGGAACAACATTTCTTCCTTATGTCCAGGCTAACCCCACTCTCGTTCAGTTTAAAACCGTTGCCCCTTGTCCTGTTGCTGCAGGCCCTGGTCAAGAGCCTCTCTCCCTCTTTCCTATGAGCCCCCTTTAAGTGCTGAGTGGGCGCAGTAAGGTCTCCCCAGAGCCTTCTCTTCTCCAGGCTGCACAACCCCAACTCTCTCAGCCTTTCTCCATAGCAGAGGTGTCCCAGCCCTCGGACCATTTTGGTGGCCTCCTCTGGACCCGCTGTACCAGGTCCATGTCTGTCTTGTGCTGGGGACCCCAGAGCTGGACGCAGTGCTGCAGGGGGGGTCTCAGGAGAGCGGAGCAGAGGGGGAGCATCCCCTCCCTCGACCTGCTGGCCACACTGTTGGTGATGCAGCCCAGGAGACGCTTGGCTTTCTGGGCTGCAAGCCCACATTGCCGGCTCATGTCCCATTTGTCACCCACCAGCATCCCCCAGTACTTCTCCGCAGGTTGCTCTCTGTCCATCCATCCATCCACCCCTCTGCGTGCTCCCCCATTCTGTCATACCCGCTGCAAATGGTTGTATTGGTCAGAGGTGAAAAAAATTCTAGAAAATTAGGAAGGGTTTGAGTCAGCGTCTTTCAAACCAAGCGTCGTAATTTTTTTCTTCTTGTTTTATTTAGCTTGAATAAATAAGTTGCAATGTCAGAGCCTGAGCTCCGTTTCCAAGAAGGAACATCAGCCTTTGGGAACTGAAGGACTGAATAGAGGTCATAGATGTCCCAAATCTCTTTTGGCAAATGGGACTGCAGCTGGAAGGTCTGTCTCTGCAGGGCTGCTCTCCATCCATCCATCCATCCATCCATCCATCCATCCATGCCGCAGTCTGTGCTGGTACTGGGGGTTTATCCTACCCTGGTGCAGGACGTTGCACTTGGCCTGACTGAACTTCATGAGGTTCGCACGGACCCACTCCTGCAGCCTGTCCAGGTCCCTCTGGATGCCACCCCTTCCCTCCAGCGTATTGACTGCACCACTCAGCTCGGTGTCATCCGCAAACTTGCTGAGGGTGCACTCGATCCCGCTGTCTGTGTCGTTGATGAAAATATGAAATAGTATTGGTCCCAGTACAGACACCATTCATTACTTGTTTCCACTTGCACATTGAGCCATTGACTGCAACAATTTGGATGTGGCCATCCAGCCAATTCCTTATCCATCTGTAGTCCATCCATCAAACCCATATCTTTCCAATTCCATTTTCTCCAAGTTTCCCTGGCTTTCCCTCTGGTGAGAGCTCTGCTTCAGTGCCAGCTCACTTCAGCTGTGATTCAGCAGTCGTGCTGGAAGCTATCTTGCTTACGCCAGCGTCTCTCTCATTTCTGTACTGGTTTGAACCTCCAAGGTCATGGCCATGCCCGTGTTTGCTAGCAGCGATGGCTGCAAGGAGGTGTGCTGCAGCCATCGGTGCTCCTGTGGTTTTCTGAAGCACTGTGGCCAAGCGCCAGCTTGCCTGCCATGCTGGGAGGAGAGAGATGGCACCGGGGCCATGCACCCTGCCCGCAGTGTGGCAGGGTGCATGCAGCCAGCTTCCAGCAAGCAGCAACGTGAAACACCTGCAGTGAAGCAGCACAGGAGAGGAGCCATTCCCACTGCCCGCTGCCGGGACAGCAGAGTGCCTCCCAGTTGCCCAGCTGAAGATTTAACCAAAAATCATCCTCTGCAGATAAGGTCCCTGCACAAACCCACAGGCTGCACGGCTGAGTTGTGAGTCCGGCATCCTTGCGCACTCTGGGGTCTGCAGGGGCTGTTGCACACATCAAGTCTTCTGCATTGTCGTCCCCCCCCCCAAATCCTCCTATTAAGGGAAGGTGCTGCCATAAGCTGGGACAGTTGCTGCTTATGAGCTAGAGATTATTCAGAAGGAGAAAAAAATCCTGTTGACCTGTCACTTGGCTTCTTCCCCTGCAATTTGCTGCTTAATTATCAGGGCTTAGATCCCCTACCTGTAATAAGTGGGTGCACCCTGGACACCCCCTCACTCATTTGGTGCACCCAGCCCACTGGGGCTGTCCCCGATGGTGATGTCCTGGCCTGTGGCTCGGGATGGTTTCATGGGATGTGGCACTGCTGAATAATTTTTCTCACACCTGAGATGTTCTGCATAACGTGGCTGGCTCATAGATGCAATTAATGCAATCAGTAGATTGCTGGGCTGTCCTTCCAGGGACTTGTCATGTCGTTAGCACAGGTCAGTTCCTTTCCTGTTGGCAATGGCGTGCCGTGTTTGGACCAGTCTCCTCTGGAGACAGTGACATGAGGACGCGTGGGCTGGGGAGGTATTACCATAAATCCTGGCTTGTGACTGAGATATTAGAAATGGGGTTTGGGTTGATATTCCAGACTCAGCAGCCTGAATATATGATGTTTGCAGGTGCTGGCTGATAGGGACAAGGAAATTAGTTGTTAATCTGTCACCCCAATAGCAACGCCTGCACCGTGTTAGTGACAGTGATGGTCAGTGGCTGTCTGGTCATCCCTGGCAAGCCAGAGATAAGAGAAAACTTGCATGGCCCTTTCCTCTGCCCAGTCTCTCAGCCTGGGAGGATTTTCTTTTTTTAGGGGCTTTCATTCAGTTTTATCTATTTTTTCCTTGCTGGTGAGGGCTTTGGTCCAGGTCTCAGCTGGCAGATCCTTCCCTCTTGGCTCTTCTCTGCCAATGGGCACCAGAGCTCGGTGTCCCACATTGCTTCTGGTGGCCACAGGGATGAGTAACACTCTCCTGGAACTGGTTTCTTTTTCCAGTGAGTTCTTGATGACTTCTTGAAGGCCAGGCTTTCCCCTCTTCTCCCTGTGCTTCCTCCACCTCTGGGAGCAGCCCTTGACGTGGTGCATCAAGGGTTATTACCGAAGCCATAAGGAGAGTCTGGAGCTGCGTGAGCTGAAGTTGCTCTCCATGAGTTCACTGCTGCCCTCACGCTGCCTCCACATATTCCCCTGCTGGTGTCTGGTCTTAAGAGTGATTTTCAGGCAAAGGCTGCATTTGAGTTCTTGATGTCTTGGACTGTGGGCTGCTGCATCCTGTGATGACGTGGGAAGTGTTGATGTCCTGCGTGGGTGGCTGTTAGGACAGTGCTGGCACCTTGGGAGAAGAGCGGTTCGGCAGGGTGGACACTGTCTGGACCTTGGGTGGTTTGTGAGCCCTATTTTGGAAAGTTGCTTTTCTTCCTCCCTGCTTTTTCAATTTTTTGGGCAAAAACCTTACAGTAATCAAATGGACCTCAAAATACGCGTTCTTGTCCCCTTAGGGGGGGATGCTCTGATGGAGTTGGAAGTGAGTATCTGCCGGCGGTCACTGACTCAGGGGACTTGTCTTTCTTGTTTGCCAAGTGGAAATATTTCTGAAAACAGGTTGTTTATGCTGGGTAGGTGCCTGCACCAGGGCAGGGACGAGCAGCAAAGTGTCTCTTCCCAGCAGCCGGACGGTGCCGATTCTGTCTGACTCTGGTGATGGAGAGAGCAGTGGAAGAGGCGTTGGGTACAGTAAAGGCATTAGCTCATGTTTAAAAAAGATTTTGGTAAGAAATATTTACTCACCTGGGGAGGTCGGCACTGCAGGAACTCAGTCCTGTTGGAGGGCCTTAAACAAAACCGTGAGAGGTCAGGAAGGGCCCCTGAGATCACTTTGAAAGTCTGGATTAGCGAAGACTGACCCTCAGTAGAAGAGGATTAGGTTTGGGAACATTTCAGAACGGCGTACACAGATCTGGGGGCCCTGATGGGATGTACCCACAGTGCTGGGGGAGCCAGCTGGTGTCATTGCGAGGCCACTCATAATTATCATTGAAAGCTGATGGTGATCAGGGAGGTGCCTGAGGACTGGAGGAAAGCGAATGTCCCTCCTGTCTTCAGGAAGGGCCAGGAAGAGGATCAGGGGAGCTCCAGGCCGGTCAGCCTCCCTGCGGCGCCTGGGAAGGAGCAACTAATCCTGGAAACTATTTCCAGGCACATGAAGGACAAGAAGGTGATCTGGAGCACAGGTTTACGACGGGAAAATCGTGACTGACCGACGTGATAGTTTCTACGAAGGCTGGCTCGGTGGGTGCAGGCAGAGCAGCGGGTGTTGTTTGTCTTGGCTTTAGCAAGACTTTTGACACTGTTTCCCGTAATATCCCCATTGACAAAGTACGGGTTAGACGAGTGGACAGTGAGGTGGATTGCAAACTGGCTGAGCTGCCGGGCTCATGGTGGTGATCAGCACAAACACCTGGTGGGAGGGTGTGAAGAAGACAGAGCCAGACTCAACCACACGGTTGAAAAAGCAGCTGTTTTGTACATGCAAGTCCTTTTGATATCCGATACGGAAACACCCAGCTTCCACGGGAAATGCACGCTGAGAGCAGTTGTCCCTGAGCTGCACTGGGTACAGCTCAGCTGAGCCACCCGCAGGGAAGAGGGAGCTGGTGCCTGTGGAGCAGGGGGTGGGCGCAGCGCGGCGGGGGGACGAGCTGGGTCCTTCCTGCAGAAAGGGAGAAGAGCAGTTCATGGCTCTGGGATGAAGGGGAGGGAGTGGGGAGGAGAGGTGATACCATGCTGTGAGCTCGGTGTCACGGCCAGGATATTATCCCGATACTCGAGGGAGAGATGGGAGCGGTCTGGTTGCTTTGGGAGAAGTGTCCTCTGCCCCTCGTGCCAGTAACCGTGTGCTTTTTGCCCTTTGCTGGGCTCTGCCTGGGGTGCGGTGGAGCTGAATGTTCACCTCCGTGGTGCACGTGGGTGCAGATCCTCCCTCAGCTTGCGCAATTGCCACCCAGCTTGGCTTTCCCCACAGAATCATGGAATCACAGAGTGGTTTGGGTTGGAAAGGACCTTCAAAGATCATCCAGTCTAACCCCTCTGCCATGGGGGCAGGTTGCTCAAAGGCCCGTCCAAGCTGACCTTGAACACTTCCAATGATGGGGATCCATTGAGTGGCAACCAGATGTGTGTGACCAATGGAGGCTTCAGTTTGGTGTTGAAATCATCCCCTATGTGGTCCTGGGTGTTGAAATCATGGTTCTCACAGGGGTCCCCATCGGAGTCTGGGGGGTGCTGTAGGTCTTGGCTTGATGCCCCGCTTCCTGAGTGGGCTCGTGGTGCTTGTTATTCAATGAGGACTTTGGGTACATTGTGAGATCTCATTGCTGATGCCGGTTGTGCCCCCAGGAGAGGGGTGCCGGGTGGAAGTGCTCTGGGAGAGCAGGGGGTGACGGCACCCACATTTGGGATGGAAACTGTTGAGGTGATCCACGGCTGTGCCCATGTGAGAAAAGCTGTCGTGTGTGTCCTGGGTGTCACCCTGTGTAGGGTTTGGCTGGGGGCTTGCTTGGAGGCTTCTCTTCAAGCAGCCGCAGAACTGCCGGGCATGTGATGGGACTGCTGTGGTGGAGGGGTGACGGCCAGGTGACATCCCCATCTCTTTTGGCTCTATTTCTTACGATCCCAGTGTTAGGAGATTGGACCATGTTTTCCCCCAGCACTGAGCCTGCAGAGCTGGAGATGAACAGATGACCAGCTCCTGCCTCCCACTGCTCAGAGGACCCTGAAACGAGTGTTTTGGGCTCTGGACAGGCAGGTGATGTTACTGGGGGGACTGGGACTGAGCCCCACACGGCAGCTGTGTCACACCACAGTGCAGGCAGGCAAGGACCTCAAATCAGGGATTTGTCAGCCACATGTAGGACACCAAATCCCCTTAAAAATCCCAGTCTGAGGTCCCGGTTTAAGGAGCGGATTGAGGTGAATGGTGTGTGGGAAAGACCCTGGGCACGGGAGGGAGTGCAAGGGTGTCTGGACTCACGTGCAGAAGAGGTGGCAGAACATGAGCATCAAAGGGGCTGGAGGATGGAGGATCTTGGTGCAGGGTTACTGGAGGACTTTTCTTCTCATGGCATTTCTACCATCCAGGAAAACTGCTGAGTTATAGCCTCAAATTAAGCAAAAAAGAAAACTCCTCTGACGAAAGAAACTGCGAGTATCAATGGAGTCAAACAGCAGTGGGGAACCTGTGCATTGCTGGCAGATGCTGATGCATGTAATTCACACCACTTCGCAAAGTGGTGATGAGCTACAGCGTCACAGCAGAAACACCCTAAACCTGAGACCTTTGGGGTTTGGGAGGCCTTTAGTTTGCATTTGGTTGGGGAAATGGGGAAAATTATTGCTGTTTCAGGCAGGATGGCTGTGGAGGCTCTGGCTGGGCAGCACTAGGTTTGAAGGCTCTCAGAGGAGAGCAAGACTTGTACACGGCCCTGATGCTTCCCTCACGGTGACATTTCTCCTCCCATGGCCCTGGAGACCTGCCTGCTGATCCTGCCTCAGTTTCTGTGGGTCTGATGGAGAGAAATGTTTTCTGAGGGCAGGCAGCATAAATCTTGAGCTTGCTTTTAATGCCAGAAGAGCCTGCTTAATAGGTTTAAGCTTCTTGCAATCTCCTAACACTGTTAATGAGTTTCCAGGCCCCACAGAGGTGGAGCAGAACTGTATTTTCCTAATCGAGTTATCAGTTTATTAGCAAAAATGCAAATAAAAGAGCTGCTTTGGTTGCAAGTAAAAAAAAGTGCTGTCTGGAGAGGCACTCTGTTGTGAGCACCACGTGGCGGATAATGGAGGATCAGGCAAGGCCAAATAATTGTCAGAGAAAGAAGATAAAATGCAGCTGGGATGTGGCCTCCTCTGATTTCTGGACTGTGGCTCTCCCATGAAAGATTTTTCTTCTTAATCGTATGAAGCTGTAGATGTTAGAAGCATTTATTGAGTCACTTCATGAGTGTACCCTGCTGGTAGAAGAGCTCACGAAGAGTTAATGGATGATTAATTAGCTTTGAAGTAAATAATTAATCAACCGGTGTAGAATCAACAGGTCAGAACTTGGCTTCTGATCTGTAAATACTGATGTGCGCACAGCTGAAGACCATCTTGTGCAGATATTATTTATTACTAGCCTCCAGCCCTTTGTGAACCACTTCTTTGTGCACTTTTAATAAGAAGAGTGATCTATCATTCGTTGCTCAGATAACTGCCAGAGGTTGTCACGGCTGGCAGTGGTGCTTAGGTAGTAGCATTTTGACCTTTAAACCTGAAATAATTCTGCATGGGAAGGGAAGTACAGCTCCTGTCCCATTTACAAGCGTGGCACTGAGGAGCAGAGGGGATGAAGACCTCCCTGGTGTCCTTGCGCTGGGGGCAGTGCCTGGAGGCAGGCTGTGGAAATGGGAGCAAGATGTCTGCGGTGCTGATGGTTGTACAACTTGGTCATCAGCAAGAGGATAAGCTGTGCAGCACAGAGGTGAGATGTGAAGTGGCGCTGAGACATTGCACCTTGTGTTGGAAAGGGCTTCACTTGGGGGAAAACATCTCTGCTCTTGTGTTTTGAGCTCTCTTGTGCTCCCGTTAGTGTTGGCTGAGGGGAATTGCCCGGTACCCAGGGTACCAAGTCCAGCCATGTTATGTCAATAAGGATGAGAAGACTCTTATCCAGGACGAGGCGAAACCTTTCATCCAGGATGAGGCGAAACCTTTTATCCAGGACAAGGTGAAAGCTGCAAGGAGGAGCACAGGATGAGCGAGAATTCTGGTTATTTGTTAACTAGCATTATTCTACTTTTTTTTTATAATGAGGGATCTCCATACCAGATTCACTCTCTGCCTTAGAGAAAAGCACTGGTATTCTGTCCCTGTGGCAAAACACGGGTGTTCCCGTGTTCCCTATTTTGGGCAGGTGCACAGGTAGCCTGCTTGTGGAAGGCTTTGTATGTGCCCAGTTGTCCTTAGAGCCTTTCTGTTTTCGCCATGTGCCCCCCAGTCAGAGCTGGAGGCCATCAGGAGATGCATTGACCTGATAATTTCCTATGGTAGTTCCTGCCTGGACCTGGCTGTTGTACTGTCTCTCCTCCCCGCCACCCAAGAGGTGGCAATGTCAAGACTTGAAAGGCAGCTTCTTTCTATAGGAGCAACAGCAGAGAGCCAGACGCTAAAACTGCTCTCCGAACGCAGGCAGTAAAGCCCTGTCATTGTGTGGTGGAGAACATCTTCCCTGTTGTACCTCAGCTTGGAAGGAGCAGTGGAGTCTGCATCGCTTCTTGTCACCTCACCTACTGTTTTTTGATAAAAGACAGTTCAAACCTCATCCCAGGTTTTTGGGGCCAAGGCCCTCCTGCGCATAGGGTCACCTGTAAAAGCATCAGCCTGTGGTGATGGTAGAAGATGGCACTATGTGTGCGGCATCCTGAGCTGAGGAGTGCTCTTTGCGAAGCGTTTTGAAATGATGTGTGTAGTAACATGTTTTCCATTGAGAGCGTAAAGGTTTTGAATCATGAAGAAAAAACTAGCACGTCCATGACTTTATGATGCCCTTTTTGTTAAGCAGGTTGGGTATGTGAGAGAGAAGTTGGGATTTTTCTGTACAGGTGTAGGCTTTTAGAAGAATGCAGCTGAGTGACTCATGCGTGTTCAACCCAAGTCAGAAATTAGGACACTTTTATGCAAGGCATGTTAACGTCTCTGAAAAATGCTACAGCTATAAGAAGTGCCTTATTCTTGGCATCCATCTGGGTTCTTGCAGAGACGGTGCTTAGAGTGGGTAATGGCACCATGTGTGGATTATATATCTCACCATGACCAAAAGGAATCTGGAGCTCCCAATCTGGAAGATAATTCTGTGCCTTGAGAGTACTGCAGGGGCTTTTAATAGCTTATGGTGCTACAGGAAAGCAGCCTGGTGGGAAAGTGATTTGAAGAACGTAAGCAGAACATCACCCACCTTATTTTCCTCTGAGTTTTAAGAAGATCCTGCTTAGCAGTTCCACTTCTGCAGTGGTGGAGCCACGTCAACTGGAGCTGCTCTCAAGATTTAGCTGTGGAAGGATGTGTAATTTTTGCTCTTAATTGCAAATAAAATGAAGCGATATCTAAACCCTCAATCGTATTCTTTTTTGTTTGTCCTATTGTTCAGTTTTAGGTGAAAAAATGCTATCTAAAAGGAGTCATCAACATATGCCATTGTAGCTCCATTTCCACGGTGGACCCATCTCTGTACCGGCTCTGAGCAGGGTGTTGCTCACAGCATCCGAACCCTGGGGAGCTCCTGCTCTCTCACTAGAGAAGCTCTGAGCTGCTTTTTTCAGCAGCCTGAAGTGAAGAAACTAGTAGTTCACTTTGCTGCTGAAAGGCTTCCCGTCGGGACCAGCCTCTGCCCTTGTCTGAACACACTGCTGGTGGGAAGGTGGTGACTGATGTGGATGGAGTGGCTGGGAGTGGCGTCCCATCAGCTTGCTGGTTGTGAGCAACAGAGGGAATGGAAAGAAATCCATATTTTTGTGATTGAAGTAATTTGTTATGTGAAAAATCCAGAGTCTCGTGATGGAAACAGGCTTTTGTGAGCCGCCAGTGGTGTCTTCTTGCAGACGGCTGCTTCGGTGCCCCTGGCAGTGGGGAGTGCTGGTGCTGAGGCACGAGCCTGCCTTGCTCCATTTCTAGCAAGAGGACCATGATGCTTGGGTGTCGGGGTTGGTATTCAGACAGTAACCTCTTCCTGTTTCCAAACTTTGAATTCAGTAAGAGACCAAATTAAGTTACATGAAGGCACTAACTTCTGAACTGTCCAAGTGTGTTTAAAGCGTGACCTGGAGTTTTAGGCAGCAATTCTGGCTTGGTGGGACCGGGGGCTGGAAACTGCTCCTTCGTTACATGTGGTTGGGGGTCATAGTTAACATCACTGAATGAGTGCAAGTGCAAAGTCCATCCCGCTTTGCATACAGGCAAAAACGTGCCCAGAAGGGGTGGAGCGCACCATCCTGGTGCTGGCTGCCAACCCTGAGCTGTTGCCCCCAGGCTCAGTTCCTGGTAGTGAGACGTGCTCTCTAACCTGATCCTCCAAAGGTAAATGCCGTGCAGGCTCCTTGGCTTTCTGCCGAGCTGCTCCTGCTCTGGCGCAGGTTCACCCTGTGCCCGCTGTGCTGGGACGTGCAGGGTGCTGCTGCTGCTGGGGGTAGTAGGAAGGGGGTTTGTGGGGTTGGTTTCCACATGTGGGGTGGTTCCACGTCCTCCTTCAGGACAGCCCTGTGGGGGTTCCCAAACTCCCAGCCTGGGGCAGGCTGGAAACGAATCTGCCCTCATCTCGAGCAGCCTGTGTGGTGGGGGACGTGGTGCAGGTGGGCCGTGGGATGAGCCTGCTGGCAGCGATGCTCATCTGTGCCGTCCACTGCTGCCACGAGCATCCGTCTGAGGGCTTTGACTCCTGCATCCCCCCTCACCTCCCCCTTCCTCTCGCTGCCCGTGTAGGAGCCCTGCGCTCGGCAGAGACCACATGGCGGGTGGACAAAAATAGCTCCTGCAGAAGCTATGATCTTATTGGCATCACAGAGATGTGGTGGGATGGCTCCTATGACTGGAGTGTTGGGATGGAGGGATACAGGCTCTTTAGGAAGGACAGGCAGGGGAGACGAGGAGGGGGCATCGCCCTCTATGTCAGTGACCAGCTGGAGTGCATGGAGCTCTGCCTGGGGATGGATGAGGAGCTGCCGGAGAGCTTGTGGGTCAGGATTAAAGGAAGGGCAGGGACAGGTGACATTACAGTGGGGGTCTGCTACAGGACACCTGACCAGGAAGACAGAGTGGATGAGGCCCTCTATAGACAGATAGGAGCAGCCTTGTGCTCACAAGCCCTGGTCCTCATGGGGGACTTCAACCACCCCGACATCTGTTGGAGGGACAACACAGCAGGGCATAAGCAATCTGGGAGGTTCCTGGAATGTGTTGGTGATAACTTTCTTCTCCAAGTGATGATAGAGGAGCCAATGAGGAGGGGTGCTGTGCTGGACCTTGTTCTCACCAACGAGGAGGGGCTGGTGGGGAACATGAAGTTCAAGGGCAGCCTTGGCTGCAGTGACCATGAAATGGTGGAGTTCAAGATCCTTAGGACAGCGAGGAGGGCGCACAGCAAGCTCACTACCCTGGACTTCAGGAGAGCAGATTTTGGCCTCTTCAGGGATCTGCTTGGTAGAGTGCCATGGGACAAAGCCCTGGAGGGAAGAGGGGCCCAAGAAAGCTGGGTAATATTCAAGGATCACCTCCTTCAAGCTCAGGAGCGATGCATCCCAACAAAGAGGAAGTCAGGCAGAAACGCCAGGAGGCCTGCATGGATGAACAAGGAGCTCCTGGACACACTCAAACACAAAAAGGAAGCCTACAGAGGGTGGAAGCAAGGACAGGTAGCCTGGGAGGAATACAGAGAAATTGTCCGAGCAGCCAGGGATCAGGTTAGGAAAGCTAAAGCCCTGATAGAATTAAATCTGGCCAGGGACGTCAGGGCCAACAAGAAAAACTTCTATAGGTATGTTGGGGATAAAAGGAAGACAAGGGAAAATGTGGGCCCTCTCTGGAAGGAAACGGGAGACCTGGTTACTGGGGACATGGAGAACGTGGAGGTACTCAATGACTTTTTTGCCTCAGTCTTCACCGGCAAATGCTCAAGCCACACTGCCCAAGTCACAGAAGGCAAAGGCAGGGACTGGGAGAATGAAGAGCTGCCCACTGTAGGAGAAGATCAGGTTCAAGACCATCTAAGGCACCTGAAGGTTCACAAGTCCATGGGACCTGATGAGATCATCCGTGGGTCCTGAGGGAACGGGCAGATGAAGTTGCTAAGCCATCATATTTGAGAAGTCGTGGCAGTCTGGGGAAGTTCCCACTGGCTGGAAAAGGGGCAACATAACCCCCATTTTTAAAAAGGGAAAAAAGGAAGACCTGGGGAACCACAGGCCAGTCAGCCTCACCTCTGTGCCCAGCAAGATCATGGGGCAGATCCTCCTGGAAACTATGCTAAGGCACATGGAAAATAAGAAGGTAATTGGTGACAGCCAACATGGCTTCACTAAGGGCAAATCATGCCTGACAAACTTAGTGGCCTTCTACAACAGGGTTACAGCATTGGTGGATAAGGGAAGAGCAACTGACGTCATCTACCTGGACTTGTGCAAAGCATTTGACACTGTCCCGCATGACATCCTTGTCTCTAAATTGCAGAGACATGGGTTTGATGGATGGACCACTTGGTGGATAAGGAATTGGCTGGATGGTCGCACTCAAAGAGTTGCGGTCAACGGCTCGATGTCCAAGTGGAGACCAGTGACAAGTGGTGTTCCTCAGGGGTCGGTATTGGGACTGGTGCTGTTTAACATCTTTGTCAGGGACGTGGACAGTGGGATTGAGTGCACCCTCAGCAAATTTGCTGACGACACCAAGCTGAGTGGTGCGGCCAACACGCTGGAGGGAAGGGATGCCATCCAGAGGACCTTGATAGGCTTGAGAGGTGGGCCTGTGCGAACCTCATGAAGTTCAACAAGGCCAAGTGAAAGGTCCTGCACATAGGTCGGGGCAATCCCAAGCACAAATACAGGCTGGGCAGAGAATGGATTGAGAGCAGCCCTGAGGAGAAGGACTTGGGGGTGTTGGTTGATGAGAAGCTCAACATGACCTGGCAATGTGCACTCACAGCCCAGAAGGCCAACCATATCCTGGGCTGCATCAAAAGAAGCATGACCAGCAGGTCGAGGGAGGTGATTCTCCCCCTCTACTCTGCTCTCGTGAGAACGCACCTGGAGTACTGTGTTCAGCTCTGGGGCCCCCAGCATAAGAAGGACATGGATTTGTTGGAGTGAGTCTGGAGGAGGGCCATGAAGACGATCAGAGGGCTGGAACACCTCTCCTATGAAGAAAGGCTGAGAGAGTTGGGGTTGTGCAGCCTGGAGAAGAGAAGGCTCCGGGGAGACCTTGTAGCAGCCTTCCAGTACCTGAAAGGGGCCTACAAGAAAGCTGGAGAGGGATTTTTTACAAGGACATGTAGTGATAGGACAAGGGGTAATGGCTTTAAACTGAAAGAGGGGAGATTTAGATTAGATATAAGGAAGAAATTCTTCACTATGAGGGTGGTGAGGCACTGGAACAGGTTGCCCAGAGAAGTTGTGGATGCCCCATCCCTGGAAGAGTTCAAGGCCAGGTTGGATGGGGCTTTGAACCACCTGGTCCACAGTGGAAGTTGTCCCTGCCCATGGCAGAGGGGGTTGGAACTAGATGATCTTTAAGGTCCCTTCCAACCCAAACCATTCTATGATTCTGTGATTCTACTGAAATGTCAAGAGCGAGCAGGCAAAGCCTGGTCATGGTGTGGACAAACCACCGCTGTGTGTGCAGTGGGGGCGAGTGCCCTCCGCTGTTGCGCGAGGATGCGGCACCTGCTGAAGACTCATTAAAATGTCATTAGAGTGTGGCTTGGAGCAAGCACCGGGAAAATGCTAGGTAAAAGCTGCTGCAAAGCTGACCACCCTTGCTGGTGGAGGAAGGGCCACTGCTGTGATTCGTGTCCTCCCCCTCCTGTGCTGCCCAGCCTCGCACTTATGTCTGTTTGAGAGAGCATTGGTGGTGGGGAAGGGTCCTGGCTCCCGTCTCTCCATGCTGTCGGGGTGCAGGAGCACCTGTCCTGGGGGCTGGGGGCTTCATTTGCTGCATGGCATCTTCCACAGTGTGGGGGCAGAAGGTCTCACCTTGCCTGGGCAGGAGAGAGATGCTGAAACAACTAGGAAAAGCTTTGGAATTAACTATTAAAACTTTGCAGGCTCCTAATGTGTAATAATTAATGATAAGAGGAAATGGGCTTGTCCCAGATGAGATACTGGGTGTGCCAGAAGGGGAACTGCTCTCGTTGCCAGTGTTTGTGTGTGTAATCGATACTGAAAGGCAGCACCAACCTTAACTGTTACTGCTCTGGATGGTGTTTTCAGTGTGAAACTGCTGGAATTTTTTGCCAAAAACCATTATGGAGATTCATCCCTTTGGAGCCATCTGGCCACAGAGCACTGCGGGATCAGCAGCACTGCTCCAGCTGTTGGATGTCACATCCTTGTTGAGTGTGATGCTGCTGCATATTCCTGGTTATTCCTTAATTCCTGTGGTGTGCAGGCTGTCTGGGGAAGGAGATGAAGAGCATTGTGTGTTGCAGGACATGGCTAGATACGACATGCAGAGAAAAAGGCAGCCAGTTGGTTTAGTCAGCTGTGGATGGGGGGTTTGGCTGGGCTTTCTAACCAAATGGTGCAGGGTTGGGCAGGACTGCGGTGCTGCTTGGGTGCCCGTAGGCCTTGAGCCATGGTGTTTGTCCTGGTGCTCCCTCCACTGAACTTGGTAACTTGAGTTTGACAAAGGAGGTGGTCCCGAAGATCAAGGTCTTGATAAAAGGACATGGCGAAGACTAACCAGCTCTTCAGTTTTCAGCATTTCCTCCTTGCTAAGGTGATAGCAGATTGTAACGAAGACAGTCTTCTCTTGGGCTCTGGAATCTCCTTCTGTAAGGCATTTTCTCTCGTTCTTGAACAATTTCTGCTGTTAATGCCATCTCCTTACTTTACTGGATCTTCTCCCATCTGCTTCAGCTAGTCTCTGGATGAGGAAGTTCCCCTTGCATGTGTCCAGCAAGGTGCAGGCTGTCCCCCTTATCCCCCCCTTACCCCCCAGCCCAGGGTCCAGCATCAGTGGTGCTGCATGGAGGCAGGTGATGTTCTGCAGCCATGTAACCTCCTGTGGCACAGCTGCTTCTCACAGATTTCATGAAACACACAGCACAGCAGCTTCTCTTGTCTGGTCTGATACATCACAGGGCACTGCAGCTCCTTATTTTCACAGAATCACGGATTGGTTGAGGTGGGAAGGGACCCCTGGAGGTCACCTGGTCCAACATCCTTGCTCAAGCTGGATCACCTAGAGCAGGTTGCCCAGGACCATGTCCAGATGGTATTTGAATATCTCCAAGGATGGAGACTCCACAGCGTCTCTGGGTGACCTGTGATCAGTCACCATCACAGTAAAAAACCCTTTCTTTACAGAACCACAGGCTAGTTGATGTTGGCATGGACCTCTGCTCCACCTCTGGAGACTGTGGTAGGTCAAAAGCAGGAAAGACTGAAATCCTCCCATGCCAAAGGAGTTGGTTGGGTGATGTGTCCTCCATGAAAGAGATGGGGCCCCAGTCAGTGGAGGTTCCTGACAACCCAGGTGCAGATTTGGTGCTTAGTTTGGTCCAGAGCATGTGAGCTTTGGATCAGAGAAAACTTCTTGAGGACACAGATCTTAATTATCAAGTGGACCGTGTCTGGTGATGGCTAGTGTCTGGTCTTCAGAAGAAGTTCAGAGACCATTATTAGTTACTGAGATGGAAACAAGAAGAACCTATCCCTCCCTGACCATTGCACACTGCTGTTATCTTCTGCAACACAGCATTTGAGTGCAGTCCCTGTCCCAGCACCAGGCTGGCAGTCCTGTGGCCTGGCTGAGGCTGGCATGGGAAATACTGATCATCCCTTCACCCCAGAAGGAGGGGACTGAACAGGGGATTAACTATCCACAGACTGCAAGAAGCAGACAAGCCAAGCATTAGTGGACACCAACTACTTCCAGAAAATTGGATTAACTAGATCTTTTGCTGAGATTAGGTAGCGTTCAGACTGCTGTGTGTGTGGGCAGCTTTTCCATGGGTCAGCACCCACATGCGGTGATCAGGCAGCATCTCCAGACCTCTCTTGGGTGAAATTCTGCTTTCTAGCGTCTGTTGCTCTTGATTTTCTCCTGGTACATCCTTGTCTGGGAAATCTGGAAGCACTGTTGGGACACAGGGTCAATGTTGTATTCGGAGGCGGGATCACAGGCCCCTCCTGTCTGCACTGCCCATCCTCAGCACGGTGCTGTGTTGAGCTCGGGGAGGCAGCTGTCTACCTGAGTCCTGCTCAGATTTGCTGTTTCCCCCCCCAAAAATGCCTTCAATCCCTGCATGTATTGTCCTGCCATCGGCTGCTGCCTTTCTTGCTGGCTCTCATGTAACCTCCTCCCAGTGTATGA
Source organism: Aptenodytes patagonicus (assembly GCF_965638725.1). Classification (NCBI taxonomy): domain Eukaryota; kingdom Metazoa; phylum Chordata; class Aves; order Sphenisciformes; family Spheniscidae; genus Aptenodytes; species Aptenodytes patagonicus. Next base: position 372,346 of record NC_134965.1, on the reverse strand, counting down.
GTGGATACACTGGGAGTCCTGGAGTTGTATTTGGCCATTAGATTATTGCTCTCCATGGGAACCATCTGAGATTTGTCCTTTTTCAGTATCTCCATAATTGATTTTTAGCCTAGTTTTGTCATTAATCAAGTGTGCCTTTAAATCAGATAGGTGAAGCAAGCACAGCTCTTCTGTGCCGCCTCTGCGAGCCGGTGAGTGGATTTTCCTCCAGCCTGCAAGCTCTTAATGAAAATACTGAATTGAACTTAACCCAGGAGTGACCCCCGCATGGGATTCATTCATCATTTCTCCTAATCTTTAATCATCCGGTTGCTGTGTCCAGCCTGGCGGCGCGGGTGTGATATACCCGTATGTCCCTGCCTAGCCCCCGGCTAGTATATACTGCAGGAAAACCAGAGATAGGCTCTCCTTGCCGCTTTTCCTTCCTTGCACATTTTGCTTTGATTAAAACCTTAACCTGTTCTGAACCTAGTTTTGCTTCTGAGCTGTGTTTGATCCACCCCATTGAAGTGTGCTCAGCAGCAGTGCCTTTTTCACATCTGCAACAGCTGGCGGTTTCTGCTGTCTTTCCTGAGCATCACCTGTGTGTATTAAAGCTGTCATTCACTGAGAGTTAGAGTTGGGCTTTGCAGTCTTGGAGGAAAACGTTGCTCTCCCTGCGAGAGCCGCTGCAGAACTGCATGCACATCTTGATGCAAAGTGCGGGCAATGGCCGTGTGTTTTGTGCATGGAGCAGCCCCACGCCTGCAGTATGAGTGCTTTGGGTTTGGATGGAGGGGCCAGAAATGTGGAGCAGTATAACTTGGAAAAAGGCAGTTGATGGGGAAAAGCTGCTATTAGGGTTTGGTGAGGAGGACCAGCATGCACCATGACTGTAGTGTACAGGGTGGGGGACACAGCCACATCTTGTGACCCAGGTTGCCCACAGATGTTTAGAAGACACCCCAGTATGAGCTTTGCCCAGGGATTCCCCCCAGGGAGTACAAAACCTGCTGTCTAAAAGGTAGAAATACCACCCTGCAGGGAGAGGGACGTCCCTTCCTGGGCAAGCTGGGTAGGAGGAGGGCTCCTATGGCTGTGTCGGGAGTTGCTGAGGTCCTGGGGAGGGCGAGCCTTGGGCAATGCTCTTGCATGAGGACCTTCTTCTGTCAGACGCATGGGGTTGCTCAGTCGCGTGGCAGCAGGGAGGTGCAGCAGGGGCTGTGAGTGCCTGCAGACAGCTTTGCTTGCATAGTAGTTAAATTTTAAAGAGATTTTTTTAAGTATGCAAACGATTAGACAGGTAGTGGTGGTTGGCCAGCCAGCTGCCAACAGCAGATGCTTGGGGCAAAGCGTGAAGGCTGGCAGGGCAGAGCCCGCTGTCGTGCTAGGTAATTAGCTAAGAGTGAGCAGTGCTGCGAATGGGGAAGGCAAATCCTGGCAAAGACAGACATCTGGAGAGTAAAGTGGCAGGGGAAGGGTGAATTCCAGCGTGCGGAGAGGGAACAGGCTGGGGAAGCCGTAATTAAGGGAGACAGACGGCGGGAGCAAGACGAGTCCAATGTAGTGGGGGGGTGGAGGGCTTTGGAGGAGGCTACAGAGATGTGGGGCCAGGAGGGAATGGCTGAGTCGGTGCCGAGGAAGAAGCATGGGGGCCACCATGAGACAGTACACACAAATATTTCCTATGCAAGAGCTGAGGAGGATGAATGAGTACTTGGCAGTTGGTCTGTGCAATCCCAGACCTGCATCCATCCTATTTTCCCCTTCCTTTCTGTACATCCCGAATGCATCCTTGCATTGTTTTGCAGTAATTTTGTAGGGTCTCTACAAAATTTTCTGTTCGTTCAAGCTCTGTTGTTTCATCTTCCTTGTAAAGACAAGCTGGTTTTCCTGCCTTCCTACCACCATTCCCAGTTTCTTCGTTTTTATTTCGAGCAGTCAGAGGTAACCTGCCCTTCTCTGAGGGGCACTGGGCAAGGACAGTGCTGTAAGTTCGGAGCGGTGAAGCAGGGAGCAGGCAAGGTCTGCTGGTAACAGCGGTCCCCTTGCTTTCAGGATTCCCTGTTCCCTCCTCCATCAGAGGGGAGATTTCCCCTCTGATGAATTAATGAGCGCTGTGGAAAAGGCAGCTGGTGACATGCCGGTGACGCTGGTGGCTGATGCCGCACTGGGGAGGAGAGGGAGGCTGGAGTGAGCGTGCAGGGGAGCACGTCGGCACTGCCTGCCATGGTACGCAGCTCCCGGTGCTGCCTGCGGCCGCAGGCTGCTGGGTCCCTGCTGGCTCGGGCAGCGAGGACAGGGGGAGGCCAGGAAGGGCTCACAAGCAGCAGAGCCTCAAGAGTCGCCGGGGCTGGTCGATGGGGAGATGCTGGGGAGGGCTGGGCGATGGTGGCAGGGAGGACTGGTCAGGGGCTGCTGATGTGCTCGCCCTGCGTGGGGAGGGAGGTCTCCAGCCAGCAGTGGGTGTGATCTCGTGCTCGTGAGCCAGATCAGGGGGAAGTTCCTAATTGGGAACAATTTTTTCCTGATTTCTGTAAATTAACAAACAAACAAAAGAGCTCGGCAGCGAGCCAGCCTTGTGATGGGGATCGTGGAAGAGGGCTCAGCCCCAGCACATGCATCTTATGTGAAGGCACGGACCTGGCTTGCTTTTATGTTTGGAGACCTGAGTGCAGGAGAGGATGGATGGACCAAACCTTGCCGTCCCACTGTGGTCACCTGTTTGCCCCTACCGTGGCCCTGGGGGGCCTGGGTGATGCCAGCCTCAGTGAATGAAGCCAGTTCCCGAAGTCGGGGAGAGCTGGCCTTGCCCTGGAGGGTCTTCAGCAGCGGCTTGGCAGAGCAGGCAGCCGCAGAGGCTCTGCAGCCTGTGCCAGCACCGTCCCTGCCAGTGGCTTAGCAAAAAGGTTTAGGTTGGACATAAGGAAGAAATGATGAGGGTGGTGAGACACTGGCACAGGTTGCCCAGAGAAGCTGTGGATGCCCCATCCCTGGAAGTGTTCAAGGTCAGGTTGGACGGGGCTTTGGGCAACCTGATCTAGTGGCAGATGTCCCTGCCCCTGGCAGGGGGCTTGGACTGGATGATCTTTGAAGGTCCCTTCCAGCCCAAACCACTCTGTGAGTCCGTGACTCTATGAAAAAGATATTTGAGCAAATGCCCAGCCCTGTGAGGTGGATTTTTTTCCCTTTTTGAAATTTCCCATCCCTTTACTGCTGCCTCTTTAGAGACACTCTGTGACCTGGGCTGCTGCTAAAGCCTCCCGATGACCAAAGCCCATTTTCCTTTGTAGATTAAATGCATTATGATTATTGCTCGTGTGTTGCTATTTATGAAGACACAGCAGGCTGCCGTGCAGCGGGTGGCTCTTAGGGACCTTCCTGGCCTCCCTGTGCCCAAAGCCATCTACTCTGACACCCAACAGAGCTGCAGGTTGCAATGACTGGTTGACCTGGACAGGGTGTTGCCCTAGCAAACCTGGTGGAAGCTCCAGCCGAAGTTGGGAGCTATCAGATGGCTGCTGCCCTGCTCAGGGCCCAGGGTGGAGAGAATGGGGAGAGTCAGGGGTGAGGGGCACAGTTCTGCACCACAACAGCAGAACAACCTGCCAGCCTGCCTGGGAATGGGCCACGGGCAATGCAGTTTGTCATGGTCCATTTGGATCTCTCAAATTTACAGGACAACATACTCTGTAAATTAAACTGTTTTATGAACTCATTAGGAAAGAAAGCAAACAAGACAAACAAGGGCTCAATACCCTTTGCACAGACTAGTCTAACATGAATTCACTAATCCATCACTTAATTCATGAGGTTTCTAACTCAAAAGTTCTCTAATTCATAACTTGCAAATCATAACTTGCAACTTGTAACTCATGCATCTATGAGCAAAACAGTTACTGAGCAGAGGGTGAGAGTGCTCATCCTTCCTCCTCTGTCACGGTGCAGGCGTTGCCTGTATCACACCGGGAAGCACGAAAGCCTCAGCAGTCTGGCTGCTGTTGGATCCGCTTAAAAAACTTTTTGGGTAAGCTGACGTGGTTATACCTTCCAGCTTGGAAGTTTGGTCTTTACCATTTCCATGAGTTAGTGGATTCTGAAGAAACCGCCAGACAACCAATATGCAAGGATGAAGGCTGCAGGAGACAGCCAGCTGCAGGCATCAGTGGCTGCAGAATGACCTTTAGCCCTTTCTGGCCACCGTGTCCTGCCTCCGTGTTGTCCTCGCTTGGACCTAATGGTGCTGCTCCCAGCGTGTTAGCCAAAATCCGAGCAGGAGTTGAGTGAACAGTCACACAGTTCCCTGCACTTCAGTCCGTGTTTAAAAATATAAATCAGGCCATTTTTTTAAGAAAAAAATGCTGGATTGGGCAGCAGAGGTGTCTGAACTCTTCGGTGGGTGCTTTCTGGGGCTTTATTTCGCACATGCTGCTTTGGGTACCGAATAACAGCATCTTGAAGAGTGTTCTCTTGCAGCTGAAGCTCCAGGTGGTAGGACTTCTTTGGGTCATTTTTTTCCACCAGAGCTAGAAAAAGTTTTCTTTCCAGCTAGAGGTAATACTTGCTCTTTATCATGGAAATGTGCAACTCTAAAAATAACCTTTCCACAGTTCCCTGGCTGGCTGCCTTTCTGCACGAAGCCCTGTTTCTCTTTGTCCAAATGGGGTCACCGTACGTGATCTGCACCACCTGTGCGTGGGGTGAAGGACGTCTCTCCTCCTGTGGACCCAGTCCCTCGATCAGGCCCTGCTTCTCCACCGCCCTTCGGTCTGCACAGTGGCCAGGGTCCCTCGTTGGCACAGGCTCTCTAGCTTGGAGTCGCTCTCTCATCCTGAACAATTTAAATATGGCGTTTGGGGTACAACTGCTTTTGGGAAGAGCCATGGTGTGTCCTGGGTCAAATAACTGCTGGGCCCACGGTGGGTCATGCAGAAGTGGGCTGCATTGGTGGACCTGCGGGACCTTCCCTGTGGGAGCCCTCTGCTCCCAGCAGAGCTGTTCCTGCCCCTGCCCAAGGGGACTGGTCCACCAGACAGGCTAGGGGAGATGTCTGATGTAGGTCCTGATGTAGGCTTGTGGCATGTATGATCGTGCAGTCCTGCGGAGCGGCATCTGACGTGACCTGGGATGGTTGGTGGCCCTCCAGAGCTCTGCCTCCAGCGCTGGGCTCTGGGGTTTGGAGAGGTCCAAAACTGTTTTTTATTATTTTTATTTTTTTTAACTCAGTCTGATTCAGCTGGGGTTGCATTCAGTGACAGCCTTCTAGAAAAGGGTCAGATAAACAAGTGCTATTCCTGGCCCGGGGAGAAAGCAGCATGGGCTGGGGTGCTGAGGGGTGGTGGAGAGCACGGCTGGGTCACCACACTGATCGCAGGATGAGTGCTTGCCTGAGGGTGGATCAGAGCTGACCTCCCAAAGGAGGTGAGGATAAAAAGGGAAGAATGGGTGAAGGTGCTTTAGTATACAGCCAGATTGCTAGGAATAAAGTTATGAAGGCATGTGAAACTCATGAAGTTCAACCAGGCCAAGTGCAAGGTCCTGCACCTGGGTCAGGGCAATCCCCAGTACCAGCACAGACCGGGGGATGGATGGATGGATGGATGGATGGACGGATGGATGGATGGATGGACGGAGAGCAACCTGCGGAGAAGGACTGGGGGATACTGGTGGGTGACAAATGGGACATGAGCCAGCAACGTGCGCTTGCAGCCCAGAAAGCCAAGCGTCTCCTGGGCTGCATCACCAACAGTGTGGCCAGCAGGTCGAGGCAGGGGATGCTCCCCCTCTGCTCCGCTCTCCTGAGACCCCCCCTGCAGCACTGTGTCCAGCTCTGGGGTCCCCAGCACAAGACAATGGTTTTAAACTGAACGAGGGTGGGGTTAGGTTGGATATAGGGAAGAAATGTTGTACCATGAGGGTGGTGAGACACTGGCACAGGTTGCCCAGAGAAGCTGTGGATGCCCCATCCCTGGAAGTGTTCAAGGTCAGGTTGGACGGGGCTTTGGGCAACCTGATCTAGTGGCAGATGTCCCTGCCCCTGGCAGGGGGGTTGGACTGGATGACCTTTGAAGGTCCCTTCCAACCCAAACCATCCTGTGAGTCCATGATCCTATGATTAAAGCATGGGACAAAAAGGAATTATTTAATTGCCCCAGACATCTCTGTTATAAGACCAATTAATAAACCAGAGAATTGCAATTGGTGGTTTGTGATCCTGAGTTCAGCCTAGTTCATGTTACTGAGTCCTGGAAGAAAGAGTTGCGTCGCTGGAGTGTGAAATCCCCTCGCCACAGCCTGGGCGGGAAGGACCCCCTGTGCAGCAGCACTGCTTGTGTGCAGGTCTCAGCACCGGGGCTGGCCAGGCGTCAGCATGACAGCCTTGAGGTTGTAGAAGTGAGAAGCCAATCTTCCCGTCATGCAAATGTGCCATACCCATGCCGAAGAGCCTCGATCCCCTTTTTGTCTCAGCAGATAAAGGGGAACCGAGTACAAGATTAAAAGCGAGCAGCTTTGGTGCAGATGATCATGACTTGCTCCTTTACATCGTGTGTGCACAGAATAAATTTAAAGCACTATATTCTCACTGTGTCCTTTTGCGTTTCTGACCACGTTTCTTTAACTCCTACTTTAGGAGTTTTACTTGCCATTGATTTACATTTGTCTTCATTTTCCCTCATGTGGTGGGGAGGAGGAGAATATTTTCCCACCCTCTCCCAGTGGCACAGAAACTGGAACTGGGAGTTTCAGGGAGCCGGAAAACCCAGCAAGCACCAGCCCGAAGGACGGTCTGAATTTTTTGTGACGTGCTTAAAGAAAGCAGACACTTCTTATCCGTTTTGGTGCATTAATAAAGGAAAATGGGAGAATAATGCACAAAGGACAGAAACATACGGGAAATGCTTTTTTGAGTGTTTGAGAAAACACGTGATGTATCTTATGATGATTAAATTCTTACGTTCCGACAGTAATTCAGGTTGTTGCTAAACAGTTGGTACCAAAAGTAGGCACTACTGGATCTAGTCTACCTGAAGTTATCGATCGGGAGGTTTTCCAAGAGCTGAGCAAGATGGTGCATCTGCCATTAGTGTTGATTTCCAATAAGTCTCCGCATACCTGATGGGCATCAGGAGCTCGGGAGGTAGCACGGCGTCAATTTTTTAAAGAAAGAGAGAGGGAATGAGCTGGGTAATTATTGACTGATTAACCTGACCTTGCTTCTGGGCAAAATAATGGAATATTTGAAGTGGCATTCGATCGAGAGAATTAAACGAGGGTAAGGCAATTAATGCGGTTCAGTGTTGTAAAAACAGATCTGAGCAGCTTTACTTGGTACCTCTGCCCGCTGAGTGCCCACGGGAGGGCTGGGTTAGCTTTGCTCCCCGTGAGCCCCAGCACTGCCGTCCCACTGCGCCCTGCACCCATCCTGGAGCTCCCTCGGGGTTTGCCTCTGGCCCCGAGCGGGATGGGAGCGGGCGGCAAAGGGACAGGGCGCTCGTGCAGCGCAGCTCGTGATGGCGTTTAGTGCCACCCTGGAGCTAATGGGGGCTGGATTAGAGGCTCGGAGGAGAGCCACGGGGAGGATGGGCCACTGGGAAGAAAATGGGAGGAGGCCATGGAAAGGGAAGGAGTGGTTTGCTCGTCAGACAGCTAATTGCTCCCAGAGAGGTGGGTGCCCTGAAACCTTGCGGGCGATGCTGTAAAACAGCCGGGACTGAAGATCTCTGAAAAATGGGCACATTTGCAGCTGGTGGGAGCAGCCATCCAAAGCTGTTCATTCACATAAATTTTGCTGTCTTAATTGGGTGCCCCTCACGGAGGCAGCTCTGTTGTGGGCTGCTGGCTGCAGCCGCCCGCCCTCGCCTGCGCAGCGCCCACCAGATCGGTCCTGTGCAAAACTACTGTGCTTTCATTGGGCCCATTGCCTGCTTTGAGCTGCATTTTAGCAGGACCTCATTGCTGTGCAAACAGAACTACACTGTTCAGCTTGCATTGTAACTCGGGGTATGTAATTGCTGAAAAATTAATTAAAAGATCTCCTAAACTCCCCCTGCTTTGAGCTATTGATACTTGCTATTTCCTGTCAGCTCAGTGACCTCCTGCTTTCCGAACAGCAGCTCTGATGGAGCTGTAAGCTGGAGTCCCAGCATGGGACGTGATGGGCCGGGGATGCTGGAGGCAAGCTGCGGGTCCCACTAGGTTTGCTGCTGAATGCCAACTGTTCCTTCCACAGCTGTGATGGCAGGCGGCTCCATGAGCTTGCTGCAGGCAGGGCGGGCAGCAGATTTTGAGAGCCATGTTGTTGCACGAGTTGGATTCGAGCTCACACGAATGTCCAGGCAGGGTTATGGCATTTACATGGCTCCCCTTCAACCCTAGTGCTTCATCACCGTCTGCAGACTGTTGTTCTAGTGCGAGTAATTGGAAAAAAAATGATATCCCAACACTTTCTCCGAAAAAAGAGAAACTGGAATGAGGCACTGTGCTGTACTGTCTCTGTCTCTTCCACCTTTTGCACAGGTTCATCACCAAACCAAAATGCTTTGTTGCAAGCAAACTTTGATCCCATCATTTGTGCTGCCGGATTATAAGCAACCAACAAGCGTGGCTGCAGGAGAAGCAGTTGATGCATAGCGTGGCTCTCCCTTCAGCCTGAGATTTGCCTCCCAGGTGGGTTTTCTGGCTCTGAGGCCAGCCTGGAGCGGCAGGAGCAGTCAGAGGAGCACAGCCGTGGGATGAGGACACCCTCGGGTGTGTCGGCCAGCTCAGCGACAGGCTGAGAAAGGGCTTTGCATGCTGGGCTCCTGGGTGCGAGGCTGCCCATGGCCACTCCGTCGTTGCAAGTCCAGTTGTTGGTGCAAAACTCCCAGTGTCCGGCCAGTGGACTCGGACTCCATGCTTCTCAGTGACTGCAGCTCAGTGCTTTTGCCTGGCTGGACCAGCAGCCTGCAAGGAGCACGCTGGATTTCCAGGATGTGTGAAACAGGATCCGTCACTGCTAATACAAAAGGGTATTTTATAAGCATAGTCCCACTGATGTTACCAATAAACAGCTTTTAATTACCTAAAAATACGTATTAGAAACATCAGTTAAACATCTCACCTGCTTCCTTTTTTAGTGACTTAAAAAGTCAAAAGCTACAATTTTAGTCTCTTGTGGATCACTTCCAAACACAGCTGGATGGTACAGATGAGGCGTTTCGGGGAGAGCCTTTAGTCCCAGAGGATCCATAAGATCTTTTCAGACCCTTCTGTGCATCATCTCTGTTCTGCTCCTGTGTAAAAGCCTTGTGACATTTTGCACTGACATTAAACCCCAGCAGTGTCTCTCCTTGCTGTATCTTGAGCAGGATTTGTCCCTCCTGGCACGCTGGAAGTTAAAAATCCCAGGGCTGCTGGCCCCTCACTATGGTACTGGATGTCTCCCATGCCCTCGCTCCTGGCGAAGGCAGATGGACGGCATCTCCATGTCCTATTTCTGCAGCTTGGCAAGCAGCTGGAGCTCCTTGTGTTGCTTCTGCATGGAAGGGACAATCCTGGCTCTGCTTGGGGCAGTGATCGCGCAGCTCTCTCCTGCCCACCCCTCTGCGTGCCCCCCCCATTCTGTCATACCCGCTGCAAATGGTTTTATTGGTCAGAGTTGAAAAAACTCTAGAAAATTAGTAAAGGGTTGAGTCAGCATCTTGAAAACTGAGCATCTAATTTTTTTCTTCTTGTTTTATTTAGCTTGAATAAATAAGTTGCAATGTCAGAGTCTGAGCTCCGTTTCCAAGAAGGAACATCAGCCTTTGGGAACTGAAGGACTGCACAGAGGTCATAGATGCCCCAAATCTCTTTTGGCAAATGAGACTGCAGCTGGAAAGTCCTTCTCTACAGGGCTGCTCTCCATCCATCCATCCATCCATCCATCCATCCATCCATCCATGCCGCAGTCTGTGCTGGTACTGGGGGTTTATCCTACCCTGGTGCAGGACGTTGCACTTGGCCTGACTGAACTTCATGAGGTTCGCACGGACCCACTCCTGCAGCCTGTCCAGGTCCCTCTGGATGCCACCCCTTCCCTCCAGCGTATTGACTGCACCACTCAGCTCGGTGTCATCCACAAACTTGCTGAGGGTGCACTCGATCCCGCTGTGTCGTTGATGAAGATAGGAAATAGTATTGGTCCCAGTACAGACCCTTGAGGGACACCATTCATTACTTGTTTCCACTTGCACATTGAGCCATTGACTGCAACAATTTGGATGTGGCCATCCAGCCAATTCCTTATCCATCTGTAGTCCATCCATCAAATCTATATCTCTCCAAGTAAGAGGCAAGAAAGTTGATGGGGACCATATGAAAGGCCTTACAGAAGTCCAGGTAGATGACATCTGTAGCTCTTCCCTTGTCCACTGATGCAGTCACTCCATCGTAGAAGACCACCAGCTTAGTCAGGCACGATTTGCCATTGGTGAAGCCATGTTGACTGTCTCTCATCACCTCCCTGTCATCCATATGTTTCGACACGTCTTCCAGGAGGATCTGCTCTATGATCTTATCAGGCATGGAGGTGAGGCTGACTGGTCAGTAGTTCCCAGCTTGGGGCTGGAACAGCCTTTTTAGCCAATCTCCTCCCTGGTGGTTTTTAAAACGTTTCATTTTTATTACTTTAAGGCCACGAAACACTATGGAAAATGTTTCAACCAACTCCGTAGATCCCTAGGAAGGATTCCTTATGGTTTGCTCCCAGAGACTGGATAGCTCGTGGGGCTGCCAGGTCTGTGCTTCCTCTTTGCATTTGCCTTTAAAAAATACCCTACAATTCGTAAATGTAAGTGCCAAGATAAACAGGCACATCAATGGCAACCTGCAAGAGACAGAAGAAAAATTTTAAGGCAAGAAAGGTTTATTTTTTAAAATTTCCTTGGAGGAACTGTGGTCAGGATCTTCTTTAATTTTTTATTGGAAGAGCTAACTCTTTGCCGAAAAGATCCTTCTTCCTAGCTTTGTCAGGTAACTCAGCTATGAATTAGTTTGAAATTGTACTTTTCTTGATAACGTTGGTTGGTTGTTGTCAGTAAAGAATTGCAGGTCACAAAGAGGTGAAGGTTTATTAATCCGAACAACAAGTGAGTGAGGAAGCTTCGACGGCTGAGAACCATATCATGTGTGCAAAGTCACCGTCACGGTGATGCTCAGATGTGCTGCAGCAGGCAGGTGTCAGTCGCCTGCGGTTAACTGTGAAGGGTGGTGGTCTGCTGCCTGCCTGCCTGCCTGCTGCTACCCTCCTGCTCACTGCTGGGGGGTTTGGAGGCTTTTTCCCTCCTCCTTTATTGATAATGGTGAACGTCAATGCTAAGCGTTGGGCTGCAGGCAGGAGTCCCCCCCCCGCCCTGAGTAGCATCCTATGTGGCAGCTCTGGGTGCTGGTTCCTTGTGTTTGTCCCCTTTGGGACAAGCATGGGGGACGCTTTTGGGAACTCGGAGAGCTGCGGGGAAGGGGAGCATGAGGGAATCAGTTTTTCCTCTTTCCCAAGCAGCTGAGGATGTGCTGAAGCTGAGTGGTGTTACCAGCCTGGGCCGGGCATTTGCCCTCTGCCAGGTCGGTGCCCGGTGCTGTTGGCAGAGGGGGGGGAGAAAGAGGTCCCAGTGCTGCCTGCACCCCTGCCCTCACCCCTGCCTCCCCTGTGTTGCCTGGGCTCCCCTCCAGGGCAGGTCACAGTGGGCCCTGGGGCTTCTCGGGGGCGTAAGGCTCGACCCTGGATCAAAGCCTCCTCCCCCCTCCCAGCGGGGACTGGGGACACGGCCCCACGGTGCTGGTGGCCATGGGAGCATCCCTGCTGCCCTGCTGTGCTCAGTGCCAGCAGGAGTGGAGCAGCCGTCCCGGTGGTCTGTGAGACGCAGGGAGCCTGGCCCGTCCTTTTAAACATCACGTCTTGCTCCTTAGCACTGCTCTGCTCGCCGGGGTGACTCCGGCCGTAGCGGCGGTGATGTTGTGGTACTTCCAGCTTCCTGTTGCTGAATGTTACTCGCCGTGAACGGTTAAATAGATTTGAGTGAGTCACTTAAACAGACGCCATGGATGTGAAAATAATTGTCTGGGAAGCCTGTGCCTGCCAGGTCGCCAAGTAATCCTCACATGTCCTGTGACTCAAAGACAGCCAGAAGGAGTGTTTTCCACCTGCTGCTCAGTTGGAAATATTGTGAAGGAAGTCAGCCTAGCTCCCCATCCCGTGTCCCCTCCATCCGTTCACGTGGTCCTTGTCCCCTTCCTGAGTGGCCAGCACGGGGGGATGTTCACCTGCGCTCACCACTTGCCTTGTGCGTCCTCAGTGATGGCATCACTGCAGTGTATCCCTCAGCCTGAACTGACAGGGAGAAGGAACAGTACATAGCAGTGAGTTACGTGAAATTGTCTTGTAGGATTGAAGGTGGATATGGGTGGGAAGGGACCTTGGAGGTCCCTGGTCCAGTACCCTCCAGCAGGTACATTAGATCAGGTTGCTCAGGCCTTCACCCAGCCACATGCTGAATATCCTTAAGGATGGACATCCCACAGCCTCTCTGGCTCCAGTGTTTGACCGCCTTCATGATGACAATTTTTTTTCCTAATATCTAATTTGAATTTTGTTTGTCCCCGCTTGGTCCATCACTGCTTGTCCTGTCCCTGTGCACCTCCAAGCTTCAGCAAGAAGCTGAAGGTCACCTCCAATGACCAGCAGGAAGTGTGGCTCCAGCTTCTCTCTACCCTTCTGCTGGGTAGTCGTAGGCAGCAGTAGGAACCCCCTTCTCTTTCCCCTTTCCAGGTGAACAAACCCAGTTCTCGGTCTGTCCCCGTGTTAATGGCAGCCTGTTGTCCCCCGGCACTCCTGGGTCTTTGTCTGCTTCCCCGTCAGCTGGCCCCAGCCTGTCTGGGTGCAGGGAGTTACTCAGCCCAGGCTGGTTTATTTCTTTATTAAATACAAGTTCTTCAAGAACGGGGAAAAAAAATAAATAATTAGTCACTTAAACGAGAACTCAAACTGGAAATGTCCTCTTCCTTTCCCTGCATTTGTGCTTATTCTCTAGCAAATACATAATTGTACCACTTCCCCTGGTGAGGCCGCTGTGTTGGCTTGCTTAGAAATACTTGGAGCCTGGGGTGAAGGTATTCGCAGACGTGTTCATTTTCTCCTTTTCCCAATAGTGCTGGAGCTCTTAGCTCTGAGTCAGAAATGTGTACAACCGTCGATAGGATGTGACCTTCCCCCAGCACATTCCCATCATCATGATTTTCTAATTATGCCTGTGACTGCCAGCTGCGAGCGTACAGCATCAGAGCTACCACAGCCATTGAAATGACTCAGTTAATGTGCCTAGAGTCTATTAAACAAAGTTTATTTAATTAAGTAAGTCTTGATCTCATCAAAATCAAGAGGGAGCATTAGGGTGGCAGCATTTCCGAGAAATCATATTTGAATGGCAGGTGGTTTGTACTTTCTTTAGTATCTGGATCTTGAGATATTGCAATGTGCTGGTCTCACTGCTGAGTTTTGGGGTTGGCTGGTCCCACGGTTGGGGCACAGTTACGTCCCTGGCAAGCCAGCTGGGCTGCCACAAGCCCATGGGCGAGCACAGGGCATTTCGTACCGCCCAGCCTTTTTGCAGCTGCGCAGCATGAAGGGCTGCCCAGGCAGAGCATGGTTGGGTACCTGCGTGCTGGGCACAGGTGCTGTGCCCCCCAGTCCAGCCCTGCTGCTGCGCTCGGAGGGGTCTGGCAGTTTCTGAAGCACAGCGTGGTGAGGGGCACACCTGCACTTCTCGGCTCCTTTGAGGACACTCGTTTCTGAGAGAGGAACCTGGCTGAGATCAGACTCACAGAGCGGTTTGGGCTGGAAGGGACCTTCAGAGATCATCCAGTCCAACCCCCCTGCCAGGGGCAGGGACATCTGCCACTAGATCAGGTTGCCCAAAGCCCCGTCCAACCTGACCTTGAACACTTCCAGGGATGGGGCATCCACAGCTTCTCTGGGCAACCTGTGCCAGCGTCTCACCACCCTCATGGTACAACATTTCTTCCTTATGTCCAACCTAACCCCACCCTCGTTCAGTTTAAAACCATTGTCTTGCGCCGGGGACCCCAGAGCTGGACGCAGTGCTGCAGGGGGGGTCTCAGGAGAGCGGAGCAGAGGGGGAGCATCCCCTCCCTCGACCTGCTGGCCACACTGTTGGTGATGCAGCCCAGGAGACGCTTGGCTTTCTGGGCTGCAAGCCCACATTGCCGGCTCATGTCCCATTTGTCACCCACCAATATTCCTCAGTCCTTCTCTGCAGGGCTAATCAAGGAGCTTTGCTCCGATCCGGGTTTGCCAAGCATGGCTTGTGGCTTGGAGATGCTGCTGCAATGCAGAGAAAAGTCCTACAAGACACAAGTGCCCGGAGACATTGCAATGGTTGTGCTGTCAGTGGTGGTGAGCTCAGAGCCGATTCCTGGCATTTGCTCAAAGGAGTAAGGGCAGATAGCCCTGTGCCAGATCCCATCGGTCAGGCAGGGCTCAGAACTTTCCCAGCTGATTTACTTCTCTCAAGTGTGGCATATGCTGTAGTTTCCTCCTCTCTCTAGCTGAGTCAATAGTCCTGGCAGCCCGGGAGACTCTTGAAAAAGCCCTCGCAGTCTTGGAGAGGCGGCCTTGGGGAGATGCTGAGACTCACGACGGGCTCCGTGCTCAGCAGGGCTCTTTTCCCAGTGGGAGCGCATGCAGGTCGCGCAGGCACGCATGGGATGCCCGTGGGGACAGAGACTTGCTTGTACTTGTTTTTATTTGCAACTCCTGTGCCCCTGCCCCTGAAATACGAGAATTGCTTTACACCCTCCCGTCACTGCTGGGCTGCTCAGAGTCATTCCTGAGATGTGGGCTGTGGGACTGGGGGGCCGTTTCTGGCTGCTTCAGCTCCTACTTTTCTGCCAAAAGCAGCAAATTCAGGCTGGGGAGTGAACACACATACACTGGCTGTTAGTCAGGGGGTGCCAGTGGAAGACGTGACCTTTTGTAACACCCTGGGGAGGGCTTGCCTGCATGGCAGGGGCTTGGGGAGATCAGCCCTTGGTGAGCAGAAGGTTTTTGGTTTGCAGCAGTGGTTTTCTCTCCACTGCAGGAACCGGCACTGTGGATTGTGTGTCCCTTCCCTTCCAATTTCTGCAGAGTGGTGGGTATAGGGTAGGTTAGGGCTGTGTGGGCAGGGGGTCCTGCAGAACGGCTCCCCGGCTCCCTGCTTGCCTGACCAGCAGCAGGGTTATTTCCAGGCTCAGGACAGTGAGGAGAGTCCAGCAGGGTGTGTGGAGTGGAAGTGCTCCCAGTCTGGAGGTGGGAGTGCTCGCAGCTCTGGTCTCCACATGCTATGGGGCCAGGCAGCAGATTTTAGCTGTCTCCAACACATCTGTGTTTGCTCTTCTCTTTCTCCCCAGAAACGAAGGAGGAGCTGGAAGAGCTGATGTCTGACATAAAGAAGACAGCGAACAAAGTGCGCTCCAAGCTAAAGAGTGAGTATTTGCCTGTGATGCTGCTGTGGGGCTCTGCCTGCTGTGCTCCTGCCCTGCAGCCCCAGGCAGTGGGTACCACAGCTCCCATCCTGGGCTGGGGGTGCAGCAGGCAGGGAGCATTGCTGCCCTGGGTCCTGCTCCGTGCTCCCACTGCTCAGCACTTCCCATTCGTCCCCCATGACCAGAAACGCCATGGGGCCCTGGCTGTCATCTCAACCCTGTGCCGGCAGCAGCTGATGTTTGACTCAGGTCAAGACAGTTTTGGGGTGGTTTGCTCTAGGTAGGAAAGGGCAGGTTACAGACACACAGCCTGGCCCCGTCTGTGCGTCCTCTGGCAACCTCAGCTGGTGCTGGGAGGGGTCGTAGAGCTGGGGGAAGGGACAGACAGAAGTGGCATCTGCCATTGCTTTGCAAGGATCACTTGGGGATGGGCATCACCTTCCCTCCCCCTAGCATCCTCTAGCTGCTTTTATTTGCCCTTTGTGAATTTGCCCGCTTGTGCCCTGTTCCCAGGATAGCGGTGAGGGAACGGGGCCACAAGCAAGTCCCGTGCCGCCAGCACTGGTAGGCTTTGTGCTGTCCGGGTGAGCCCTGGCTCTGAGCAAACCTGCGGCATGGTCAAACAAGCTGCCAGGGCTGAATGGTTGAAGAGGTGCTGCTGTGGGACTTGCAAGCCTCCAAGAAGAGCTTGCTCTTCCCTGGTGAGCCAGGTTGGCACGGGCAGCCTAGGCAGGTGCAGCACCGAGAGGTCCCATCCAGACACCCATGGTCCCTCTTCCCTGTGTGGCTCCGGCTGGGCCGGGTGGTGCAGACGGCTCTCCGGCGGGGTACTGGCATGGGGTGTGCTGCCCTGGGGCTTGTGCTTCTTGCTGCCTCCATCCTGCTCCCACTGGGCTGGTCTTGCTTTTCCATTCCCAGTGCAGGCTGCATTGCTGGTGGCTCTGCCCAAGGCAGCAGTGCCTCCTGCCCATCCCGGCTACGCTAGCAGCATAGCCGGGATGGGCAGGAGGCACCGCTGCCCCCAGACATGGGCTCTGTGGAGCAGGTGGTGGGGAAGAAAGGGGCTGTTGGGCTCAGGGAAGGTTATCCTGTCTCATCAGCATGCCCTGTTGTCTTTGCGTGCGTCTCCCTTGGGCAGTGCAGGGACAGAGCACGGCCAACATGACTGTTAGTTTCCACCATCAGAAGAGTCAATCAGTCTCTTTGACAAGTGGGGAGTGAGAACAACACGACTGTCAGCCCCACCGATGGCCGGGGTTGTGCTGGAGCACTCGGACGAGCCCAAAAGCCCAAGATTGGACCCCAGAAGATTCAGGGGGTCAGTGAGGACGGCAGCATCTTGAGGCAGGAGGCAGATCACCCCAGCACGGCTCGGATTTGCCTGCAGTGGTCTTGGACATCAGCGTGGGATTTAGTTGAGATTGTTGCAGGAGACCCAGCCGTGTCTGAAGGGTGGGAGAGGAGCTGGTGCTTCCCCCAAGGCAGCAGTGTTCTCCCTAATGCCAGGGTTTTGTGGGAGCCCCGCAGTTGTGAAGGACTTACCTATGGCTGGAGCCGTTGGTTAGGTTCATCACCACTGGCGTGGCCATGTCCCATGTGTATGCCAGAAGGAGACTTGTACCTCCATTGTCCCCTTGCTGCCCTCTGTCCTCCTGACATGTGATCTCAGCTAGACCCAGGAAGGAGAGCTAGGGGCCAACTTACCCATTTCATAGACCAGGGGATCCCTTCCCATGGACCAGAGCCCCCCACAGCTATACTGGGATCCCTGGTGTCCAGGTGGGGACAGGGTTTAGCCTGTGCAAAACAAAAATCCTTTTCCATAGGTGTTTTGTTTTGTGTTTCTTAAGGGACTTTGAGAGCCTGAAGGATTGCAGGACAGGCTCCGATTCCTGTTTCCTTCTTCCAGAAAAGACTCACTGGTATCGTATTTACCTGGAGCAATGGATGATTAGTCCTTGTGCTTTGTCCCAAATCGCCTCGTGGCCGGCATGATCAATGAAAGAAAACAGTCAGAACTGATCAAAAACACCATCTGCTGACAACAAATTGGCTTCTTTAGGACAGACATTGCTCATGCAGTGGCTAATTCTAATTACCAGCTTCTTGGGAAAATGTGATTTTATTAATTGTCATAAATGCACAATGTTTGCCAATACTGTTCCTTGGGAACAGGGAACCGTTTATGACAAGTGTGGAGGAAGACCAATTGCTGATGAAATATGCTGGGCAGGCAGCAGCCAGTGCACTTGCAGGCAGGGGGGTGCACAGGAGAAGTGCCGTGGCTGTCCGGCTGTGTGGGACGGGACTTTTCAGATAAGCTCTAGATACAGATGCCTGTTCCAGGATAGACTAGGAGGGAGTGCAGAATTTGTGCTGATGTTCTTCAGCACTTCCCCCGAGCATGCTGTGCTGTTGGATGCCCTCTGCCAGCACCACGAAGGGTTCCCCAGGCCCACAGTCTTCCTTACAGCGCTGCTGCTCTCTGCAAGGTGGTACTGTGGGGCCACCCACGCTAACCAGCACGCAGCAGAAACACAGATGCCCACTGTGGTGGTGGTGTCCTGCACTCTGCCCTGCTGTGCTGGATGGTGATGGGGAGCTGCGGGGCAGCTCCAGGGAATGGGGATCCCCTGCTGCAGGAAGAACCTGCCCCATGCCTGGGCTCATGGGACCTGCTCCAGCGTGGAAGGTGCTGGGGACAGCCAGGCTCAGAGAGCTGTGGGACATCTGCATTGGGAATGGGGTCTTCAGCCAAACTCAGGGGATGCCACCAGCTCACACCTGGTGGTCTATATGGAGACATGTATCTCTGCACACTGGGCCAGCCTGCTGACGGGAGCTTTCTTACAGGCTTTTTAAGTCCCTGAATTTAAGTTTTTGAATTAGCATGTCCCAAGCTGGCCTTGAGGAGCAGATTTGCACTGCCTTGCTCTGTGCCAGACCTCCTGCCCTGCAACCCCGTGCTCTCTCCCTGCCCAAACCACGGTGGGATGCTGAGCAGGGCAGTGTGCCTCCCTGCTGTTATTTATGGTCTTTGGACAAGTGAGGAATTCGTCTCACTTAGCTGCACTACCGGGCATAATTAAAAGGGAAAATCTCTGCTTTGCTGCAGAGGACTGTTCAGCAAGATGAAGCGCGCTCTTGCCAGCCTGGTGGGTCCTCCCTGTGCAAGGCCGGGCAGCTGGCAGACCTACTGTTTTTAGGGTCCCTGGAGAAGTCTTGAGCTTTGGTATTTTGCAGAGACATTTTAGCTCTGGGTTTCCTCGTCCTGCGTAGCAGGGGGAGAACAGCACTCCATTTTGTTTGAATACTGGAAAGTGCGGAGATCAGACCTGAGCATTACGTCAGTTTTGTATTGAAATCCTCACCAGCCTGGGGGTGACAGATGCTGTCCTTGACAGCACCAAGTCTCAGCCAGTGGCCAGGCACTGAGTGCTTTGCAGTAATGAAAGGGGGCTTTGCTGCCAGTCCAGGCTAAATCGCGGGCTAGAGTCAGGAGCTGGGGGCTGCTCAGTGCCAGATGCTCCTCGATTCACAGGCTTCAATCTTTTACAGTCCCTTTGCCAAACAATCCCTTTTCCTTCTCTAAACAGCACAAAATAATCTGTGTCCTTCTACCCTGACCAGGTATTGAGCAGAGTATTGAACAAGAGGAAGGACTGAACAGGTCGTCTGCTGACCTGCGGATAAGGAAAACTCAGGTGAGTCTCTGCTCTGTGGCGCTGGGAAGGGGAGGACGGGAAGTGGCTGGAGGCAGTTGAGGGATCCCAGGAGGTGATGGGAGAGGAGGGCTGTGCTTGGGTTTAGAGCAATCAGGTTCTGGTGTGCAAATACTGGGCAAAGTAATGCAGCACATTTCCGAATAGATCAGCAAAAAAGCCAGCCTGAAAGACCCGTGACATAAGTATGCGCAGAGGGAGCTGTGGAGGGGAGGGCAGCGTGCATCGGCTTCGTCCTTGTGTGCAAGTCTGAGCGTCTGCGTGGATGAACAGGCGGGTGGGTTTCTGCACATCCGTGTTAAGCATCTCACTAAAGGTGATTTTTGACTGGAGCAAAAATGCCTTCCTGAAGTGCCAGGTTTGGGGGGAGAACATTTGCCTGCAATGTGTTCAGAAACCTGAAGTCTCTGTGTGTTTCTGTAGTGCCTGGAAGGATGCTTGAGCAGCTCGTAAATGAGACCAAGGCTTACTGATGCAGCTGGGTAACTCACCTAAAATTTCACTTAATCAAAGAAGATGGGTGGTCTTTCAGAGAGCACTGTGCGGGCCTGCAGCCTGCTGGAAATGTTCTTCCCTGTTGGGGTTGTGGTTGCCCCTCCACCGGGCATCGATGTGGCTTCACAGTCCAGGAAACGTTAGACTTCTGAAGGGCTGACACAATTCTTCCTCTTGTTCCCATGAAACCACCAATAAATAGCACCTTTTCCTGAAGATGGGCTTCTTAGCAGGGTTATCCAGGGGTAGAGGTAG
The DNA here is from genome assembly GCF_965638725.1 of Aptenodytes patagonicus. Classification (NCBI taxonomy): domain Eukaryota; kingdom Metazoa; phylum Chordata; class Aves; order Sphenisciformes; family Spheniscidae; genus Aptenodytes; species Aptenodytes patagonicus. The sequence continues at coordinate 352,397 of NC_134965.1, read as the reverse complement.
AGATGGGGTGCACCTCTCTTTCCTCCACCTGGGTGGTCCCGAGGCTGCGTTATGCTCAGTTGTGATGAAAGGTCGTGCTGTTCATGCTTCTGTCTGCAGCCAAGGCGGGGTGGAGCGTGTTGGCTCTACAAGAGATGGCGGTTGAGGGACATGGGGCTTGTCCGTGGGTCCAACAGCACGCGCTAGAAACTGGAAGTCACTGACCTTGCTTTGAGCCTAAGGTTGGGCTGCATGACCTTCTGAAGTCCCTTCCAGCCTGAATTTTCCTACAATTCTGAGTAACTCCCCTCCCACCCCCCTGAAGTCAAGAAATAGCTTAGAAATATTTGATGAAAGAAGTTTTGGAATGTCTTGTAGAGAGGCTTTTCTCTGTCAGGAGCAACTGATTGCAGTGGGAAGGTCTGATTGCTGCAGAACGTGCCTGCTGGGCACTGCTCGGGTCCTGGCCTGAGGCAGCTGGAAAGTGAGGACAGGTCACAAACATCTCTCTGATGTCCGTGGTGGGTGCTAGGGGGAAGACTTAGAGAACATGAACAGAGAGAGCACAGTCAATGGGGTTGTGGCAAGGCCAACGACTTGGCAGAAAGTGCCAAAAGAAAATGTCCTTGGGGAAGCAGCAGGCAGGCACGACCCAGGAAGGCAGTGCAAAGCGCTGGGGGGGTGCCGAGGGAAAGCACATTGAGGGGGAGCTGGGGACAGGGGAGATGACTGAGCTTCGTACACCCCTCATACAGGCTGCGGAATTTTACAGATCTCAGGTTAAGTCAGAAGCATTTGACTGCTGATGACCTGAGGTCTCATAAGACAAGGTTACCCATGGTCTCCAGCTGCTTTTGAAACTAGGGCTTGAATTCCTAAATAATGTGTACTTTGTGAAAATAGGACATGCTTTTACTGATTTTCTGAGGTCAGAGCTATGCAATTGTCTTGGACATCCCAGGATTGCAGAGCATGTCGGGATGGAGGCAGGAGAGACCAAGGCCGTGGCTCTAGTGGCCTCTGTTGGATCAGCCAGCAGTGCAAATTTACCTGGATCAGGCATAGGCATGCGGTGGCACCTTGGCCCCAGCATGTGTGCAAGACTTCGTGCTGGCCAGAGCTGCCATAATCTGCTTGCACCACGTGCAGGAGGGTAGGTGGCACCTGACACTGCACCCACAAACACGTCATTAACTCCAGGTTTTAGAGGAAAGTGGATCCAAAAGAGTGAATTTGTGCTGGGTTGGCATCTTGTGTTGTGTGACCATGGCATTTTTTTATTGAGTCCATCCGTTGTCAGCTATGGCCTGAGCTCTGAAAGCTGAACTAGTTTAGCTTGATGAAATGGCACTAGACAGAGGAGATTTGTCTTCTCCAGAAAAAGTGTACAAAGCAAACAAGTGTTTCATTTAGAGGTGGTATAACTTGGCCATACTACTCAGTAATGGGCTGAAAATGTGGGTTAATTCTCATGGGGAAGTGATTGTGAAAGAACATGATGTTTTACGGCTTCAGATCCTCCATCTGCCAGAAGGAAAGTCAGAGGCTTGATTGCATGAACTGTTTGACAAGAGCTTCCCCCGTCATCTGTGTATCACCCTCGATGGAGCAGCTCCCTCCAGGGCCTTCTAGAGAGGTGTTGTGTCTGCTCGGTGTTGGCTTTGTTGTGTCACCCAGGCCATGGGCGCGGTGGGGAAGTGCGTCCATGGGGGCCTTCTCAAGTGTGGGGTGTGACCCGGCTTCTCCCTTCCACTTGTGCTGGGGTACTGCTGCTTTTGGGGGCACCAGGGTGATGCTCCAGCAGACCCGTGTTGAGGATGGGTGAACCTGTCCCTGCTGTACAAGAGTGATCAGGTCCTGATGGCAGGATCAGGCCATCCACTGATAGTTGTGTGCCTAAGCCGTGGCCGGCTCCTGGGTGCTGCTGCACCCTGCCGTGGGATCTGACTTTAGCACTGCCCCCTCTACAGCTACCTGGACTCTAAAGCTACTGGCTCATGTATAGGCTGAGAGAGTCCCTTCTCTCCTGCAAACCACCGTGTGTCAGGCTGTCGTGGGGGTCTCGCTGCAGGGGGGATCACACGTGGGTGACCCCAGGTGCCTGCTCAGCCCGCAGGTCCCCTTATCTCCAACTTCCCACGCGTGGTTCGTGGTTCTCTGGACTGTTCTCTGTGCTCTGCAGTGTTCATTTTCTTGGTCCTTGCTACAGAGATGTTGTTGAAATGTTTATGCCTTGCGAAATGGCACAAGCACTTCTTTGTGCTCTCACTTTGTCCTGCAGAAGCGGTGAGTCTGGGGACCGCTGCTCATGAGCAGGCAGTGTCCTGTGTGTCTCCTGTAGGGAGAGGTAAGAAAGAGTTAGATAAATTGAATGGAAGTATACAAATGGAAGCAGCAGAGGGAATGGCAGAAGGGATGCAAGACTGGCATGGGTTGATGGCACCTAACCCAAAAGGTCATCGAGATGCCAGCATGGATACATGCAGCTTCTAAGAAGGCTTAGGTGGAAAACCATTGGGCAGCTTGCTCCAGGACAGGAGGTGAGAGGACCTCTGAAGGTCCCATGCAATTTAAATCTTTCCGTAATTGTAAATCAGCTGTGCTGCCTAATGGCCCTGAGGCAGGACAGGTCAATGGGGTGGAAGATCAGTGTTGCTGGCAGCTCCTGGCGAGCACAGAAGGTGCATCCCAAACCCCTCTGTGGCCACCAGTAACAAAGAACCCAGGAGATGAGGGGGACCTGTAGGACATGTCACACACAAGCGCTGCTGGCTGTACATCTTGTGATGCAATGTGAGTTTGGGGCACCAGAAAATGAGTGAATCCAGGAGGGAGTGAAACCCGCTTTATTTTAAATTTATTTTTATTGAATAAATCGCCTTCTGTTCGGTGCAGTCTCACGCTGAGCTTTGCTAGCTCAGTTGCAACACTCTGGTGCTGAGCTGCTTTGGTGCATGTCTATATTTTAAGCAGCCTTGCCTGTCCTTGGCTTGGCCATGGGCTTGTGTGGTGAGAGCTCAGCCAGGCTGGAGACGTTTCCCTGGGGGGAGTCACAGTGTGGTGGCCAGGCAAACCATCTGCGTTGCAAGGGTCCAGGGCACCCGCGGGATGACTGCATGGTTGGTACAGGGCGTATGAGCCTGTCACGCGTGTCTCATCATCGCAACTTCTTAAAATCAGCCTTCTCTGGGCTGAAGCTTTGTCTTCTGCCCCACCATGCAGGGTTGCTGTGTAGTTTTTATTGCAGGTTGGCCAACCTTCTGGTGATCCTTTGGTGAGAGAGCACCTGGCAAGACGCAGTCATTGGTGCAGCAGTGGAATCTGCCTCTGCATTGCTGCAGGGCGAGCTACAGTGCCTTGCCCTCGCTGGTCGTACTGGAGGATGTGGATGAAAATGAGGCGTCTCAGAGCAGAGGAGCAAGGCCTTGTTCTGCAGCGAAGATTGTGTTTTAGCAAATCATTAAACTGATAAAGGCCAGGGGAGCTGCCAGCGTTGCTCTTCAGCACCCGGGGTGGGGATCCAGGCATGGATCTGCTGCTCTCACAGGGGGTTTATGCACAAATACAGCTCAGTAAAAATCCTACTTTCTCTGAGCACTCTGCAGTGAAGCCAGAGGAGTTTTGGCGTTTATAGTTTATCTCCTTTTCAGTCTGGGAAGGCACTCGCGTAGTCTGCTCTCCCATGCCGCAGTCGGTGCCGAATCAATACAGCAGTGACGTTAACTGATCACCTCTGCAGAGACAGCTTCCAGCTTGGAGCCCAGCATCCTCCCAGCCTTGCACAAGTGCTGAGAGGCTGTCATGGCTGAGCCTGAGGCAGTGGGGAAACAGCCTTCTGCAAAACTGGGGCAAGAGAAAGGCTTGTCTCTAGAGCAAGTGGGAAGGAGAATTGCTGGGGCATAGCAAAGCCAAAGCAAAGTATGGTGCAACAGCACACCGCAAAGCAGGACAGCAGCTTTGTCCCTCTGCACGCTAGCTCTCCTGTCCCTCCCCGGGGCGATCCTGTTAGGGCAGAGGTCTGCTCTAGCTGGGCATTGTCGGGGGGAGTCAGCAGATCTCTTCCCAAAAAAAACCCCTCTGCCTTTATCACTCCAGAGACACTGCTGTGTGCTGACAGCAGTGCTGTGAAACCCCCACCAGGCCTTCTGCTCTGCTGTGCCCTTCAGGAACTGTTTGCCATCTCAAATGCAGGTGCCGGGTGGCAGTGGCAGGGAGGGGGAGAGCAGGGAGGTGGCAGTCGAAGGTGACTGTCGCTGGTGGCAGCTGTGGTGTGTCCATGTTTCCCAGGCAAAGGCATTACTTCTGCAGTTTCTGAGGAAACTAGAGGTGGCCACAAATTGGTGCTGTGTAGCCCAGGGCTGTGAATTTGAGCAGGGTTTAGATTTGCTTCGTGTTGAAGCTCTGTGGTTCAGACATCATCCTGGTACATGGGAGAGCGGGATTCAGGGCTCTGCTCCACCACAGACTCATGGAATGGTTTGGGTTGGAGAGGACCAAGATCATCTGATCCAACCCCCCTGCCTGATCTTCCACTAAATCAGGTTGCTCAAACCCCCAACCTGACCTTGAACACTTCCAGGGATGGGGCATCCACAGCTTCTCTGGGCAACCTGTGCCAGCGTCTCACCACCCTCATCATAAAACATTTCTTCCCTATGTCCAACCTAAACCTACTCTCATGCAGTTTAAAACCGTTGCCCCTTGTCCTGTCACTGCAGGCTTTGGTCAAAAGTCTTTGTCCATCTTTCTTATAAGCTACCTTTATATATTGAACAGCTGCAGTAAGGTCTCCCCAGAGCCTTCTCTTCTCCAGGCAGAACAACCCCAACTCTCTCAGCCATGGACCACTCAGTCAAGGAAGTGGGAGATTTTCTTGTAATTTGGGCATTTTTTAGCATTTCTCTAGGCTCTGCAGGTAGTCGGGGAGAGGAGCTCCTCCGGGCTGCAGCTTGGAGCCCCTGCATTGGGAGGCCGAGGTGGGCGATGTAGCACACTGCTCCACTTCGGGGCTTTGGCTTCTGACCTGGGTGGTCTCCAACTCCGGGCTTCTGCAGCTGTTCACCTTCCCAGGGATGCCGACCCCATGCTGGGGCCCTGTGCCCAGCGGTGCGCGTGCCCAGCGTGCCTGCTCGCGTGCGCAGGGCGGGAGGTGATCTGGGCGCAGAGCGGTGTTGTCCCAGGGTTACGTTGCTGGCTTTGCTTGTCACCGTGCACTGCTGGTAAGAGGAGCTGACAGCTCTGGCAGGGCTGGCAAGCAGCACTGCTGGGCTGTGTGTGCCTGACGGGTGAGCTGTACCGATGCGACTGCTGTAGCTGTCACCCGGGGAACAGTGTGGGGTGAGCTTGAGTTAAGGCAGTTTTCTGGCTGGAACATAACATTGGTGTGAAAAAGTCCCTGGCCCTTGCTTGCATTGGTTTTGCCCCGGTACCCAGTGCATTGCTGGTGTGATTTTGAATTTTTGGTGCCCTGGGACAGATCCTCAGTGGGGGCACCACACTGCAATGGAGCTATTGCAGCTGGTGTTGGCTGTGTTTGTAGCATGGGTGTCCCCCTTGGACTCCCGGCCATCCAGGGACAATCAACAGCCTAACTAGAAATCTGGCACACAGGTTTGTTCCTTGTCATGGGATCACAGCACGCTGGTGAGAAGGGAGCTCAGGAGATCCCAGCCCCTGCCACAGAGCAGTGCCAGCCGCATCAGGTTGCTCATGGCCTTGTCCAGCTGCGTTCTCAGTATCTAGAAGGATGGAGATGCCATGGGCATCGGTCCATGGGTCCTCTGGGCCCCAGTCCAGTGTTTGACCACCCTTATGATGATTTTTTCCCCCTTAATATTTAACTGGAATTCCCTGTGTCCCAGCTTGGTCTGTCGCCTCTTGTCCTGCCCCTGTGCACCTCCAAGAAGCGTCTGGCTTCAGCTTCTCTCCATTCTTCCACTGGGTTGTTGTAGGCAGCAATAAGATCCCCCTGAGCTTTGTCACCTTCAGCTGGCCAAACCCTGCCTGTCCTCATTTGTCCTGTGCTCCAGCCCAGACCACCTTGGTGGCCTCAACTGGCTTCACTCCCGTGCGATGTGTTGTGGGGAGCCCCAAGCAAAACACAGCACTTTAGTTGTGGTCTCACAAGCGCTAGGTGGAAGTGAACAATCCCTGTCCTCGCCCTGCTGGCTGTCCTCCTGCTCACCCAGCCCGTGATGAGTTTCACCTTCACTGCTGGCTCCTGGGCAGCCCTGATGTCCATGAGGACTCCGGGAGCTCTAGGTGCTTTCTGGCCAGCTGGCCCCCAGCCTGTCCTGCAACGTGCATCCCGTCCCCAACACAGGACGCTGCATTTGCCTTTGAGCTTCCTGGGGTTCCTGTCAGCCCCTTTCTCCAGACTGTTGAGGTATCTCTGAATACCAGCCCTATCATCTGTCGCTCTCCCCAGTTTGGTGTCTTCTGCAAACCTGCTGAAAGTGCACTCCGCTCCACTGTCCCAGGTTACCGACGAAGGTGTTTAATTGTATTTTCAGACCCAGCAATGCTCATGGAGGGATTACCGTTAGGAACTGGCCACTGGTTGGAATTTGTATCGCTGATCACAACCTGGCAGCCCAGACAATTTTCCACTAACCTTATCCAACCTCTGTCCTATCAAAATGGCTATAAGGATACTGTGGGGGTCTGTGTCAAAGGCCTTAAACTCAGGGTGTGCACCATTCCCTGCTCTCCTCTTATCTACACAGCTAGTCATCTCATCAGAGAAGGCCATCAGGATGGCACAGCATGATTTGCCCTCGGTAAATCCACGCTGGCTGCTTCCAATTACCTTCTTGTCCTTCTGGGAGGATTTACTGAATGACCTTCCCAGTGACTGAGGGGAGGCTGAGCGCTTCCCCAGATCCTCCTCCCAGAAGATGTGTGGCGTTTGCCTTTTTTTGCCAGTCCTCTGGAACCACCCATGATCATCACCATCTTTGGAAGATGATGGAGAGGCCCTTTGCAGTGACATTGGCCAGCTCCGTCAGCATGGTCAGATACATCCCGCCTGGTCCTGTGTATTCTGTGTGTGAATTTCTGTGTATTTCCAGTTCACTTAAGCACGCCCAAAGTCTACATCCCTCTCCATGGGTAGTGTTTCATGCCACCGGCCTCTGCTCAGAGGGCACTGGGAGGCCATGGACAGACCTTACCAGTGATCACCAAGACAAAAGAAGAAATGGAAACCTTAGACTTTGCCATGCCCCTGGTCACTAGAGCTTCTGCCCCTCTGAGCCGTGGGACCACAGCTTCCTTAGCCTTCCTTAAGCTCTTTGATACTTAGGGCAGCCCATCCTGCTGCCCCGCACCCCCCTCACACCGCTCCAGTTGAGCTCTGGCTCTCCCAGCTCCTCCCTGGGTGCTTGGGCAATGTGTCTGTGTTCCCCCAGAGCCCGGTCCCGCTCCCACCTCCCTTCCTACATTTGCGCGTGGGATTTGGGATGAGTTGAACTGGAGAGCTGATTTAGATATGCCTGGTACTTTAAGCGTGGTCCTTGTGTAGGTATTTCTGCAACAAGGGCTTCACTAGTTTGTATGGACTTTGCTGTGAGCAAATCACTGAGTAAAAGGAGGAATAAGGAGCCGATTACCCCCTTGTTAACATGTAAATTAGGAGTAACTGAGCATTAAGATTATGGACTTTTATTCTGGCTTTGCTGTTGTCATCTCCAGCCAGAAGAGCCTCATCAGACCTGGACCTTTCATAGGAATGGCTTTGTCTTACCCCGGGCCAGCTGGCTGGGCTGTGTTGGAGCCCACAAGGCAGGGAGGCTCGTGTGAGCACGTGCCCCAGCACATCGGGCAGGGCTGGTCCTCCGGCCATGGTCCTGGGGCAGCCAACGGTGCTGGCCTCTTCCGTGGGAGCCCTCAGTGGCTGTCCCAAACTCCACGAGCCCGCAGCAAACTGGTCCCAGGGGCAGCCTGGCTCCTGGACTGCTTCTGCACCCCGGAAAAGTGTTTTCATGTTCTAAATTCGTTACATTAAAACCACTCTGTCCCCATTTCACAGCAGCAGTTTGAATAACCCTACCTTGGTCAGCTCACCAGCAGCAGAAAGATACAGGAGGCTTTGGGGTCGCAGCTCCCAAGGGCATCCCCAGCCTAGAAACCTGCCAGTGGTGCAGGGTTCCCAGATGTCTCAACAGTATTTTCCATGTTTCTATAAGTATCAAATTCTGAGTTCGTAACAAAGCAAAAGCTGCTATTTACATTCTTCCAAATGTCAGTACTTTCAGTCCTTGTTATTCAGAATAGCTTTTGCTCTAGTTGCTTTTGGGCTTGGTTTATCTAGCCGCTGCGGTGGAAATATTCACCTCGCTTGGACTAGTTCGAACACTGAAACAAACCCAGCCGGTGGAAACTCAGGAGTGGGATCTCTGCTCCCCCTCTAACCCCGACGGGCTCAGGAGGAAGGCTGGCATCCCCCCCCCGGGCTCTCCCACGGGATGAGCACTTCAGAAATGTCTTTCTCTTAATTAAAAACATTGAAGGCCAAGGTCCCAGGTTTCAGTGTATGCTTTGTGGGGGTTTCAAAGCCCCCTGTGGGTACCCAGAACTATGTGAGCTCTTTGGAAATCCAGCTTGGTGGTTCAGCAAATTGGGCTGCTTTCCCCATGTTTGGGCAGTGAAGAGTTGCTGGCCCTGGGTGAAACAACCCCATTTCCTAACTTTAGTTAATATTTTCTGTTTAATGAGTTTCTTTCAACCGCAAGGTACATTTTGATATGCTTTTTATTTACTCTGAATATTCAGGTAGTTTTATTTAATGACTGAAAGCCATTTAAAATGCTTTTTCCAGCCCATTTTGCATGAAACTCCGTGTTCCTTCAAAAACTAAATGCATTTTGTAGACATGTGGGATGCCCGTGGGAACATAAAATAACAATCTGACAAAATAAACACTAAGTTAAATAACTTCTTAAGTAAAAGAGGTATGGTGTGGTATACTGATTAGCAGAAAGGGGTGTCATTCAACACCCAGGCTATATTTGGCTGCAGATCAACATATGTTGATACTTTTCAGCTGAATGAGAATGAACCGGATTTTAGGAAAACAATTTTGAAAAGGCAGAAGAAGAGTCGCTTGGATGGCACATCATGTCTTTGCCGGATGCTCAGGAGCTGTTTTGACCTTGCTTTGGGCTGGGCACCTCTCAAGCAGAGGCTGCCTGCTGAAGCTGAAGCTGCCGGGGGGTTTCATGTGAGGTTCGCCAGCAGAGGAGGAATAAGATGAGCTGTCTGAGACTCTGCCATAAATACTAAGCTGCTGCTTGCTTAGAATAGCTGCAAAGCAAATGCAAGTATATCTTCAAGATGTCTCCAGTGCTGTCTCCTGGAGGTAGGGATGTGTTGGCTGGGGCTGCTCTGGGTGTACCAACACCCGGTAGGAGTGTCTGAGCGCCAGTGTGCACCAGGCACATCTGACCCTGCAGAGACCAGTGTGCACCCAGTGTGACCAGTGTGCACCCCAGAGACCAGTGTGCACCCTGCAGAGACCAGTGTGCATCCAGTGTGACCAGTGTGCACCCAGTGTGACCAGTGTGCACCCAGGCACATCTGACCGGTTGCCTTGCACCGGTCCCCCCCGGCATAGAGGCTTTGAGAGCTGCTCCAGCTCAGCAGGGCTGGGTACAGCCCTTCGGTTCAGCTCTCTGTGAGCTGGAACCAAGGGTGAGCTCAGGCCGTGCTGGTGGACCTGAAAATCCCAGGGGAAGCACTCACTGGGAGTTTCTTCATCGTGTCAGTCTCTCCGTAACTTCTTTCTGATCCTTTCAGAGTATTCTTTTTTCCTATCCCTTTTCCATTGCCTCCTCTTCTTTCACCTTCCACCATTTCTCCATATCTCCTGTTGCTCCCCACTCCCCGGGTTGGGCTGCACGAGTAGTCCACGGGGTGAGGTTGGGTAACGCACCCTTCTTCCCCCTGCGGCAGTACTGTCGGCTGGTCCCCCCTTGCAGGTGGCTGTTGCATGCAAGAGTGATGCTGAGTGCCCAGGACAGGTGTGTGAGATGTGGCCCATCAGTCACGTGCTGTTGCTTCTGCCGCACGGTTGAAGAAGCGCACAAGCATTTCTTGCTTGACGCAGTATCGGATTTGGCTTCGCTTGAGACTCATGCACCAGACTTGCCTTCTCTGGAAAGGGAGGCTTTCAGCACTGCGAAGAAGGGCTTGGGGATACTGGTGGGTGACAAATGGGACATGAGCCGGCAATGTGGGCTTGCAGCCCAGAAAGCCAAGCGTCTCCTGGGCTGCATCACCAACAGTGTGGCCAGCAGGTCGAGGGAGGGGATGCTCCCCCTCTGCTCCGCTCTCCTGAGACCCCCCCTGCAGCACTGCGTCCAGCTCTGGGGTCCCCAGCACAAGACAGACATGGACCTGGTACAGCGGGTCCAGAGGAGGCCACCAAAATGGTCCGAGGGCTGGGACACCTCTGCTATGGAGAAAGGCTGAGAGAGTTGGGGTTGTGCAGCCTGGAGAAGAGAAGGCTCTGGGGAGACCTTACTGCGGCCGCTCAGCGCTTAAAGGGGGCTCATAGGAAAGAGGGAGAGAGGCTCTTGACCAGGGCCTGCAGCGACAGGACAAGGGGCAACGGTTTTAAACTGAACGAGGGTGGGGTTAGCCTGGACATAAGAAAGAAATGTTTTATGATGAGGGTGGTGAGACACTGGCACAGGTTGCCCAGAGAAGCTGTGGATGCCCCATCCCTGGAAGTGTTCAAGGTCAGGTTGGACGGGGCTTTGAGCAACCTGATCTAGTGGCAGATGTCCCTGCCCCTGGCAGGGGGGTTTGGACTGGATGACCTTTGAAGGTCCCTTCCAACCCAAACCACTCTGTGAGTTCATGATTCTGTGATAAGAGTACCCCTAAAGCCCTGAGAAGCTGTTGCTTTGCAGCAAGAGAACAACCTGACCCCTGTCTGTATCCCCATGTGAGCTCATAGCTGCAGGTGAGGGGTGAGCTCTCCCATCTGAGCTCACAGGTATAAGGAGCTGCATAATGCCAATGTCCCCTTGGGTCAATCACCCTCCCCACCTTCCCCAGCTCCGGGAAGGGTCCATAGCCCATTTCCAGCCACCATTACGTGTTTTAGCATGACAGAGCTTCACTCCCACCAAGGGCGACCCGCAACACCCCCTTGCCAGCCCTTCCTGCGTGGTTCAGTGGACAGGAGGGGAGCATGCTGCAGGGAATGGCTGCTGCCTACAGCCATGGAGGGTGAGGAGCTCAGAGTGGTGTGAGGGCAGCCGGCACCGGCAGAGCTGCTGCTCCAGCCCCACTCAGTGGGCATAGCCAAGTCCCATGTCCCATTGCTGGCGGTTCTTCATGTTATGCAAGTGCCATCGGTCAGAGTGAAGCTCCCAGCTGCAGGGTGCTTTTTTCTGTGCCTTTATAAACAACCCAGCTGCTCCCAAGAACAAGACGAGGGAAATGCATCCCTTTTTTTAATTGCAAGCAAAACTACCTCCAAACGAACCCTTCCACAACCCCAAGAGCAGTCCAAAGGCTTTTACGTTCTGGCAACCTGATCTATTGGAAGATGTCCCTGTCCGTGGCAGTGGGGGGTTGGCCTGGATGATCTTTGAAGGTCCCTTCCAACCCAAACCGATCTGTGAGTCCCTGATCCTATGAAACTCAATTTCTGGCATATTGGGGAAAGGGTTCATTCAAGAGATACAAGCATTTGGATGGAAGATGCACGTGATGCTCTGTCCTGACCTTCCTGGAACATCTTCAGGGCTGTTTGCTGTGCTCAGCCTGGCAGCTACATCACACAGCAGGTCAGGCCCCAGTGTGGGTGCTCACGTGGGGGTGAGCTTCCCCCTCAGGGGCAGCAGCCAGCACTGGGGGGGGTCAGTGTGTTCAGCTGGACAGGTGTAATTCAAAGGTTTTCTGGCACGTTTCCTGGAGAACAGAAAGCAGCCTAATAAGATGAGGGTGCTCTGTGTGGGGGGGCTGACAGCTCCGCCACACCATCTGCCCTGGGCTGGCAGCTCTGCAGGCAGCCTCTCGATTTAGGGCAGGCAGTCATCCCCTGCGTCCCGTGGGGCTAGTGCTCGGGGGAGCCCTCTCGTGTGGGAAGGAAAAGCGGGACCGTGCTTCTGGAGCGGGGACAATCCTGGACATCCCCTGCCCCCCTGGGCTGCCCCGCCAGCTGTGCCCACGCTCCCAGCAAGGGAGGAGGTTTGATGGCTCAGGGTGCGGCGTCCCCCTGGGGCCTTCCTGCCCAGCTCCAGCACTGCAAAGTGACCACTGCGGGTCCATCCTGCACCCGTGCCAGGTCCGGCACATCGTGGCAGCATGGCAGAGGCAGGCAGGGCTTGGTGCAGGGCACTGTTGTGGCCTCAGCTCTGGGCTGCTTGGGCACAAGCTGTGGTGTGATGCAGGAGGGTGCTGCCAGTCATGACCCACAGGTCTGCTGCCACCCCAGGGTGTCCTCTGGGGGCTGAAGGCTATGCTTGGGCTGGGCTTGGATGAGGGGTGTGCGTGGATCACCCCATGGGGGCCGTGTCTCCTGCTGTCACCTGCTCCCCTTGCACTTCATCACACTCCTCAGAGCAGCTTTTGGGCTAGAAATGCTTTTTGGGCTGCTAGAGGTGCAGGGGGTGCTCAGGGCTGAGCCTTCCCCCAACTCGGGGGTGGCAGGTCTCTCCCTCCCGCGGGACACTCACCCCCGCTCTCTCATCTCCCCTCTGCAGCACTCAACGCTGTCGCGCAAGTTTGTGGAGGTGATGTCCGAGTACAACGCCACGCAGACCGACTACCGGGAGCGCTGCAAGGGCAGGATTCAGAGGCAGCTGGAGATCAGTGAGTAAACCCGGAGAGGGAACGCAGCTGGGCTGTGCGCGCCGTGGGGCCGCATCCTGCACCGGCTCTCGCCAGATCAGAGCTGCTCCCGCAGCTGTGCAGAGCTCCCTCGTGAAAATCTGGGGGTGCACGGGGGCTGTGCACACACCTGTGGGAGCAATCGGGACACGGCTCCTGCTGGGGGATAGACAAGTGGTGGTACCTTGCATTTCGGTGTCAAACTGCTCCAGCAAAGCACAAAAACTTCCCTCAGGTTTTCTTAAATGCTGCGTAGAGAGTGCAGGGAGCAGAGAGAGAGAAGTTTCTTCCTTGTTTGCAGCTAATTTTGAGTTCAAAGAAGCTAGTGGGAATTCCTGACTCCCGTGTGTTGCCTTGCCTTTCCACTGGGCGCTTTTCATTGTGGGAGAACTGAACTAAATACAAAACCAGAGAAGTGAGCTCTTGAGATGGGGGCACTCGCTGCTCCCAGCGGTTTCCCTTGCCACAGGAGGAGCACAAGCCTCAGTGCCTGCCCCAGGCATCTCCCTGGACCCAGGACTGTGATGGCTCTTAGCAGCAGTAGTGGTGTCTTCTGGCCAAAGGTGGGCCCCAGGTGACACCTCTGAGGCTGTCACCACTGTGGCACTAAGATCCCCCTGCATCATCCAGAGCCCATCACTTAGGAGAAGTCTGGTCCTGCCTGTCCACAAAACCTGCTCTCCTGGTGGTTCTTCTGGGAAATTGGTGATACCTGGGTAGTTTTAGAGAAACATGGTCATCTCCCAGCAAAGAAGAACCATACCACCACTGTAATTAGGGGAATAAGCAAGCAAGGGAGAAGTCAGGGCAAGCAGAGATTAAAAGAGATTTTTGCAAATAATCTCATAGTCAGAGAGGTGTCATGGGTTTTTGTGCTCAAAAGGAAAGAGTCTGAAGCCTAGTCCAGTTTTTTTTTCTCACAAACAAATGGGTGTTCTTCCCTTTCACAACTCAGGGTGAATAATAAGGTAGGAGATCTTTCAGTCAGAATGGTGTCCTGTGGGAATGTCCTTCATGAGCTGCAGATGCCTGGGAATCTGGGTGCTAGTGGGGTATGGCAGTTTCTGTGGAGGGCTGGAAGAAGACTTGGCTGTGCAAGCCTTTCCTCTGTTAATATTAGTCTTTATGATGTATAATAATAATAGAAATGTTTCACACTGGCTGAATGGAAAGGTTGACTGACATGAGACTCAACAAGAGCTTGACGTTTAATGTAAAGCAGGATGATGAGTGTGTCACTACTCCAGCTGACTCATTTGTCAGCTAATGTCATTCTGTAGGTGATACCCAGCCACAGGGGTGGCTTGTAATGTAAACAGGAATTTAAGGTATCCCTATGCCTCCCTTCTAAGAGAGGAGAATATTTGAAAGGACTTAGCCAGGTCCTTAATTGTCTGCAGACCTGAAAGAAACCTTCCTCTTGTTTTTCTACTCCCAGATTTTGGAAGGACTCTGCCACATTGCTTAAATTATGCAGATACATTAAATTATACTTGTCTTTGCTCTGTCCATCCTGCCGGCCTGTCAGTGCCCGACAGAGCATTGATGGGGCACAAGGAAAACGCTGCTCAGGATTCACTGTGGCGCAGTGGTTGGGTGCAGAGGAGGTGTCCTAGTTAATGACGGTGAGGGACCTGCTTTCCCTTTGGGGTGGAGGTGTGGAGCAGATGCAGATGCAGGATGGGGTCTGTGCTGGGAAGGTACACAATCCCGTGCATAGTCCTTTCCAAAAGCTGGGTTCCTCTGTCAGGACAGTGGAAAAATCTCTTCTGGCAAAAAGGCTCATCAAAAGCAACAAGCTTATTGAGGTTTTATCAGGAGTGCTTCCTGGGCAGAGGGCTCTGCTTGTCCTGGGGTGTCCCAGCCAGCACTTTCAGTCCCTGCTGCTCCGGGGGCTCTTGAACAGGCTCTTTTGAACGGAGCTCAGCTGGGATGTGGTGACTGCACAAAGCTCTTCAAAAGCCTCAGCTCTCGTTTTCAGCTGATGAATCCAAAGATAGAAAGTGCCAGGAGCTCTGACAGCGAAGCCAGTAAATCATTTGGGTTTTGAAAGTATGAGAGCAGGGACTTCTCAGCTGCTCTGGGGAGGCTACTCAGCACCTGGCGAGCTTCTCCGTCCTAACCGTGTCTGCTTCTTGCTCTGGAAGTGGGACAGTTGCAGAAGAAATGGTGATGTAGATTCACTGCCCTGGGCCATAGCCATCCCCTGTGGCTCTCCACAGCCCTCTCAGGATCTGCTCCTTCTCTTTGTGTAGGCTCTGCCGTGTCTGTGTGTGCCAGAGGTTGTGCCTCAGTGACCCTCACTGTCACCCCTGCCCGTCCGGCACACGCTGAGCCCGGGAGCCTGTCTGATGTGATGAAGTGGATGTCCTCTCCTCTCCCACTGCTTCTGCCCCAGCCTTAATCGTTGCCCTCACCCCCCCCCCGCTACTCACTCGCTCTGCTCCCAAACACACCAAGACTGCAGATACCATGGAGGGATCGCAGGATGCGCTGTGTCCTGGGGTTGATCACGGCAGGACAGATGCTCGGTGGCTGTCCTCTGGCTGGACTGTGCCTCCCCCCAACGGTGTCCCTGTGTATGCTGCTGGCAGCCGTGCTCCCCAGGCACAAGCCTCCGTGCTGCCTGCAGTGGGAGGTGTCACTCCTTCATTTTTTTCCTCTGTTTTGTCCGTTATGAGAAATGACATCTTAAATCTAATTAGGTTTTGCTCCCAGAGAAACTGGATTTGAGGCTTGGAGGAGCTTTCTGTGGTGGGTGTGCAGCTTTGAAGCCATGGAGGTGCTACACAGACGCTGCTTGTTTTATGAACAGTTTTGTTACGTGCAAGACCGAGGAGCCAAAAATAAAGCACCTGCCATCTCCAAAGGCACTGCGAGAATTAATCAGCCCCCGCCCCACTGTGCAAGACCAGGTTAATTGATGTGCAGAAAGGCAAGCTGCGGATGCATTCCAAGCTCCCCTTGAGCCAGGAGAGTCTGGGGGCTGCTCCGGCCCTGGCGGCTCCTCCGGGCAGCCCTGGGTAGTCCCAGAGCCCCCAGTGCGGAGACGGGCTTATTTAGGACTCCTGTGACACTTTCATCTCAGGAATGACCACGGGATTTATCTGATCTAAATATGTCTCATTGGGTGAAAATGCCTGCACAGCGCTGGAAGTTGGCCCTTGCAGCCCCCCCCTTCTGAGCAGAAGGGGTCCTCTGGGGACAGGGAGGCGGGTGGCAGTTTGTGACGTGCTGGGCAGGCTTTTATAGCTGAAGTCTGCTCATCCCGACACCACCGCAGGCAGTGCTAGACCTGTCTGAGCTGGGGGACAGCCAAATGGGTTGGGTCACTCATACCCGTTACCTCTACAGGCACGGGTGGACGGGGCAGCGTTATCCATCTCTCCATGAGTTGTACGGATTTGTATCTAATGAGAGCTTGAAAGCCAGATCCAAACAGAGGATCCCAGCTTTGGGAAGGTGCGTTGTCCTCGGTGTTTCCAACCTGAGCCCTAGCTGTTGCTCTGTGGGTGCTTGTGCAGCCCTGCCGCTGGGAGGAGGGATGCTGCGAGCCGAAGGAGCACAGCTGAGCCGTTACAGTTAATTCAGCCATGGCATGTTTGACTTCTGCAGCCCCGAGGTGCCTGAAGTCTTCCCTATTTATAGAGCGTCTGGCATGCAGAATTGGGCAAACTGGCGTTCGGTGTCAGCTGTGTGATAGGTTTGAGCTGTGGCACCGGAGGCTTCCCTGGGAGCTTCCCCAGGGTCCTGCGTGCCCTGATGGAGCTGCTCCTGCCTCATCCCCTGGGAGCTGGTCGATGGGGACGGTCACTCCATCCAGCTGGGCATTGCAGGGCCAAGGACTGTGCAGTGGCCTTGAGGTGGAAAGTCTCCTCGGTGGCTTCATGTCTCTGCCTGTCCCAGAGCTTCTGATGGCCCTGCTGCACTATGACCTGTGCATCATCTCTTGCCATTCTCTCCTTGCCAGCTCAGGGCTGAGTTTGCTTCTCCCTCTGTGCTGCAGCTCCCAACGATGCTCTGTGCTGCTTTGCTCATTGGCAGAGCTTCTTCTCCCCAGGAAACTTTAATTTCTAGAGATGCCAAGTAAGAGGCAAATGTACTCTGGAGCTCTCTGGGAGACAGAGGTCCAGTTCTCATGATTTTCCAGTGTTTTGCCAAGTTTCAGGGCAGGGGTTTTCCCCCAGGCTCTTCTCCCTTTGTGGGCACCTTGCTTTCACTCAGTCCTTTCATTCGCATTTGTGGCTGTGCAGTAGCTCTGTGGTGATGTGGGCAGCAGATCAACCAAGTATCTAGCACACTTTCATCTGATTTTATTGCTGTTGAGGAGCTAATGACAGCCTTTCCAAACCAGGAAACCTAGCCAGAAGGCGGTGGACTCCCTGGGAAGTCCTCTGGGGTCCTGCAGGTTGGTTATATGGCTTTGGCAAGTGTTGTGCTGGATGGCGTGGGCAAGATGCAGCCTCCAGACCTCGTGCTTTGGCTCAGCATTAAAGCAAGCTCTTCCTGACCAGCTATGGCCTTTGGCCAAGCCTGCACTGGCTGGCCAGTTGTTAATCCATGTGATGTCTTTGCTCTCATCCTTCGCCTTGCCGCAGCTTTTACCGGCCCTGTGCTCTGCAACAGGGGAACGGGGCAGCGAGGAGGTGGTGAGAGCCGGGATGAGAATGTGTATCCTGCATCTCATCCCACCTCTGCCTGGAAGAGACGTGGCATCTCCTGGAGCTGATCCCACTGTTTGCCCTCGGGGCTGTCTCTAGGGCTTGAATGGGGCAGAGCAAGTAGCCCTTGATGCACTGCGCCTGGCACGCTCCTCCTTGTCACTGTGCCAGTGACTGCTTGGAGTTGAGCACAGTCAACAGGAGGGTGTGTAAATTTGTGCTGTTCAAGCCCTTGTTCTCCCTTCCTGGAACCAGGGCAGTTTCAGCTGAGAGCGAGGAGCCAACAGGCAGGAAGAGCTGGCAGGTAGGTGTCGCGGGTCACCCTTGGTGGAAGTGATGCTCTGTCATCCTAGAACACGTAACGGTGGCTGGAAATGGGCTGTGGACCCTTCCTAGAGCTGGGAAAGGTGGGAAGGGTGATCAGCCCAAGGATACGTTGGCATTATGCAGCTCCTTAGACCCACGAGCACGCAAATGGCAGAGCTCAGCCCTCACTTGCAGCTATGAGCAGGCTGCACTGAGCTCACACAGGTTACAGACAAGGGTCAGGTTGTTCTCTTGCTGCAAAACAGCAGCTTCTAAGGGCTTTGGGGGCACTAACAGGTCTTAGTTGTCCAGACCATCCTCACACAGGACTTCTACCTCTGCCCGTGGGTCCAGTAGCTGTGTAAGATCAGGCCTGGGCCACCCAGTCCATATCTGAGCCATGCTGCAGAGGTACCTGTCTTTAGCCTTGACTCTGGCCTTGCTCCTGGGGTGGGCTCAGGTCTATGTTCAAGATAGCTTATCTCCAGCCCTGTCTCCTGGGACTTTGGATCTTTGTTGTAGTCATTTCATAGGGTCATGGACTCGTGGAGTGGCTGGGGTTGGAAGGGACCTTCAAAGATCATCCAGTCCAACCCCCCCACCAGGGGCAAGGACATCTGCCACTAGATCAGGTTGCTCAAAGCCCCGTCGAACCTGACCTTGAACACTTCCAGGGATGGGGCATCCACAGCTTCTTTGGGCAACCTGTTCCCGTGTCCCCAGTCCTTTTCTGGCCATGTCTCCTGGAAGGACCCCGGCCCTGTGTTGTAGCTTTGTCTCCAGTCCTGTCTCCAGCCCCATCTCCTGTTGTGACTCTTTGGAGCTACCCCAGACCTGATTTCACAGCTTGTGTTGTCTGGCCCTGCTGCTGGACACCATTCTCAGCACCCTGCTCACATGCTGTGGGATGGGTGCTGGCTTGGTGAGGGCCCTGCATGTGCTAGGGCCACACTGGCTCCTGGCTTCCCCTCCAACCCCAGAGGATCCCCATTCCTGCTGTGCGAAGGGACGGCTTCGGCTGTGGGGCAGGGGTCCGTGTTGCCTGGCTCTGGCTGCTTCTCTTTGGGGCTGCAGACCAAGCACGGAGGAGGAGGTTGCGGCTCCTCTCCCTCTCTGGTTCTTGGTGCTAATGTCACACACGTGGATCATGTCTCTGCTGCATTGGGCAAGTCCCTTTTCTTCCTTTTTATAAACTTCATTGTACTTTTTAAAGATGTTCTTAAGGTCTGTTCTGTTCATTATTTGGTCTCCTTGCAGTACACAGATGGATTTGAAGATGTACACCATTTGCAGAGGAGAAGCGATGAGCTGTGGGTTTGGGCTCCCTGCTGAGCCACTCAGCTAAGTCCCTCCCTCCAGCCCCCGGTACCACAGGAGGGGAGCAGGCTCATTTGAGGCTCCTCGTGTCTGTCGAAGGCAACTTGCTTGTCCCCCAAGAGTTACAGCAGTAGAAACTGCTGCTGGGAGAGCCCAAGGCCGGGAGACTTGGCGACGCTGCCCTGGTGCTCTCCCTGGTCTCAGTGAGGTCTCGGTGCTCCAGTTCCCACGCAGCACCACAGCTTGCCGTAACCTGGACCAGTGGCCCAGGAGCCATCCCGTTACCTTGAAAGTTTGGTGTCCGGACACAGCAGGACCGAGCTCATCCCATTTTGCTCTCTTCCCATGCATCCTGGGCTGCCTGTCCCAAGCTCCTGCCAGACAGTCCTGGGTGTGCTAGGAACAGTGCCGGCTCCTGTAGGGTCTGTGCCCTGGAACCCTGCTGCGAGAGCCAGCTGGGCCATGCTCTCAGTGTCACTCAGCTGTTCCTATCAGTTATTAAAATAAAAATCCCATTAGCTTTTTAGATTATGAGATATTAGTCACATAAATAATAGAGGAATTCCTTCCTGGCCGTGGGCAGTTAACTTGCAGGAAGTATTTAATTTCAAGAAAACCAATAAAAGAAAAATTTTGTTTTAAGGAATTTCCATTTTTCTCTCCTGGCCACTGTTTTTTCTCTTGTTCTTTTTTTATTTTCTATTTCTCTTCCAATTGTAACTGGTTTTCAGACACCTCAGCAAATGTCTCCTCCTCTTGTGCCACCTGTCCATCACAGTTCCATGTTGCTTTCAGAAGTCCCATGAGCTCCAGTCTGCAGCTCTCAGCTCCTGCTCTCTCCTGCAATGTCCCGTTTCTGCTGGTTGCTCTGGACAACCTGTTGCAGGTGCTGGGGGAGCTGCTGCACTGGATCCAGCCCTGCCCAACGCAGCTGGGATGACACAGGCTTCAGACGTCACCTCTTGGGTGCCAGGCCCCTTCACAACCCTGTATGTAGGCTCTGTCCCCTGTGCTCGGGGCAATGTCACAGCCCTCTAGATAGTCCTGCTCCTTGGAGGCCTTTGGGAGAGCTGCTCCCCTCAGCTGCCATCCCTTCAGCCTACTCCTTGCTTCCTTGCCTCCTTGCCTGTGCTCCCAGGAGGAGAAACAAATCTGGTGCGGGCAGCAAGGAGCCATGCAGCACTCTCACTGCCGGGTGAGGAGGTGCAGGCATGAGGCAGATCAGGGGAACGATTGCAGCTGCCCACTACACATCTTGGAGTGTGCCCTCCAGCCTCCCCCCAGAGCTCCAGGTCCCAGATGGCGTATGCAAGGGACCCCAGCATGTTTCTGCACCCTGCTACCCTTCCTGGTCTTGGTGCTCTGTTTATCACGTGGCCCAGAAAGCATCCAGAAAGCTTTGTTACCTGCTTTTGATGAGGAGGCTGCACATTCCTGGCCCAACCATGGATGTAAACCCTGTTGGTCTGGTGGGAAATCAGAGCTGATGAACATTAGCAGATAACAAAGCCTTTGTACTGGAGTCTCCTGCTCGCCAGGTGTGCACGGTTGGGTTTATTCCCTCTCCTTTCATGCAGCCTCCTGGTGCCAGGAGACAGCAAACAACCTCCACGTGGCAGGCCCAGAGCCTGCAGGCTCCCACATGTTCCTGGCTGCCACCACCACCAATATCTGCTGATATGGCATCGTTTTCGTGAGGTGAAACCAGAAACGCGCTTTCCCGTCATGGACACTCAGAGCGCCCATGCGTGTGGGGCCCCAGCAAGGAACAGAGCACAGGAGCTCCAGGTGGTTTCTCATTTCTGCATCTCAGGGCAAGAGAATCATGGACTCACAGAGTGGTTTGGGTTGGAAGGGACCTTCAAAGATCATCCAGTCCAAGCCCCCTGCCAGGGGCAGGGACATCTGCCACTAGATCAGGTTGCCCAAAGCCCCGTCCAACCTGACCTTGAACACTTCCAGGGATGGGGCATCCACAGCTTCTCTGGGCAACCTGTGCCAGCGTCTCACCACCCCCATCATAAAACATTTCTTCCCTATATCCAGCCTAACCCCACCCTCGTTCAGTTTAAAACCGTTGCCCCTTGTCCTGTCGCTGCAGGCCCTGGTCAAAAGTCTCTCTCCCTCTTTCCTATGAGCCCCCTTTAAGTGCTGAGCGGCCGCAGTAAGGTCTCCCCAGAGCCTTCTCTTCTCCAGGCTGCACAACCCCAACTCTCTCAGCCTTTCTCCATAGCAGAGGTGTCCCAGCCCTCGGACCATTTTGGCGGCCTCCTCTGGACCCGCTGTACCAGGTCCATGTCTGTCTTGTGCTGGGGACCCCAGAGCTGGACGCAGTGCTGCAGGGGGGGTCTCAGGAGAGCGGAGCAGAGGGGGAGCATCCCCTCCCTCGACCTGCTGGCCACACTGTTGGTGATGCAGCCCAGGAGACGCTTGGCTTTCTGGGCTGCAAGCCCACATTGCCGGCTCATGTCCCATTTGTCACCCACCAGCATCCCCCAGTCCTTCTCCGCAGGTTGCTCTCCGTCCATCCATCCATCCATCCGTCCATCCATCCATCCATCCCCCGGTCTGTGCTGGTACTGGGGATTGCCCCAACCCAGGTGCAGGACCTTGCAAAGAAAGAAATGTGTAATGAAGTGTGGAGGTGTCCTTGTTGCAGGAACTCCCCAGGCAGGGGAGTATGCACTGGGCCTGTGGGGGAGTGGCCAGGCATGGCTGGGTGGTCAGGGCCCTCCGCGATGCTCCCTGGAGCACTGACACACTTGTGGTGAAGGTCTGGACTGGGTTCAAGGTTTTGGGCACCTCCCTGGTCTGAGCCCCAGGTGCAGTACTGCTGGAAGCAGGGAACACTGTCCTGTGGGCTGTCCCTGAGCTCTGCCACATCTCCTCCAATCCCCCCCAGTCAGAGGTGCCCTGGACTCATCCTGGAGGATGTTATTGTCCCTTTCGATACCACTGACAACAGAGCCTGCGGGCAGCATGTCACAGTGGAGCACTGTACCAGACCCCAGCCCTTCTCTGCCTGCCCTTCTGCTGGTTTTGGATTCATCAGGCTTGGTAAAATTGCTTCATTAGCTGCTCCTGCCCGTCTGCCCCTGTTTGCTCCTGATCACAGCGGTGGGATGTTTCCTGCCCTCTCTGCAGGTGTGACCTGCTCCCACTCCCCCTCCCCGCTCCCACTGGGCAGCCCCAGCAAAAGCCTGCCTGACACCGTCATCTCTGTTTAGCACTGTAATTTCACGGGTCCTACCTGGCTGTTATCCTGAAGAACACGCTGCAATTAATGGTGGAGGATCAGTATAACCCACAGAGTGATTAATACCTCTCTCCTCTGTAGCAGTGTGGAGTATGTCAATGGGGAGGGGAAGGCAACCATGCACAATGGGTGAATTGCTCCCAAAGGAGCTGTGGGGCTGAAGGTACCACCCTGAGGCCAAGGAGGAGGGCTGTGTTGCAGGGGGAAGGCTGGAGCCTGGTTTCTGTTATGCAGCTGCAGGGCTAAAACTCAGGCAGCCCAGCGCCTGCAGCAGTGCCTGCCAGGCCAGTGAGCCCTGATGAGCCCAGTGTCCTCGTAGCCTTGAACTGTCCCAGGATGGAGTCCTGCCCCGCAGGAATGGGCAGCTTGACCAGGAAGGACAGACGGGCTTTCCTGGGTGAGCTGGGCCAAGCTGGCAGCTTGACCCCCTTAAACAGAGGGGTTGCAGGGCTGGCACAGAGCCAGGCTGCGGGATGGCATCACCTTGAACCGCCCAGTGCGCTCTCGGGGCTGGAAGATTTGCTCCACTCCACTCTCAGGAGATGCCATGGAGCCAGCAGAGCCAGTAGGACTGCGGGACCCGTGGCTGGGACAGGGGGCTCACAGCTGACCCGTGTTTTGTCACTTGCAGCTGGCAGGACCACCACCAGTGAGGAGCTGGAGGACATGCTGGAGAGCGGCAACCCGGCCATCTTCTCCTCTGGGGTAAGAACTGCATGTCAGCCCTGGTCCAAGCCCGGCACAGGCAAGAGCCAAGCCAGCCCCCTCGTCCTGGGGAGGTTGGCTGGTGGACATGCTGCCACGGTGGCTCCAGTGCAGGAGTGATGAGCACAGCCCATGCAAGAGGTGGGACCTGGGTGCTCAGGTCTGGCCTGAGGATGCTGCCTGAGCAGGGGCTGCGTCCTGGCTGGAGGGTGGGGGTTTGCTGCAAACTGCCTGGCTGGGGTGGCAGAGGGCTGCTCTTCCCGCTTTGGTGCCCCTAATCCTGGCATCTGAGGAGCTGAGCACGGTGCTCAGTGGCCCTGTCTTCTTGCAGATCATTATGGATTCAAACATCACCAAGCAGGCACTGAATGAGATTGAGACACGGCACAGCGAGATCATCAAACTGGAGAACAGCATCCGAGAGCTACACGACATGTTCATGGACATGGCCATGCTGGTGGAGAGCCAGGTAGGGAGACACCGCGGCCCAGTGGCCAGCTCACCTGGGGAGGTTGGAGGGGGACGGGGGTGCCGGTGGTCCCCTGCCTGGGTGGGTGCTGAGGGGGACAAACTGCATCTGGGACTGACGTGGCTCCCACTGGGGCTGAGCTGGGCTCCCCACGGCCAGAGGCACCCACCCACCCAGCAGAGCCGGGGGCTGCTGCATGCCTGGGGCGGGAGGTGCAGTGATGGGCTCTGGAGGAGGGCAGCGGGTGGCTGCCACGCAGGTGATGTCTCCATCTACCCTGGAGCACTGGGCCCTGTTGGGTGAGCTTGGGGTGCTGTCAGCCTTGGTGGTCCTGCCAGGCTGCCCCTGGCTGTGCCGCTAGCCCACGGCATCTGGCCCTTCGGCCGGGCGTGTGCTCCGGTGTCTCTGCTCACCCCTCTTCTTGCCCGCCATGCTGCCATGGCCTGAGGAGACCGTCAGTGGCAGGTAAAGCCCCGCCGAGCCCTTGCCAGTGCTGCATGCTCCGCTCTGCATGGCTGCGCCCTGCATGTCTGTGGCTCTTGTGTGGTGCCAGGGCCTGTCCGTGGCAGGTGGGCGAGGGTGGCCGTCCTGTCTGCCTTGGGGACAGATGTGGGGGATTCGCAGAGCCCCGGCCCCACTCTAAGGGCTAGCCTGTGACAGCACCCTGTATTGCCTGGCGGGGTGGGAGGCTCCAAGCTGCTCGCACCAGGAGCAGAGGAGTGCCAGGCTGGCAGCAGTGCTGGCAGCTGCCTGCTCTGCCCCAGGCATAGCACAGGTGGGAAGGAGAAGCAGCAGCTTTAGGCAATGCAGCCAGGCTGGCATGTCATGGACATGCGACAGGGGCAGCAGGGAGCCTGGTGGGCGTCAGTGCTTGTGGGGAGTAACACCAGAGCACCTCTGGGCTTGCAAGGCTCGTCCTCCCCATGCTCTCCAGTGTTAAACTGAGAAATGAACATTGCAGAGCTGCTGGCGATGACTCCCCGATTCCCTGAGTCCCTCTGTGCCGTGCAGGAGGGCACTGAGCTTTGAGCCCCCCCAACCCCTGCCAACCCTGTCGGTCACATGAACTGTCAGACTGTCTCCAGCTACTGCAGGACCTGGCTGCTTCCCTGTGCAGTCAGGAGGGGGCCAAAGGAGGTGGGCAGGCTGGCGGGGGAGCTTGTCCCAGTCCATGTCCCCATGTCTGCAGGAGTCCACATCCCCAGCCCACCCCTGCAGCCCCAGGGGCAGAGTGGGGCAGGAGTCCCTGCAGTGCCCGGCAGTCCGGCCTCGCCAGCCTCGCTCCGGGGCCCTCCACTCTTGGCAGGGCGCTCGTGCGGATCAGAGCGGTCGTCCCTGCATGTGCGTGGCTTTGTGAGCATCCCATGTGGTGCTGCTGGTGCTGTCCTTGCTCCCCCCGCCATGCCTCTGGTTTCAGCAGCGTGCAGCGCGGTGTCAGTGTAGATCCTGTTGTGGCTTTGATGTCACCTGAGATATCAGACAGGGCGGCCACTAGGCCAGGACCAGGCTGGGGAACCCCCTTGACCCTCACCCTTGCTTGCCTCCCTGCTGGGATGTGCACAGAGGTCCCAGCTCTCTGGGACAGAGCCCATGGCCCAGACCCCTCACTCCAGGGTACCCCAGGGCACCCACTGCCTGCAGGTAACTGATGGTCCCTCTCTCTCCTGTGCAGGGCTGGTGGGCAGGGTGACATCTCTGTGGTGCTGGGGAGCAGCAGAGCAGGAAGGAGCTCACGTCTGCATGCGCGCGGGCGCGTGGGCTCTGTCCCCGCTCTGCAGGGTGAGATGATTGATCGCATCGAGTACAACGTGGAACACTCGGTGGACTACGTGGAGCGGGCTGTGTCTGACACCAAAAAAGCGGTGAAGTACCAGAGCAAAGCCAGACGGGTGAGTCATGGCACTGGCTGGGGCCTGTCTTCCCCTGCCTACACTGCTGACACCTCCGTCCCGGGGACAGGCCCCTGCCTGGCACCGCTGCCTGGCACCCCTGCCTGCCCCACTGCCTGCACGGAGGAGCGGGCAGTATGGTGCAGCCTCACGAGTGCCTGGGTACTGCTTTACCCCACACCACTGGGTGCAGCGCGGGCCCCGCTGGTGGCACCAGCTGAGGCAGAGCTCCCTGGCACAAGCTGCGTGAGCGCTGATGACGAGCCGTGGGGCAGGGGTGCTGCTTGGGGGGAGGAAAAGGGACAGAGTGGACCCTGTGGGCCAGGCCAGCTGTGAGAGCCATGTCCCTTGCCAAAAAAAAAGTAGAGAAAAGGCATGGTCCAGCTCTGACCCTGAGCGCACTGCCAGCTGCCTGTCCCAGTCCCCACAGCTGGTCCTGTAGCAGCTCGGCAGCTTGGGGACCCAGGGGCCACCAGCTCAGCTCTGCCAGCCCAGGGCTGAAGGGGGAGCTGGGGTGCCCATCCCTGCCCCAGGGCTGCCGGAGCCGCTCTGGCTCCCACAGTGCTGCTCAGAGCCAGGCAAACAGGAACAGGGCAGGTTGCAACCCCCAGCTCTCGGGGCCAGCCTGCCCCCAACACTCACAGTCCCTCTCCCCTCTCTCCCTGCTGGTGCTGGGACACCTGAGCAGAAGAAGATCATGATCATAATCTGCTGCGTGATCCTGGGTATCGTCATTGCCTCCACCTTCGGCGGCATTTTCGGCTAGACTCACCCCACGGGACTGTTTGTGTGCGATGGACGGAGCCGCGCGTGCCATGGGGCCGCAGCCACGCCGGAGCGAACCACGCAGCCCCGGAGCCTCCCAGCAGCATTTCAGTTTCTAATGCATGGTTGTTTGTGACGCTGTGTGTGCGGTGCGGTGCGTCTGTGTGGAGGGAGCGCCGGCCCCGGGGCGCAGGCAGGGTGCAGGGGACGGTGATGGGTGCAAGGGGGACCCTGGGTGGGAACCCGAGCTCTCATCACTGCTCCAGCCTGGGTGGCTGGCTGGGACCAGGTGGGGACAGAGGTGCCCTTGGGTGCTGCTGCTCCTCCTGTGCTGGGCAGCCTGTGTTAGTGACAGCTGAGGATGAGGAGGGACCAACAAAGGGTGTTAGGGGTCCTCGACAGCACAGTGCCCAGTCGATCTCCCCCAGCTTCCCCATCACCTCCAGCCAGAGCTCTCATGTCTGTCAGCCGAGTCTGTGCTTGCAAACACCTTTCCTTGGGCTGCTTCTCTCACGGGGCCCTTCCCCAGGGGTGCGCTCTGCCAGGCCCTGCCTTCCCCCGTCCCTGCCTGTCCTGTGGCTGTGCCCGGCTGTGGGGCTCCATCCCTGCTGCTCTGCCATGGCAGGGCTGCCCCCTCCCTAGGCAAGTCCTTGCCCCAGTGTGGGTGCCAGGGGCTAGATGTGCCGCTGCTGGCGGTGGGTGCCTGATGGAGCAGTGTGGGATGAGGAGCTGCTGCCTGGGACCATCACAGTTGCTTGGGGACGGGGACAGGCTGAGGACCTGTGCTGCACTCTGGTGCTGGCCCGGCAGGGCAGGAGGGCACGGGTACTTAGGCCAGCATGTTTCACTGGCCGCTCGTCCTGCACCAAAGCCTCATCGTTCTGTTCTCAGCCCCAGTACATGGTGGCCCTGGCTCCCGCTGCCCCCAGGCCTGGGCTCTGGCCATCAGGGTTTGGGGCTGGCTCTGATGCCCACAGCCCCCAGCAGTGCTTGCCTAGGAGCAGGGCTGCTTCCAGCCTCACTTCTTCACATAGGCACCCATGGCTGGGGGTTGGAGGCAGTTGGGCTTTCTCCTGCCGTGGTCCCAGGAGCAGCCCTTGTTGCATCCACCCCCCTGCAAGGTAGGAGCAGCAGCCTTCCTCCTTCCCCTATCCTACCAGCTCCTGAGCAGGGCAGTGCCTGACTGCCCCTTCCATCTCTTTGCCACCTCTTGGTATCTGCCTGCCCCTGCCACCTCCTCCTGACGCAGTGCCCTTCTGCCTGCTCATCCCCTGGGCCATCCAATGAGGCACCCGCACTTGGTGGCATGTTGTGGGAGCAGCTGGATGCCCTGTGCCCTCCTCCGTGCCCACTACATGGATGCAGCCAGTGTGGCGTGGCCTGAGCCTGCTGGCAGCTCGGAGGAGCCCTGTGTTGCTACTGGCCATTTTCCTCAGGCTCAGGGCAGGGCTCTGCCCTCACATTCCTCGGGAGACTCCAGGGCTCCAGCTGGCCCATGCACATGCCAAAGCACTACAGAGGAGCCCAGAGCAGGGTAGGCCAAGCTCATGGCCACAAGACTGGGACAGGGACTGGACACGAGCCCAGATGCTGGTAGCAGGAAAAGGGCACTTGATGGCAGCAAGTACTGCAGCTGCAGGTAGCGCATCACCTCCCCGCTCTGATCGGGGCGAGGGCAGGGCTGCTCCAACCCCATGCTCCTCCACCCTGGCTGAGTGCTGTAGCACAGGCACTGGCCCCGTGTGTGGTGCCTGTGGGCACGGGGTGAAAGGCAGCGGGCTGTAGCCAAGACACGGCGCTGCCTTCCCCAGGTGCAGCCCTGCCCAGCAGCAACCCAGACACTGCTCTTTCCCTGCCATTGTTACCCGAGGTCCCACAATACAGCCCCTGGTTGCATTCAGTCACCCTTGGGAAACGTGTCCAGCCCAGGTCCCCTGCCCCGCCCAGCCCAAGCCCCCACTGGGTGCGGCCGTAAGAACATCCAAGACCGGAGCCCGCTTCTTTCACAGTCCAACGACTGATGTGAGCTACAGCACTCCAGCCTGCGTGCGCAAAAGGGCTTGGGGCACTGGGACCGGCTCTGGAGACCCCCTCCAGGGCAGGAGGCAGGTGTGGGCAGGGTCCTAGCTCTGTGGGGATGTGTCTGCCTACAGGAAAGGGAGCTGGAGGTGATGCACGAGTGCCTGCTGCTCCTGCCCCTGTGCAGCTCCCTGCCACCACAGTCTGCGCTCTGCTCTGCTGAGCCAGCAAGAGCGCTGGGCCCCCTCCTCCGGGAAGCAATAACACTGCTGGCAGGGCTGCTCCTGGGCAGGCAGGCAAAAAAACTCCTCTCAGGCTCTCACCCTGCAGCGATGCCCACTGCTAGCACAAGGTGACTTTTTTTTCTTCCAAGCAGCGGCTTTTGTGGCACAAGCTCACATGACATCAGGGCTGTGACCCACCCCTGTCAAGGCACGAGGCCAAGAACAGCACTGGGGGGATTCTGGCACTTGCTTCTTCCTTGTTGGTACCACCACTGCCAGCAGCCCCCCAGCAGCAGGAGTCGGATGGAGCCACAGTCAGTGATTCTGCCACTGGCACTTTGCTGGGATCCTGCAGGTGGCGGTGGCCCCAGGCTCCGACACGAGGGAGGCAGAGGAGCAGGCTGCCATCGCTGCCCCACAGGCAGGCTCACACTGTCCTCGCTGTGAGGGGAGGGTGTTTTGGTGCAATAATTACCCCTGCACTACGGGAAGCCCCGTTCAGTTCCTTTTTACCTACCTGTCGTTGCATGTACAGACCAAATCACCAACAGTGTGGTTGTGCTTTGGAGAGACATTTCACTTTTTCTTTCCAGCCCCCAACCTTAGACCACCTGTCCTTTGGGTTACACCACCTCTGTTCCAAGTGCCACCTGCCCTCCCAGTGCTGGGAGCATGTCGATGCAGTATTCCACGAGCAGTGTGGGGCACGCACAGCTTGCACTCGAACTGGGGATTGTTTTTTTTGTAATTAATGTACTTGAAGGCTTTCCGAGCCCCCCGTGGAGTTGTACTGTTGCTGTACTGTGAGCTAAGTGTCCTTGTTTTCTATGTGGATCTTGACCCTGGCTTGCTGTCTCACTGGGCTGGATGACACTGTATGTTGCCTCTTTTCTCCTTCACCCTTTCCCTCCCTGCTAGCCTCCCTTTCTTCTCCCAAAGCTTTGGGTGCAAAACAGCTTCCCATTTTGTGGAATTTTTATGTAGAATAAACATTTGTAACTGTAAAGCTCTGGCTGGCACCTCTCTGTTTCAGGGGAAGGGAGGAGGTGATGGGGAGCAAGGGCTGGGGTACGGAGAACCCCAGCACCCTGGCAACACTAAAGCATACAGGGTAGGCCTGATGCGAAGTGCCCACAGGAGTAATCGCCACAGGAATAACACTTCTGCCAGGAGGAAGATTTGCCCTCATGGGACACACCTGTATACTACCTGACTCCCTGCCTGTGGGCAGAGGGGAAGCTGGCAGGGAACTAGGTGCTACCTAGTACTCCCCTGCACTGAGGGGCAGGACACAGAAGACCAGCAACACTTCTGACTCATTGACTGTTTAGTGAGGAGGCTGGATATAAAGTTCTGGCTCACCTGGAGCTCCAGATGGCTTGCTGCACTCTCAGGAAGATAAGCAATGGCATTGCAGACACCAAGTGGCCAGAGCACTGTCTGCCACTCTACCTTCACCAGAAAAACAGGGCTGGAAGCTTTGCAGTTGGCTATTGGGCAGCACCTGAGCCAGTTTACACCTGCAAGAGCCACAATGACCTGTCCCAGCAAGTCCCAGGCCTGGGGTGCCCATCTGTGCCATCCACGGGAGGCTCACTGGAGGGACTAACACACCATCTTTCACACCAGCAGTGTCCAGAGCAATTCAGAAGCGAGGGCGGCGCTTTCGACCCGTGTATTTCGTGTCTGCTCGCACTTCCCTGTGGAAAAAAGAAGAGAGCAACTAAGCACAATCCACAGGTCATTCTGGGAGGGGAAGGGAAGCAGGTTCGTGGCAGGAGTTTGAACGGGTGACAGCAGGCCAGACCAGCACAGTCGGCCTCAGCTGAAGCAGGACCCAGCTGAACTTACTTGCCCTGTCGTCGTCTACGCTCTTTCTTCTCAAGGATCCAGTCCCGGCTTTTCTTCACAGACTTACCCTTGGCGTTTCTGAACCGTGTCCTACAGAGAAAGCAGACAGCAGCTGGAGAGGAACTGAGGTGGGGGGCACGGTTTTCTGCCCTGGAGGATTGCCACCCGGAACTGGGCATGCCCTCTGCCTCATAAAACCAGAGAGTACCCCTCCCACCACCCCTGGGATGAAAGAGGCTCAGCCAGCACTGGGGCAGGTGGCCACAGTCCCAACCGCAGATGCACTGGGGGAGGAGGCTGCTTTCAGCCCCAGCTCTGAGCTGAGGGATACCTACCCTTCATGGGCTGCAAGCAGGCCAGCTCTCCCCTGTGCCATGTCTGACACACCAGCAGCACGCTGGGATCTGGGATCTCGGGGGAATACGGGCTTAAGCACAACCACCTTCTCCTTGTCTGCTCTACTCCGAACAAAGCAGACAAAGCCTCTGGCTTCCCAACAAGTTGCCAGTTCTGCTATTGCCCTCCAAGACCAGGTACCCCCTGGACTAAGTGAGCAGAGAATAGCACTGTGAGAGGCAGGAAAACATGGCAGCTACAAGCTCCTGGCAGCCACGACGACTTTCCTCTGTTTTTTGTTCTCTGTCTCTCCCACTGGCTGCAAGAGGGGCTCCTCCCTGCACCACTACTGTGGGAGGAGACCTGGTCAGCAGGAGAAACCCCCAGGCCACAGCTAAGCAAAGCTAAGCAAAGAATTTGACAGCAGAAGAAATGGAACACCAGGCTTCAGGCACAGCAGCCTGCCTCCCCAACAAAAAAAGCCATGCTTGGCATCACCAGCACTGCAAGCATTCCACCTGCCATCACCACTGGCCTACACTACAGCGCTGAGCTGGAAAGCCAAGTGCCGGACAGAAAGCGCACCTCAAACTGAATGCTCAGCTGCAGCTCTAGGGTAAGCATCAACAACAGCCCCACGACACCACAGCAAAGCCCTCCAAACGAACCCATTCCATTCCTTGTGTCTGGGGCCCTTCAATAAGATAAAGCAGTGCCCATCTGGGCTGCCACGAGTCCTCACAGTGCCCCCAGTCCCTTCCCTTCAGTCACTTCTCACATGGCAGCACTGTGGTCCTCAGTCAGCAAAACCCAGCCCCTATACCCCTCACACTCCTTGCTTCGGGAGGACTTGCAGCTTCATCCCCCACACAGTACCTCTCATTGGTGAACTTTGCCTGGTGTGTCTCTTCTCCATCAGCACGCTCAGTACCAAGGCCCTGAAAAGCAAAATTGGGAAGTTTCGCTCTCCTCTGGAGCAGACAGAGCTAACAGTTATGCCACATAAATTAAGGGGAACCCAGGTCTCTGCAAGGCGAAGGACTGGAGCAGCAACAAACTGGTCTTCCAGAAATTGTGGCAAAGAAACCAGATCTCAGGGAGAGCAGGGGTTGGTGAGACTGACAGCAAATGTATAAATGAAGTCACATCTGTATGCACAGAGCTGCCTGGCTGCCACTCTGTGACTTCCCCTCGCCCACAGCTCTTCCCCATCACCCAGCAGCCAGGAAGGCAACTCTGTGGCCTCACGGAGCTCCTCACCTTCGGTAATGTGCCAGATGCCCCAACAAAGAGACAAAGGAAGAACCTGAAAGAACAAGAATAAGGAGCATGAAGCTGGATCCAGCACGCGATTCCCAGTCCCCAAGCAAGACTGAGATTGTTTATAACAGAGTCAGATCTAAGCTGTAACCTCTGTCCAAGTAACCTGACTGTATCATGGGAGAGAGAACAGCTCAGAAAAAAAAAATCACTGCTAAACCCAGGCCTCACCCCAAACACACACATACACAGAGACACAGGACTCACTTCTTGGCTTTGGCGCTGTTGGGGTAATCTACTACCATTCCTCCGGTAAAGCCAGCTCTCATGGCTTGGGCCGTGATGAGCTCCAGCTGGAAAAAGAAGCACGTGCAAAAGTTATTTAGGGGTCATCCACCAGCAATGCCCAAGAGACCTCTGGGCTTGACCACAGCTAACTGTGCATGCCAAAGGTGGGTCATTCCTGCTCCTGTTAAACTCTGCACCAAGCTCCCAGTTCTGCAGTACCATCTGGACACCAGTCTGCTGCCTTTATTTGGTTCTCCCTGCTCCTCAGTCTAGCCTGGGTTAATTGGCACAGCAGACTCTCTAAGAGAGGGATACTGGGCTGGATTTTCCAGCCCTAGGGAGTTACAGTACAGTGCTGATGACTACAGGCCGGTCTTCAAACCCAGCCACGCAGGGGAAAATCCAGGACAGCAGATTCAGATTGTGTTCTGCCAATTTCTTTGATTTTAAGGCTCAGCCCAAGACAATCTGTGAAGCAACAGAAATTGCACAGGGCATTCTCCTTATAGGTTTTTTCTGCGCTCTTGAAGAGCTTTACAGATGGTGGGAAGGACAGAGACACAGACCCAATGTGTAGAAACATGATGCATTCAGAGCCCCAAGCAGCACATGACTTCTCTGCCTGGCTCTGCCTGTACCTCTTCCCCACTGACTGATGTCCTGTACCTGTTCTGAGTTCTCGGGGTACAGCTGCAGAACGGCTCGGGATCCTCGGGCCTACAGGAAATAAAGTCGATCACAAACCTGTCTCAGTGCAGGCAACCCCTCTAGTCACCCAATCCCTAGCCCAGACACTAGCGCCCACCTCCCCAAAGCCTCCTGGAGAACTCTCCCAGGAGAGCTGCTCAGACTGCAGAGCCAGCTCCTCCACAGCACAGCAAGGCACAGGGGTAACAGCAGGGATCAGAGAAGCATGAGACACCACGCAGGCAGGCAAGGAGATAGGAAATGGGTGCTCCTGCCAGTCCTCTGTTTCAGAGCAGCATTTACTTAAAATACCCGACTTAAATATCTTGCTAAAATGCACCAGCGAGGATGGTGCAGAGAGCACCAGCAGAGGCCTGACTGGGAGAGCATGACACTTACCAAGGCAGTATAAAGAGTTGAGAAGAATCGGTAAAGGCGTTTTGGAGGGCTGTGTGATTTCTTATCAGCATTACAAAGCCACTGCACTGCGGAAATACTGAGAAAGAAAACAAGACCCCCGGGACACTGAGCCATCGATTCTTTCGCAGGGCCTTTGAGCTTACTTCCAGCACTAAGCATGTGCTAGGCTTCAGGGAAACGATTTAATTTTCTCCATGTAGCTTTGCCTTCTGTTTTGCAGTTACATGAACCCCTCTGGAGACTCACTATGCCAAAACCCAACAAGGCGCAGTAACTATTCAAGCACAAAAGAATCACCAAGCATCCCCTTTAGGCCAGGTGCTCAAATAATTCAAGTACTTAGCTGTGGCCCTTGCATGGCCATGCAGGTTTTGCCAATGAGCAATCCCAAACAGAGCATTTGGGATCAGCAACGGACAGTCCTTGCTCCTTTCCAGCACCTTTCTGAGGTATTGTCTAAGCAGAAAAGTGTTTCTGTCCCCTTCACCTAGCCCTTCATCCGAAAACCAACCATCAAACCTTTGATCCAGGGACTAACGCTCCAGCTGAGCAATGGTACAGACAAACTTTCTGTTTTCCTCCTTGGAGCAGGTCTCAACCCTCCTGGCAACATCCCCAATTTTATTTTATTTACTTCAATAAACTTCCTAGCTCACCAGCACAAAAAAAGACAAGCATCACTTGGGAAACAGCTGTTGGAAGCTGCTTCTACCATCCAGAATCTCAGCAGCTTGTCCCACAGAGGTGGAGTCAAGTTGCATGGAGCAACGAAAGCGACTGATAAGGACAGTTGCACTCATCTGTTATGTACCGTATGTGGACCGTGTGTGCTGTACCGACGATGCAGTTACGTGAAGTATCAAGAGAGCTCGCTTATGTACACAAACTCACCTGATACAGCCGTCAAACATGCCGGGCCTGAAGGGAATGCCATGACCCACATCTGCAAGGAGAAGGTCTCCTTCCACCTCCCTCTCCACGGCCACATCTGCACAGAACAGAACGTGGCTCAGGCAACCAGCTCACACCTTCGGGGACCACCTCTGAGGTGAGGCGAGGGTAGCAGGGGAGGAGGGCCTGCTCACCCAGCATGGCAGGGCTGATGTCCATGCCAATCCAGTAGTGACCCTCGTTGGAGATGTAATCCCCACTCAGCCCAGAGCCACAGCTGAAGGGAGGAAGGGGGGAAAGCGCAGGGATCATGGGCCTGGTCTGAGGGTGACCCTGTCCAGCCACAAGGTTACAGCAGCCCGTCCCTGTTCTTCAGCCCTCAACAGAGAGGTGCCAGTGCCATGGGGCCTGGATGCCCCTCGCCCCCGCACGCCCAGCCGGCCCCAGCGCTGTGGCCAGCTGAAGCCCCAGATGCCCCGTGTGCCATGAGGCAGGGCAGGGCCCCCTCTCACCCCACGTCCAGGAGGAGGCACGGCCGGTCCTCAGGCAGTCCCAGCAGCTCCACAGCCCGCTCCGACATCTGCGACTGGATCTCCACCACCCGGGAACTGCAAGACGCGGCCAGAGCACGGGCAGCAGGCGGCAACCCCGCGGCGCGACGCCCCCCGCCACCGCCTCACGGGAGGATTTCACCCCCCTTACGCCTCACGACGGGGCCCGCCGCCACATGGGGGGTTACCCCCTCCCCGCCTCACGATGGGACTCCTCCGCCGCTGCCATGCGGCGGGGGCGTCGTCCCCAGGCCTCACGGCAGGACCCACCCGCGGCGGGTTCCCCTGCTGTCTGCCCCATGACGAGACAACACCCCCTCCCCCGCCACCGCCTCACGACAGGACCCCTCCCCGCCCGCGCGGCCCGGCAGCCCCGGAGCGACCGCGCCGCCGTACTTCTGCGTGTACTTCCGCGCCTCGGCCTCATCGTAGAACTGCAACGAGAGAGAGGCGGAGGCGGTGAGGCCCAGGACCCCCGGGAGCGGCCCGGCTCTCCCTCCCGCCCGCCCCGCCGCTCACCAGCTCGGGCGGCCCGCGGTGCTCGGGCCGGCGGCCGCTGCCCGCCATGCCGCCGCGTGACGTCACTGCCCTGCGCCGCGCGCCCAGGGCCCGTCGCGTCCAAGGTGGCGGCGGGGGACGCTGAGGCGGCGCGGCCCGATGGAGCCGGCAGCGCTCGGCCGCCTGCGGCGCCTCCTGCCCGTCGCCCCGCGGGCCCCGCGGCCCGGCCGCGCCCTGGCGCCGTCCCGCGGCGGGCAGACGGGCGGCGGCCGAGCTCCGCGGCCGCGCCGCGACCTGTACGAGGTGCTGGGGGTCCCGGCCACGGCGACGGCGGCGCAGATCAAGACGGCGTACTACGAGCAGTCGTTCCGCTACCACCCCGACCGCAACGCCGGCAGTGCCGCCGCCGCCGCCCGCTTCGCCGCCGTTAGCGAGGCCTACCGGGTGCTGGGCAGCGCCGCCCTGCGCCGCAGGTACGACCGCGGCCTCCTCAGCCCCCAGGACCTGCGCGACGCCCCCCAGCCCTCGGGCCGCCCGCCCGCCCCCGCCCCGCCGCCGCCGCCCCGGGCCCCCGCCACCGCCCGCCGAGGGCCCGTCCCGCCGCCCTTCGACTTCGACGCCTTCTACCGGGCGCACTACGGGGAGCAGCTGGAGCGGGAGCAGGTGCTGCGGGCGCGGCGGGAGCAGCTGCGCCTCCTCCGGGAGGAGGCCGCGGCCCAGGGGCGCTTCCAGCTCCTCTCCAACCTCTCGGCCGGGCTCATCTTCTTCCTGGGTTTCGCTATCCTCTACGGCCTCAAGTGACGGCAGGGCTGGGCAGCCACCGGGACACCCACTCAGCTCCACTGCTGCGGCGAGACGGAGTGTCACCAGTGGGCATGGCAGCTGGCTGGGGGGTGTCCCCTGCACCCACACAGTTGGCAGGCACCGTGCATGGGGTCTGTTCCTCAGGCTGTGATATTTCCCCTCTGTCGGTGTGACCTTCAGAGATGGTAAACAACCGGCAGGCTCCATGTGTGGGCTCTGCTCTGTGGGCTGTGACCTGACCCCTCTGCTGGTGTGACCTTCAGACACCAAGTGCAACTGGCAGGCACAGTACGTGGCTGTGATGTGACCTCCACAAGTGTGACCTGCAGACAGCGTGTGACCACTGGATACCACGTGTGGGCTCTGCTCCGCAGGCTGCGATGTGCCCCTGCTGCCAGCGTGACCTTGCAGATGTGGTGTAGGGGCTCAACAGGCTGCGATGTGCCCCCTCTGCTGATACGACCTGCAGACATAGTGCCTGACAGGTAAATGCGGTTCACGGACTCTTGCTTTGTGGACTGTGACATGCCCCCTCCATTGGCACTGCTGTTTGACCTTGGTGGGAACCACGTGCCTGTTTAAGCCGCAGCAGAGATTAAATGGCTGTCAGTGGCGTTTGTGTGCCGTGTGTGTTCGTGGGGAGTGCTCTCACCGCTGCTGGCTCTCTGGTTTTTGGTTAATCCGAGACCTGCAACCTCTGTGCTGTCACATCTGTTGTTACTACATCTTTGGGAATTTTAGGAGTGTTCATCTTCAAACTGCATCATTGCCCTTGTCTGTTCCTGTTCAGGGCTTGCCTCGCTGTGTGGCGAGTACAGAAGTCTTGGCTTCAGCAGCCTGGAAGAATGAAGCCTGGGCCTGTGGCGGCTCGTGTCCTGGTCAGCATACAACATCGCCTGGAGGTACTGCCCAAAACATTTCTGTGTTCAGAACAGCCTGTCCTGTCTAGGGCTTGCCCGGAACTTTGCACAAGACAATCCCGCACAGGTTTTCGTGGCTGGGAGTGGTACACTTCTGAGCACTGAGTGGCATTACTTGGGTCTAAGCATCATTTGCACATAAAAGTATTTGCCTATTTAAGTATTGAAGTGCTTTAAGAACTAACGATTGTGTCTCTCAGAGCTTCTGACTTTCCTTGGGTGAAGATTTTACCTGTGTTATGCTGGTACTACACGGAGTGAGTGAAGCTTCATGGTATTGAACTCTGTGCCGAAGACTTCATCTGCATTACTTTGCACTGGATTTGCTGGGCCTGGCTGGCAGCAGTCTGCGCAGGAGCCAAGCCCTCGCCCCTCACTGCAGTGACTCTGGGTTATGTTTTCTCCCAACACAAAAACGTTAAAAGCAAATGCCCCGTGTTTTCCAGCTGCAGAGTTCTGTGATACTGAACTGAGCCTGAGGCGGTAGCGTGGCAGGGAGTGTAATGTCTACTGGTACCGGGTATATGCTGTACAGGAGAGCTTTCTGCCTTTTCTGGAAAGCATTGTACCACTTCCAGCTGCAGACTCCAGAGACTGCTGTGTGTTTGGAGCAAATTCAGCCCAGGGGCAGAGAGAGAGCTTTCCAGGATCCTCTCTGGTTGTCAGTCCATCCGTCTGTGTGGGATTATAGTGCTGAAATGTCAGCATGTGAGCCTGGCGTTCAAGGGCATTGGTTACAGAGTGAAAACCTCCGGAGTTGCGGCTCTGTGTCACATGCTGATGCATTTTCGTGCTATAAACCAAATCACTTGAAAGACCAGAGGTGGCTTCTTTGGCAGAGTTTGGCAGGAAACATTCTCTTCTAGGCTGGAAAAGCTAGGGATGTCCATGGGAAGCAGTGGGTACTAGGGAGCACCTCTCTAGTTCCTGGTGTTGTGGCTTGCAGGTTTTAAGACAGCCCTGCCCAACACGAGGTGTCCTCTGGATCAATCTTTCTTAAATCTGTGTAGTGCTGAGGCCTGGGACTGTGGGCTGTTCCCGCGGGCAGGCCCTGTACCCAGCCCTGAGCCAGCTTCCTGGCAGAGAGAGGGTCTGGTGCAGTGCAGTGTGGAGCAGGAAGAACAGGCTAGCTGGTGTGCCGCCTGCATTGCTTTGCGCCCTAACACCAGGACAGGGAAGAGCTGCTCCAGTAAGCCAGCTGGGCTGACTCTGCTGCTCTGTGTCTGGTGCTTGTGTCTGAAATTTGGGGGTGAAGTACGCAGGCACCAAAACCGAGCTAATCCACGTGCATTTCAATGGGTGGTTTGGGCAGTTTATATTACTGGTTCTTCCTCTTCTTGCTCAGGTCTCCATGATGTAGCTTGAACATAAAAGATATCCAGCCATAAACTGGTGATGAAATGACATCTTTCTTTTGGTGGGCTTGGGTGGTAAATATTCCTTGCACTTGCTGGAAAATGGAGGGTAGGGGACAGGCTGGTGTTTCACATAGTGACTGCAGCAGGTTGAGGAAGAGGGTGGGGAGGGGGGTCCTGTTTCCCTGAGGCCGTGCTGGGAAGGGTGGGCATGCTGCCTGCAGTCACTGGGGAGTGGGTAGGATGGCCTCCCTGGGCCACCATGGACTTCATTCCTGCCTGCTGGACACCTATTCTGTTCTGCCTCTGACATACGGGGGTTGGTGTGCACTTGTGATATACCCTCTGTGCTCACTGTACTCTCTGCATGCACATGCTGCAGGCAGCATTTAGTTTTGCTGCTGAATTTGGTCAGAGGAGGGGAAGCATGGCATGCAGTGTATGGAGGGATGCTTTGGGGCATCCAGTCTGTCACTTTTGGGTAGTACAATGTATACTTCTCCCCAGCGTCACCTTCACTCTGGCCGGGCCTGAATGGTCCTCTGCTCCAGGAAGGATTTCAGGAGCTCGGGCACAAAGTGGCTGGGGCTAATCCAAATGCACAGAGACTGCCAGCTCCCAGCACACCAGGTTTCTACCCCTTTTCTTGTGTCAATACTGTTGTCACGTTCTTGTCTTTCCCCAGTTGTTTCCCCGATGGAGAGGTGCCAGGAGCAACTGGATTTCTTGTGGCTTTCCTTTAGCCAGGTGAGTGCATCCCTTGAGGGGTGCCTGTGGCACAATTGTTAGGGGAAATACAGCAGGGCCTAACCATGACAGCAGTGCTGTGAAGGTCCAGGATCAGAAGGTCAAAGTGGAAAAGGAAAGGAAACAGGGCACAAGTGGGCCTGATTGGATGTGTGAGGCTTGCTGCACAGGGACCTACTTTGTATTTAAACCCCATGTTCTACCTCTCCTGTGGCAGTGGCTGAGCAGTACTGTTGTCGAGAGGTGACTATTCAGTGCTCCCATCAGTGGGATGCTGAGCAATCAGAGAGGGTTGCAGAGCCGTCTTCAGACAGGGAGAAGCGCCAGGCACATCAGTGAGAGCCACGAGGAGTTTGCTTTCCCTCACACTTGCTGTGAGGGGGATAGGCTTGTGCACTGGTGGCTGGATCTGAGCCATGGAGCAGAGGGTGAAACTGCAACTGCCTGTGGCCTTGGCTGTCTTCACACCTCAGGGACAACAAGGACGGATCCTTGGGGGTACTGAGCCACAGAGGGTCGTTTCTGTGAGACGGAGCCCATCGTAGGATCATTAAGGTTGGAAAAGAGCTCTAAGGTCATCGAGTCCAACCGTCGACCCAACACCACCATGTCCACTAAACCATGTCCCTAAGTGCCACATCTACACGTCTTTTAAATACCTCCAGGGATGGGGACTCAACCACTTCCCTGGGCAGCCTGGTCCAATGTTTAACCACTCTTTCAGTAAAGACATTTTTCCTCACATCCAATCTAAACCTCCCCTGGCACAACTTGAGGCCATTTCCTCTCGTCCTATCGCTAGTTACCTGGGAGAAGAGACCGACACCAACCTCGCTACAACCTCCTTTCAGGTAGTTGTAGAGAGCGATAAGGTCTCCCCTGAGCCTCCTTTTCTCCAGGCTGAAAAACCCCAGTTCCCTCAGCCGCTCCTCATAAGACTTGTTCTCCAGACCCCTCACCAGCCTTGTTGCCCTTCTCTGGACACGCTCTAACACCTCGATGTCCTTCTTGTAGTGAGGTGCCCAAAACTGAACACAGTATTCGAGGTGCGGCCTCACCAGTGCCGAGTACAGGGGCACGATCACTTCCCTGCTCCTGCTGGCCACACTATTTCTGATACAGGCCAGGATGCCATTGGCCGCCTTGGCCGCCTGGGCACACTGCCGGCTCATGTTCAGCTGGCTGTCGACCAACACCCCCAGGTTGTTTTCCGACAGGCAGCTTTCCAGCCACTCTTCCCCAAGCCTGTAGCGCTGCATGGGGTTGTTGTGGCCGAAGTGCAGGACCTGGCACTTGGCCTTGTTGAACCTCATACAGTTGGCCTCGGCCCATCGATCCGGCCTGTCCAGGTCCCTCTGCAGAGCCTTCCTACCCTCGAGCAGATCAACACTCCCGCCCAACTTGGTGTCGTCTCCAAACTTACTGAGGGTGCACTCGATCCCCTCATCCAGATCATTGACAAAGATATTGAACAAGACCGGCCCCAAAATTGAGCCCTGGGGAACACCGCTCGTGACCGGCCGCCAACTGGATGTAACTCCATTCACCACAACTCTCTGGGCCCGGCCGTCCAGCCAGTTTTTTTACCCAGCACAGAGTACACCTGTCTAAACCGTGAGCCGCCAGCTTCTCTAGGAGAATGCTGTGGGAGACGGTGTCAAAGGCCTTGCTGAAGTCCAGGTAGACCACATCCACAGACTTTCCCTCACCCACTAAGCAGGTCACCTGGTCACAGAAGGAGATCAGGTTGGTCAAGCAGGACCTGCCTTTCATGAACCCGTGCTGGCTGGGCCTGATCCCCTGGTTGTCCCGCATGTGCCTTGTGAGTGCCCTCAAGATGAACTGCTCCATAATCTTCCCCGGCACCGAGGTCAGGCTGACAGGCCTGTAGTTCCCCGGATCCTCCTTCCGGCCCTTCTTGTGGATGGGCGTCACATTGGCAAGCCTCCAGTCGTCCGGGACCTCCCCCGTTAACCAGGACTGCTGATAAATGATGGAGAGTGGCTTGGCGAGCTCCTCCGCCAGCTCCCTCAGCACATCCAGCCCCTAGACTTGTGAGCGTTCAGGTGGCATAGCAGGTCATTAACTGCTTCCTCTTGGATTATGGGGGTTTATCCTGCTCACTGTCCCTGTCTTCCAGCTCAGGGGGCTGAATACCCTGAGGATAACTGGTCTGACTATTAAAGACTGAGGCAAAGAAGGCACTAAGTACCTCAACCTTTTCCTCATCCTCGGTGACAATGTTTCCCCCCGCATCCAATAAAGGATGGAGATTCTCCTTGGCTCTCTTCTTGTCATTAATATATTTGTAAAAACATTTTTTGTTGTCTCTAATGAACGACAGCGGCCAGATTGCGTTCTAGCTGGGCTTTTGCCTTTCTCATTTCCTCTCTGCACAACCTAACAAGATCCCTGTACTCTTCTTGAGTCGCCCGCCCCTTCTTCCACAAGTTGTAAACTCTTCTTTTTTTCCTGAGTCCCAGCAAGAGCTCCCCGTTCAGCCAGACCAGTTGTCTTCCCCACACGTTCTTCTTACGGCGTACAGGGACAGCCTGCTCCTGCACCTTTAAGACTTCCAGCCTTCCTGGACCCCTTTGCCCTTCAGGACTGTCTCCCAAGGGACTCTCTCAACCAGCGTCCTGAACAGGCCAAAGTCCGCCCTCCGCAAGTCCATGGTTGCAGTTTTGCTGCCCCCCCTCCTTACTTCACCGAGAATCGAGAATTCTATCATTTCATGGTCGCTAAGCCCAAGACGGCCTCCGACCACCATATCTCCCACCAGTCCTTCTCTGTAAACAGCAGGTCGAGCGAGGCACCTCCCCTGGTAGGCTCCCTTACCAGCTGTGTCAGGAAGTTGTCTTCCACACACTCCAGGAACCTCCTAGACTGCTTCCTCTCTGCTGTGTTGTATTTCCAGCAGACGTCCAGGAAGTTGAATTTCCCCACGAGAACAAGGGCTAGTGATTGTGAGACTTCTGCCAGCCACTTGTAGAATGCTTCATCCTCCCCTTCATCCTGGTTGGGTGGTCTATAACAGACTCCCAGCAGGATATCTGCTTTGTTGGCCTTCCCCCTCATCCTTAACCATAAACACTCAACCGTATCATCATCACAATCGTTGAGCTCTAGAAAATCGAAACACTCCCTAACATACAGGGCCACCCCACCGCCTCTCCTTCCTCGCCTGTCCCTTCTGAAGAGTCTATAGCCATCCATTGTAGCACTCCAATCATGAGAGTCACCCCACCATGTTTCTGTGATGGCGACTAAGCCGTATCTCTCCCGCTGCACAATGGCTTCCAGCTCCTCCTGTTTGCTGCCCATGCTGCGTGCATTGGTGTAGATGCACTTGAGCTGGGCTATCGATTTCGCCCCCAGCATCGGCACGCCGCCCCTAGGCTCATCTCTAGTGAGCCTGGTTTTATCCCCTTCCCCCTTCGAACCTAGTTTAAAGCCCTCTCAATGAGCCCCGCCAATTCAGGGGCGAGAATCCTTTTCCCCCTGTGAGACAGCTGAACTCCATCTGTCACCAGCAGGCCTGGTGCCATGTAAACCTCCCCATGATCAAAAAACCCAAAATTCCTCTGATGGCACCAGCCCCTGAGCCATGCGTTGATCAGGTGTATTTTCCTGCTCCTTTCAGTATTCTTCCCTGCCACTGTAGGGATAGAGGAAAACACTACCTGTGCTCCTGATCCTTCAACCAGTCGCCCCAGAGCCCTGAAGTCCCTTTTGATCACTTCAGGACTTCTCTCTGCAACCTCATCACTGCCAGCCTGTATAACCAACAGCGGGTAGTAGTCAGAAGGCCGTACCAGACCAGGGAGTTTCCTAGTGATGTCTCTGACCCGGGCCCCAGGGAGGCAGCAGACTTCCCTGTGGGACGGGTCCGGTCGGCATATCGGGCCCTCTGTTCCCCTCAGAAAGGAATAGCCTATAACAATTACCCTCCTTTTTTTCTTAGCAGAGGCAGTCATAATGCATGGGGCTGACCGCCTCACCCTAGGCAACCCCCTGGATGGACCTTCGGCTACATCCTCGTTTGCCTGGCCCTCAAGTTCCAGGGCCCCATATCTGTTCTGTAAGGGCAACTGGGAAGGTGAGGGAGACCGGGCGGGCGTTCGCCTGGCACCCCAAGCAGGGACGTGTTTCCATTCCTCCCCGTCGCTTAGGTCCCCTCCTTCTACCTGGTGGCAAGAGGGCAGGGGATCCTCTGCTTCTTGTGGAGCCTCCATCTGCTGCCTTTGCCTCAGGGATGGTAGGGTGCGGCTCCACCAATCTATCTCCCTCACACTCCCGGATACTCCTTAACCTTTCCACCTCCTCCTTCAGCTCTGCCACCAGGCCGAGCAGATCATCCACCTGGTCACACCGCACACAGGTGGTGTCTCTGCTGCCCTCCGGCACAAGTGACAGGCTCAGGCACTCCCTGCAGCCAGAGACCTGGACAGCTGTATGCTTGCGTGTGAGCTCCGTCTGGGTCGCCACATGCCTTCTGGCGACGGCTTTCGGTTGAGTGGAAACCATAGCCGGTCCTCTTCTGGGAGGGTGATGACTGCTAGTTGAGTTGGCCTCTAGAGCCAGGAGGGGGACTGCGCCCTGCCTGCTCGCCTTCCCTGCACGAACTGCTGCGCCACGCCCTTCTGCCACGCCACGGCCTGGTCGCTCCTGCTCCCTGGGGGCTGCTCTTGTATGTGAGGGGGTTTGGCCGCCATCCCTCCTGTCCCAGCCCACGCCAAGTCAGAGCTGCCGCTTGTCAGGAGCTCCCTCCTCCGGCTCGGGGGGAGGGGGGGGCTGGGGCACCCTCTCACTCCCTGCGCTTTTGCCTTCGTGGATTTTGCCACGGTTTTGCCGCTTTAGGAAGGGTCCCCCCAGTGCGATCCTCCGCTCCAGAGCCCTTCACCTCGGTGGCTTCCTGCAGCTGGGGGCAAGGCAGCTGTGCGTGGGGGGGTCACAGCACAGAACAGCTTCCCCTCCCAGGTCTACTGCGGGCTTTGCGTCCTTTTGAGGATGTATCCAGTTACTACAAAACAAATCTCAGTAATATACTGCAGTCGCAGCTGTTACACAGCCCCCTCCTGGCCTGTG
The DNA here is from genome assembly GCF_965638725.1 of Aptenodytes patagonicus. Classification (NCBI taxonomy): domain Eukaryota; kingdom Metazoa; phylum Chordata; class Aves; order Sphenisciformes; family Spheniscidae; genus Aptenodytes; species Aptenodytes patagonicus. Next base: position 308,268 of record NC_134965.1, on the reverse strand, counting down.
TTCTCGGGGTGGTGAGGATGGCAGTTTCAGCTGGGGAGGAGGTCACCCGTGAGCTGTTGGAATCCTGAGGCCTTTGCTGGGAGGAGTGTGATGTTCACAGTGGGGATTTCTTCCTCCTCACTCTCAAGTCCACTGGGGCCACTTTTAAACATTGTCTAGCACATCCTACCCCTCTTCATTGCTCTGCAGCTCCACATTACGTCTGCCTTTATAGTAAGTGGTGTGTTGTATGCATGCTGGATGCTGGTTCTTTACTCTCTTACCCCTGACACTGATTTTTGCCAGCTCTTAAATTTGTGTCACTGAAAGGAACTGCCGAAGGGTGAGTTCCTGGTGGGGCCTCAGCTACCACTCTATGCCCACCCCTCCAGGCTCGTACTGCTCTACCCTGCACCTTCACCCCAGAGTTTATTCTGTGTAACTTCCTGTTACTCATTCCCACCCTTGAATTACTAACAACAGTCACCACACCATGCCACTGTAAAAGGGAAGCAAAACTAAAGCTAAGTAGTTAACAGCCACTTGGTAATTAGATGCTGTTACAAACTGAGTAAATCAAACAAAAACTCCAGGCGAGCTGAGACAAGCCTGGATGAAGCCTGACAGCCCCAGTCCTGAGGCTTTGCAAGCTCAGTGCAGACCCCATTCCCCAGTCCTATCCCAGCCTGTTTTCATGGGCTGACGTCCCCGTAACCACAGGTTTGGGGTGCTGAGCTGCTCACCTTGGCTGCTGGGTGGTGCAGCCTGCGGGCATGGGGTCTCAGTGCCTCATTAGGGCCTCTTCCTTCCATTTGGAGAAGCTGGGCTGTTCTTTGGGAAGGAAGGGGTTAAACCTGGCTCCTGGAAGGTCTTTGGGGGTGCCAGCTGGGCTGGGGGCATGAGGGGCAGAGGCAAGGAGCTGCAGGCTGGGTGAGCAGGATCCTGTGCAGCACTGTAGGGGTGGCCATTGCGTCCCCCCCAGAGGGGCTGGCCTGGCTGGGAGGGGGGTGAGGGGACGGCGCCTGGGACAGCCCCAGCCCTCACCTGCCCTGGGATCCACGGGCAGAGCTCTGCACCTCAGTCCTGCTGCTGCTGGGCCCTCGGTGGCTCTACTCCCCCAGGGAAGGGCCACACGGTTGGCAGCACCTGTGGATGGGGGGGGCAGTTCCCCCTCCCTTCAACAGCATCCCCTGCTGCGACTCCTCTGTTAATAGAGTTAACTGTTAACAAAATTTCCTCCGTTAACAGCCCTGCTGCCTGCGCAGTGCCTGCTGCACCGGGGGGCCCAGCTGGGGCACCCTGGCACCACCCCTCGCTGGCTGGCCCCAGCCTGGGGTTTTGTATCCCCTGCCGACCTGGGGTTGCGGCTCAAAGGGTCTCCTGGAGGCTGCCTGTGCTGGGGGCATCTCTTCTCTCCCAGGTGTCCTACCCCTCCTGGGCTGGGGGGCTGCTGCTTGCCCAGCCTGGCTTCCGAAAAGCCAGGCCTGGGGGGGCCGGGGAGGCCACAGAGCTGGTAGGGCCAGCTCCCCGCCTGCCCCTCCTGGGTTTGGAAGCACACCAGCTGACAGAGGGGCTGAGCTGGCCCCAGGCTGCTGCCTGGCCCAGTACAGAAATGAATGCAGGTGCACACCTGGTGGCAATGCTTCCTCCTTTTCCCCGGGGTGAGCAGGGGCACGTTGACGCCCCTCGATGTGGCCCTGCAGAGCAGGCAGCGCTTGGTGCAGGCAGGGAGAACCACTGTGCAGGCAAGGAGGGGCACAGAGGGATCACCCTGTGCTGCTGCCAGCTCCTGCCTGTTACCAATGTCCCCATCTTGCCCACCGTGCAGGACTTTGTCCTCAGCCCAGGCCTGCCTGCGGAAGGGGCTGGTGCTGCCGGTATGGTGAGGTGCTGACTGCACACTCTGGGAGTGAAGAGGCAGACACCCACTGCTGCCACGTTCCCTAGAGGCGCAGGGTGCACTGATGCTGCACGTTCACTCCCCACCAGGGCCACTGCCACTGGGGGGTCTGGCCACCCTCCTGGGGCAGTACGTGCTCCAAACTGGACAGGACCAACTCCAGGGTTGGAGGAACCTCCTCAGGGCAGGGGCTCGCCTTGCTTGGCAGCTTCCCAGTGGTTAAAGGACCTTGGCAGAAGTGGGGTGGTGGCCAGCCCAGCAGGACCATGGGGCTGCCAGGGCCTGCCCACTGCTACCTGAGCTGGGCAGGCACCCAGGGGTGCTGCAGGGCTCCTATGGATGGAAAGCCAGCCAGGGCCACAGCAGCCCAGCTCACTTTGTTCTTTGGACCGTTACTTTTAGTGCTGTCAGCTTTGGTGGGACATACCCTCCCCAGGCTGGAGAGAGGCAGCTGCTCAGCTTGAGGGTTCACACTCATGGGGCCACATGTGCCCTTGCTGTAAGGTGACTCAGTACCTGCTCAGGGCCAGGGAAGTTTGTCCTGGAGCTGGTGACAGACCCATGCAGCATTGCCTGAGACTGCCCAGCCCTGGGGAGCCATGCAAGGCAGGCACTGACTGGGGAGACCCACTGTTTGTGCCTGGCTGGTTTTTGGGCGGCTTGGCTCCTTGTGCATGGTCGCATGTGCGCTAGTGCCAGCTCCAGTGCTGCGCCCAGTCCCATCTTGCAGGGCAGTGACACAGCTCATCAGCATTGCCTTTGGCTGGCATTCAGCCCATACAGGTGTCTGGCTCTGGGCTCCAGCATGCACCATATCCTCATGCCATTGCCTTGGGGTCCTTTCTTCCTGAGCCAAGTGCTAAGGTGGCCTTCCTCTCCCAGGTGGCCATCCAGATCCCAGGGAAAGGCCTTGTGCTTACCCACCACCGCCCCTTGTGTGTGTGTGCTGAGAGCCCTCATAGCTCGAGACACACACACACACACATCACTTGAGCCCACATCCCCATGCTACATCCATAGCTCTGGTCATCTCACATGGGGTAGCCTGGGCAAATGTCCGGGGGACGCCAGGACATTGGGTAGGAAAGGGCTGCCTGTGCATCGTGACCCCCTCCAGACACAGCACAGATGGTCCCACACAGACCAACTGGCCCCCTAAGTGCTACTGCTTGGCCCCCTTATTTCCCTGGTTAGGTTAGCCCTGTGGGGCTGGTACGGGAACCCAACCAAGCTCTTGTGCCATGGTTGCCAGCCTACTACTCTCCTTCTTCCTGGCATGTGGCAAGCCACAGAGCCTGACTGTGGCAGTCAGGCGTGTCCTGGCACCTTTCTTTGACAGGCTGAGCCCAAACTGAGCCTGGTGGGACCCAGGAAAGCAGGAGGTGCTCTGTGAAACCCCAAATATTGCAGTGACTACCATCTCCTTGCCTGCCAATAAGGCCACGGCGGCTGGTCCCCAATTTATCCCAGTCTTAAACTTGTTTTAACTGGTTATACTGGATGAGTGGCCCCAGTCCCACAAGTGAAGGCTGGAGTTTGGAGTAATGGTGGGGTACCCTCAGTGGTGGAGGGGGTGATCAGACATTGCAAGGCAATGGTCCATATTTTGGGGTGCTTTGTAGCCAGAGCCAGGGCCCCTTGCTGCTTTGGATGATTCCTAAGTAGTCTACATTAACAGTGCCAAGCTGCAGGGTGGGCAGGCTGGGAAAGAAGAAAAAAACGCTACAACCAGACAGGGGCTGAAAGCCTAAGAAGAGCCTGAAACCAAATCAAAAGCTAGAAACAGCACAAGAGACACCCCAGAGCAGGGAACAAGTACCCCAGGGGCTGCAGCTGGAGGAACCAGGGCTATTCCCTGCCCAGCCGTGTCTCACCATCCATTGCGTGAAATTAAAGAAAGCAACAGAGGAGCCTGGGATGCAACAGGGTGAGCTCAGGCCTCCTGCCGCCTTTTCCAGTGGTGGCTGAAGTCAGGGCTAGTGCAAGAGGGTGGATGGGGAATGGGTACTAAAAATGCTGCAGAGCTGCACACAGGTCTGAGACCAGCTGCTGTGGAGCCATGAGCGAGCCCGGCTGGCTGCAGGGTATAACCCTTCATGGGCGCGAGGGCTTGGCTGCTGGCACGAGGCATCTCTGGTTACCAGAAGTCTTCACCATGTGCAGGGCCAAACTGCTGGGAGATGGTCCCTGGCACTTGCCTGGGGGGAAACTCACACTCACTGGGCTCTCTGCCCCCCTTGCGGGGGCTGTCACCTTGCTCAGGGTGTTGATGGGCTGAGCCAAGTGCAGGTGCAACGCCTGGGGGCTCCCCAGGCTGGAGGACCCTCCTTGACTGCCAGTTACCTCCAAGCCTGGCAAGTGTCCCCCCACAACCACTTCCTCCCTGCCTGTCCCATCCCTCTGTTCATAGCCAGAGCCAAGGGGTAACACAGAGCATGGAAAAGAGCCTTTATTTAGAAAGCACGTGGCGCCCAGTGCTCCCGGGCCCTCTTCCCTGCTATCTCCCACCCGACTGAGCACACTGACATCCCTCCAAACCACCCGCCCCCACTTCCTCTCACTGTTCCTTTTGCTGTGGATGCAGAGACCTCCCCCTGCCCCGGCAGCTCCTCAAGTGCAGGACTCACTGCCTGGCCACGGCACCTGCCCCATCCCGCCCTCAGCCACGCACCTCCATCCCCCTGTGAGCACCCACCCCTGTACCTGCCCAACAGACACCGCAGCCCCTTGTAGCTGTGCCTACGCCATGCACCCATCCCCATATGCTCCCCGGCCAGGGTGTTCCTGCACAGCCCCCATGGAGGCACAGGGCCAGGAGCAGGGACATTCCCCGTCCCTGCGCTGCTACCGGTGTGGAGGCTCCTGCTTCTGGTGTCGTGGCCACTGCTGCCTGCGGAGGGGCTGGGGGCTGAGCAGGGGGATGTGTCCGACGAGGCGCAAAGGCGAGCCCGGGCTGGGAATTTTGGAGCAGGGAGATGCTGGCTGGTGTTCCAGGGCTGGGAGATGGTGTCTGGGAGGTGCAGCCGGCACGGCAAAGGGCACAACAGCCTCCGAGGGGATGAGAAAGGCGGGCACAAAGCCATAGGAGAGATCGAAGGCTTTGGGGGCTAATCCACTCCGCAACGGGGCAAGGCGGCCTCGTGCCGGGCTAGCCAGGGCACCTGGGTGCCCCGCGGGGCCCGCAGGGTCCCTGCCCACCTGGTCCTTCTGCAGCAGCTCCTGCAGTTTCTCCAGCTGTGTCCGGCAGATGTGGGAGCGTGTGCGGCTCTGGCAGAAGGACTCCAGAAAGGAACCGAGGGGCAGGTCCTGGGCCAGGAACTGCTCTATCTGTGCCTGTGGGACACGCGGTGGGACAGCATCAAGCCAAGAGAGCCATGGGACCACGGAGGGAGCCCAGACGGCTGAGCCCCCCCGGGCTCTTCTCCAGGGCCTGGCACGTGGGAGGGCATGGAGAGGAGTCCGGGGCCCAGGCAAGGAAGGGGCAGCAGCACAGGGGTCTTGCCTGACTCACCTCCGACTCTGCCTCGGAGGCATCGAGCTTGGCTTGGAGCTGGCCCAGGGCGCTCTGCGGGCTCCAATTCTCCAGGTATGCCTCTGTGTTGGGAGGGGATGGGGCTGCCAACAAACCTCTCCCCAGATGCCCCCACTGCTGGGGCTGCAGTCTTTCCTATCCCCAAGCATCAGTTCCCCCCCCGAACTGAAACACCCCCAAACACATCCCTGGAGCCGCCTGCACACCAAGGCCTGCATCCCACTGCGGCATTGGTCCCAACCGAGGGCTGGCTATGTCGCAGGCAGCATCACCCCCCACTGCTCCTGATCATGGCTGGGCCATTTCCCTGGTGCAGGTTCAAGGGTGCTGAGCCCACCCGGGCCCTCGTATTAACATGGGTTGCTCTGGCTGTGCTGGGCTCTGCCTCATCCCATCTGCTGCGCCCCACTCACCCAGGCGCTGCTGCTTGTCCCAACAAGCCTCTCGTATCTCCCGCAGCTCCTGGTACTTGATGGCTAAGGAAGCCTTCCCGTCCTCCAGCCGTGGGCGCAGGGAGAGGTTCACCCTGGCCAGGGTGCAGTTTGAAGCCAAACACATCTCCCGCTCCAGCTGCAGACTCTGAAACTGTGGGAATGGGAATGGGGGGTGGGGGGTGTCAGCACTGGGAGAAATGGGCAGAACCAGTCAGAGCTGGCAGCCTGCTGGGAGGGGGTCCATCTCCATCCAGGGGCGAACCCTCTCCTGCACTGTACCCATCCCTCTGCTCTGCCTAGAAAGGGGGTACGTCTCGAGAGGGATGCAATGGCTGGACCTGGGCTACCCATGGCACAGGGCAGCTTACCCTGAATGTGGCAAACCTCACAGCTGGCTACCCAGCCCCCTTTGCAGAGGAAAGGACTTGTTAGCTAACAAGGATGTCAGGAGAGAGACACACACCCTCTCTTGCTGCGCACACATCTTCTGCCCACGCAAAGAGGGAAGTAGAGCATGGTGCCGGGCTGCAATTTGAGATGCCCAGGGGAAAGATGCTGAAAGCAGGCTGAGAATTGTTTCAAAATAACCTGACCCTGTTCCCGCAAAGGAGTGCCAGGAACCACTGGAGCCAGGGAGCACTTGGGGCTCATCCCAGCTGCAGGGAATGAAGGCAGATGCGGAGGGCACAGTGAGGGGCCAGGGCCTCCCAGCCTCCCCCAAATCTCTGGACAGTGAGAGCAGCGGGGGCAGTGGCTGCGGCCCTGCTCCGTGTTTTGGTGGCCCGAGGCTGCCTGGCAGGCGATGGCTGCTGAAACCCCGAGCAGCACCAAAAGCCCCGGGGCAGCCGCCGGCCGGGACGCCCAAACTGAGGTTTCCCCGCGGCCACCCCAACGCAGCCGGTGGGTTTTGCTACTCCTCCAGAGCCCCCGGGCTCGGCGGGCGGGATTTCAGGTATCAAGGGAACGCCAACGAGCAGCGGTGCCAGGGACCGGCGGGCGACGCCCGGTCCCCGCGGGGCACGGCCACGCAGCGCCCGGCGCCCGGGCTGCGAGCCGCTCCATCCCACGCACCGGGAAAGCCCCGCTGGGGGCGAGCACTGCACGGCCCCCCGGCCCCCCCAAGCTCCCCCTCCGGCCGTACCTTCCTGCTGAGGCGGGCGGCGCGCTGCAGCCGGGGCTCGTCCTGCAGCAGGGCGCGGAGCTGCGCGGTGCTGAGCGCCCCGAAGCGGCGCGGGGAGCCGGGCGGCGCCGGGGGCCGGGACATGGGCCGGGGCACAGGCGGACACGGGCCGGGACCCCCCCGCCGCCGCCGCCGCCGGGAGCCGCCCGCACCCCGCGCCCCGCCCAGCGCCCGCCGGTCTTAAAGGAGCCGCAGCTGAGCACAAGGCGCTCCGGTTCTGCACGGCGCCGCCCCCGGCTGGGGGGGGGGGAACCGGCACTGCACCCCGCTGCGTGCATCCTGCTCCCCGCTGTGTGCATCCTGCGCTCCACCTCGCCGTGCATACCCTGCACCGCACTGTGTGTATCCCGCACTGCACCCCGCTGTGTGCACCCTCTGCGCTGCACGCTGCTGTGTGCATCCTGCACCTCCGTGCATGTATCCTGCACTGCACCACACTATGTGCATCCCGCTTGTCACCGCCTTGATCTCACCCTGTGCTTCACGGCGCTGCACGTGTGCATCCTGTGGAGATCCTGGCACCGCTGCACCTGTCGGTTCAGGAGAGAGGAGGGAGAGAGTAATGAGGCACCCTGCACTGCCGGCTCTGTGCAGGTCCCCTTCGTCCCTTGGGGAAGGGAGAGGTGGGAGTGCTGCCCCGCTTGTGGTGGGGAACTGCTCGCCGCGGGGTGCTGTGGTCACTAAATGTTTGCAGGGATTCAGAGACCTGAAAGAAAAATTCAGGGAGGAGAAACCTGCCTGAGGACTATCAGCTCCGCTTCAGGACATCTCTGTGCTGGAAACTCGCCTTGTATCTTTGCCCTGTTCTTACTCTTTAAGTAAAGATGTGGTGGAGAAGCTGGGGAAAAGTAGCAAACCAGGAGCTCATGGGAGGTGGGGATTGTTTCCTGGGGAAGTTTTACCTTGGTGAAAAAACAGAGCTGCAGGGAGAGCCATGCACTGCTGCTGGGGCGGGGACTGCTCTGTCCTGGCCAGGACATTTCCACTGAGCAAATATCTGGTGGGAGACAGCATTTGATGTCCACTGCTTGACTTCTGGTGTCATCTCAGACCAACACTGGCTGCTGGAGCTGAGTGAAGGGAAGCTGCCAGGGAGCCGCTGGGGGCTGGAGGTCACTGCTGTTGGGTGGTCAAGAGCCCAGCAGGATTTAGGAAGCATTTGGATGGGTAGCTTGGAATAAGGGGCTGTGTGGAGCTGGTGCTGTTGTAGGAGAGATGAGAACCTGTCTGTACACTGGGATGT